>NC_091928.1:346250-680000 GCF_041260155.1 Ptychodera flava
GATTGACAACGAATAAAACAGGAATGAGCTCACTGTAAAAAGGGAGAGTTACTCACATTGTTAAACAGGGTAAATAGCTTTGAATAGCTTAGGGAACCGTGTGTCGATAGTTTTGATATAATTTGGAAGATGTAGGCAAACAATTGTACTGCACATCTCATTTAAAAGTTCACAGTATTCGATGTTTAAGAAAAAACAATTCCATATAAAATATTTGTGGCATTTTTGTGATCTTATGCTGATGAATATTATTTCAATTGGCTCCTGCTGCATAGCTTGGTGACAATTTAAAGTCCTTTGCATAGGACTCTCAATACCAAATAAGGAAGACTGTTCGAAACGAATCAAACACAAACTTGACACAAAAAAATTTTGGATAGTTAGGTGGGGAGCCTCTTTCACATTTTTACATTCGATTTTACTACTTATTTCTGCCTAGTTAAGTCGAAAGTGGGCAAACCCGAGAATACCCTTCAGTATCCCTCATCTATCATCACGAAAGCAATAACAAACCATCATTACAACAATACAAAAAAGTGGCGGGAAAACATGCTATGGCTATGTAAAACCGAGTCACCCATCTTTCCTTATGATTAAAAACAAAAATCAGGATCATCGGATCCGACACTCCAACCAATCAAATCGCTTGAAATAACAACCAATCACACAGAGCCTTAATGTGATAACCGACCAATCACAACACACTCCTATAACGATAGACTTCCTATCTATCTACCATAAACTGAGTCTTAATTTGCCTCCTCCGACATACATTCGCTAGAATGTAACTGAATCAACTAGATAGACTAAACCAATCCTCGGACGACGGAGACCCGACATCGTCTATATAATGGACGCATTTAGTTCACTTTCAACTTTAGAGATGAAGTCAAGAAAGGACCGACAAGTGACCAAAAACTCATCGACAAGTTAAAATAAAAAACGATTTTTCGAACTTTCGCCATTCAAACACTACTTTCTACTTTCTACTATCTTTGTAAATATATACAGTTTCGAAATAAAAGAACAGTTTCAAATCAAAATACTGCGACAAAGAGATCTGAAGCTACGACAACTAAAAGTATAAAGAAAGAAAACGACAGGTGACCGAAGTCATTGACAAGTTTAATTTTTTTTTTTTTTGGTTTCCGGCATATGTGACACCTTGCTTCAAGATACGATTTCATTGTCGGCCAATATTCGTACAGTTTCTTCGTTCTGTTCAGTCGATTGTGTTAATATTCACCAAAATAGTAGAAAATGACATTTGAAGCCCAAACATCGAAAAAGAATGATAATTATCCACCTTATCGATCACTTGTCGGTCCTTGTTAGTAGGCCAATAGACCTGCTTCAATACGCGATTTACTTGTCGGCCAATATTTCGTTTAGTTTCGTTAATTCAGTTCGGTCACTTGAGTAAATATTCACAAAAACAGTAGAAAATGACATTTTAAAACCAAAACATCGAAAAAGAATGGTTTAAATTCAACTTTTCGGCAACTTGTCGGTCCAATAAGGCCAATAACAGCTGCTTCAATACGCGATTTCCTTGTCGGCCAATCGTTCTCTTTCTTCAATGCCGTTGTCAATTGCGTTTATATTCACCAAAATAGTAGAGAATGACATTTTAAAACCAAAACATCGAAAAAGAATGGTTTTAGTTCAACTTGTCGGTCACTTGTCGGTCCTTGTCGGTCTATTGTCGGTGCTTGTCGGTGTTTAGTATGTCAGCATGTTTTTTTTGAAAGGTTCAGGAACTCGGGTCAAATGTTGTTCGACAAGCTTCGCCCGCGGATAAAAATTATTGACCCCGAGCTGTCGATATGATTCTACAACATTACACAGTTACTTTACCCCATTAAAGCTGTACCCACGACAGCAAAAAAGTGGGCATTAACTTGTCTGAAACAAGAAATGGACAACGTAACTTAGCTCCGTTTTGAAGTTATTCGACTTGGGTCGCGGGCCGAGGGGTGTCAATAGCCATATAGGGCAGCTCCTGGCTATTGACACCCGGGTGTCAATAGACACTCCGAAGAAAAGGAATGCAAGAAATGCTTCCAGGTACCCGCCTTTGCCTAGATCGCTATGGTGAAAACGTAAACCGTCACAAAAGGTCTGTGCGGCAACCAACTTGGGGTCATTAACACCTCCTCACTTGCCGCAATACTGCACGTTCTTTTGTTGTACTTGTCGCAACTACCGCGGCAACTATTGTTCACGTACCGCAGTAACTGCAAACGAGGACAAAGAAAATCACCAGCTAACAAAAGAGGTGTTACCGCGAAGTTACCGCACGAGCAGTCACCGCAACTGCGTGGCAAAAGCTAAAAGTTATGTTATTCTGGTACTGTAAGTTTCTAGTTGGAAGATTCGGTTTGGGTTTAAGTTTCCACTAGGAAGATGCCCAGAAGGTTACTGACAATGAACCTACTTTTCACCGAGTCTTTGAGTGTGTGGATGCACACAGACTTAAGTTAATAACCCTGGTGTTTTTAAATACAAATACTGTATCTGAAATGTTTCGAATTTTGCACCGTCCACGTAGTTTTAGTAACAATATAATCATAACTCCAATAATATAACTCCAACTGGATTGGATTGATGAACGTAAAAAGAAAGCTGACAAAAATTGAAGAGAAGGTAACACCAAGTTAATATCAGATATCACTGTGAAAATTGATCTATTTTACTTCATTTAAATTAGACTGCAGCACATTGACAGTCATAAGATGTGCTTTAACTGAAGAAGTTTTAAATCTTCATCTTAATTTCTTGTTCTGCTTGTATATATATATCAGTGATGCAAATTAAAGGGATGGGTCATGTGTGCGATTTTCTTGTTTACAATCTGAATGCATCATGTCAACATAGCTGCAACATATAAATTTTAATACGATATTCATTATTGACAAACACGTTTTAACTTTCATCAATCACCATTGACAAACACGTTTTAACTTTCATCAATCACCAATGTACCATAGATACAGTGTTGAAATCGGTCTTAGGGGTCCCTGGCAACCTTTCAGCAGAGTTCGGAGGACCCCTTTCTTTTAAAGTCCTGATGGATAATTGAAATGTCAAACAAAGTTTACATGTGACTTTCATATTATACCTCTTTTCATATACATAGTCTGAAAAATCCAAAGAAAAATCAAAAGATTCTTCTGATGATGCAGCCGACTCTGAGGAGAGGGCCTGGGAAGTAGAGAAACTTGTAGAAGATGCCATCAAAAGAGCTAGAGGTGAGTGACCTATTCAATTACCAAGCTTTTAGAACATGGCTATATAGTGAAAATATTCTGTAATTTCTCTATCATGGTTCGGATCCTATCTCAACAATCCGTAATCAGTGTGTAAAGATGGACTCATTTACGTCACCCAGTTCAAACATGACATATGGCGTCCCCCAAGATTCTGTTCCAACTCTCTTTACACTGTATACAGCGCCACTTGAAGACATCATTGTCAAGCACTTCAACTATATGTTGTATGCGGATGACTGGCAGATTTATGTTGTGTGGCTGCCGGTTGGTGCTCGCAATTCAAAATTTTGTTAACTACCTATAAAACCATTCTCGTTTTGCATAAATTCAAATGTGACTTGAAGCCATTAAGTTTACTTAATACATGGAAATCTAGCCTTGACAACGGCAAAATGTTGCATATGGAAATATGACCTTTATAATTTGAATGTGACTTGAAAGGCAATAAGTTTGCTTATGGAAATGTAACCTTGACAATGGCAAAATGTTGCATATGGAAATCTGACCTTCACAATTCAAATGTGTCATGAAAGGCAATAAGTTTACATATGGAAATGTAACCTTCACAATGTAGATGTGGCTTTACATAATATAATACTACTCTCTAAAACACTAAAAACAAATGCTTGTCGAAAAACAATGAATAAACACAGTGATCCCCCTAGCAAGCTCCACATGGATTTGAAACCAGTTAATGTATTAAATTTGCCTTTAATTCATTTGCTTGAAATTTACACCCCAGGAAGAAATCTCAGATCAGCTGACTCTTTGTGGTTGGTGCCACCTCATGGAAACTTTAATAAGGCATATGGGCAGAGAGCATTCTCTGTTTGTGCATATGCTCTGTGGAATTCGCTGCCGCCAGTGATTCACAACGCCAGATCTGTTGACTGTTTTAAACGTCTTTTAAAAACTCATCTTTTTAATCAGTGCTATTTGTGATTGAGTTTTTAGGATCATCTTCTGTATGGTTTTAAACTGGGACTTTTTAACTGGGACTTTTTAATTTATTCTGCTGCTTTCATATTTTTTTATCACCGTCTTTTGTTTTATTTTATTTTTATTAATTAATTTTTAAATTTAATTTTTTTAATCACCGTCTTTTGTTTATTGTACGAGAATGGCACAGGTGTTGACAGATTTTGACATTGTTTGTTTTCGTTTCCTTTTATTGCTGTTGCTGGTTTTTTGTATTTGTTTGTTTCTTTTTTAAAATATGTAAATCGCACTGAGACGTATGTGTAGTGCGTGTAAGAAATAAATATTATTAAATATTACTTGTTCACCCCTGTTCCCTGTAAACAGTACTGTTCCACAATCATAATTATCCCTTTGAGTGTTATAATTTTTCCCGCCAAAATTACAGTGCAACATTTTGCCAATTTTTAGGAATTTTCTGTAATTTTTTGATAATTTTGGAACAAATGAACATCACATTTCATTGGCTTTTTTTATCAAAATTGTGATTAAAAATCTGAAAAAAATTGACTTGGGTATATTTTGATAAGGCAACAAAAGTTGACCTTTGCCCTCAAATGTTAATAGCAATTGATTTGGGTCAAAAAATGGTTGTTAAAGGTTTAAAATCTCAGACAGTTCATGTTCTTTAATGCCAAATGGCTCAAGTTACTCAATTTCAAACTGGAGATTTCAAAAGTGGTTTCCAAACTAGCTTAAGAAAATCTTAAATGTTGCAAAGTGCGTTATGAAAAATATTCAGGCTCTGTATTTATTTGAAACCTGCAAAAGTTGTATGATTGGATCTTAGCTAGAATGCCCTTGATCAACTTACAACAACGATAAGGACCACTGAAGTTTTCAAATTGTGCAAATTCATTGTGTGCAAACCATGCCAAAAGTAGCATCTCTATTGTTCAATGCATGACCTCTGGGATACGAATCGGATAAGAAAGTCAGTCTGGCATCAGAAAAATGTAGTTATGAAAGGGGTCTGACATCAGACAATAGGTCAAACCCGGAATTCAAAGGCATTTAGTGACCACGGCAACAAAAGCGTGTTCACAAATGTGCATAGAAATAATGGTATGTGACAATGTGTATTTCCAAACATGTTTTTGTAAACGCTTATTTGTTTGTACCGCCATCCCTTGGGCTTACTGAGTTAGTACCTTGCATAGATGATTGACAAAGGGTATCAGTACCGTTTTCAATGCTGATATTACAACAAATTTGTTTTCAATAATGACTTCAATGTTTTCATGCTCTGCACAGATGTTGTGAATAGTGCCCAAATGAAAGCTGGTGAAGTTGGCAAAAATGGAGATACTGATCTTAAAGGTCTGCTGAAGAAAGCAAGGAAGAATGTACGTGAACTTGAAGGCAGAGATTTCACTGATCCTGAAAATTATGCTGAAAATGAGTTACAAAATGCTATTGAAAATAAGGACACTAATTAAAACTGCAAATGATTGGTTATCAGAAATACCACTTGTATCTGTAAGCCTGGTTACTTATTAAATCTCTCCGTCCTTTGTCAGTAGTTTTGTTTTTGATGGGATGAATTATTTTCTGGATTTGCAAGCACCTGAGAGTCAAGAATCTGAAAAAAGGAAGAGGGTGGTCTTGGAGATAAATTTGAAGTCAGTAACAACATGGATGACCTTCTGGATAAATTTCGTGACTTGATTAGTGAGAGCTAGCAAACAGATTGCATACATGATGAAGTGGAGACATTCAACACAAAGATCCAGATTATAAGGTACAATTACAGTCTAATCATCCTGTTCACCCCTATTTATTATGAACTGGACTACACTCGATGTTGATTAAAGTGGGTTTTAGCAAAACTATGCATGAAAGGGCTAAAGGAGACAAACTTTTGTAAACAATTTTCAGTAGTTTTGATTAATGATTGAATATGTCCTGCTGCGCCATAAAGTATGATGATCATACAAAGTGTCAGACTTGAAAGCACAATCATTATGTACAAGGTTCAATGTTTTATAAACACCTCGCAATATTTTGTCATAACTTGTAGTTTGTGTAAACTTGCAATCTTTTGTGAAAACTTGCAATGTTTTATGTACAAGGTGCAATATTTTGTGATAACTTGCAATGTTTTGTGTACAACATGTTGTTATTGTTGGCAAATGGATTTCGTCTAAAGTTCATTTAAAACGGACGCGCCCTTGCGACAATGTCCCCAAAACGGAATTCATTGTCTCGCACTCTTACGTACTGCCGCCCACATTGGGCATACTCGTGAGTCAACTGTGATGGGTGTAGTCTATAAGTAATATCTGTTACTTACGATGATCTTTGTTTTGCATAATTATTGTGAGGCTTACAAAATGCACTTTAGGAACTAGCTCTATGATTAAAAGTAATTAAAATGCTGCACTGTATATCATGATTTGCTTGAATTTAGTCCGTCTGAGCTCTGATTTGCGACAGATGTGGTATACTGCTTCAATTGCCTTAAATTCAAGCATAGCGACGCAGTCCCGGTAGCTTGAATTTTGTTCAGTGAAACTACAATGTGTTACAAAATAATGCAAAATTTGATTGACAACTGCTTGTTGTCCCCTAAATGTACAAAATGTCCCCAAAAATAAATATATGTATAATCAAGGTCAAAGGTCAACGAGGTCGTGTGACATTTTGAAAAAAAAAATAGTATTGCTAATAAATCCCTATATGCCAAAAATCAGACCTCTAGCTCTATTCGCTTGCCCAGAATTAGATATGTGCATAATTAATGAGGTAAAGTGAGTGTTCTACTAAATATACAGGACATAGCACTTGTGGTTACTTATTTATTTACATTAAAGTATATTTTAGGTAAAAGGTCATCGAGTTCACATGACATTTTGTCAAAAAATTTCTATCCTATATTTATCCCTATATACCAAAAACCAGACATCCCGCTCTATTGGCTTGCTCAGAATTAGATATGCACATAATTATTGAGGTACAGTATGTGGCGTCATAAAGTCTCCCATCATACCAAATATGAAGGGTGTGGCACTTGTGGTTACTGAGTTATGGACAAATATGTATATTTGAGGTCAGACCTGTAGCTGTATTGGCTCGCTCAAAATTAGATATCAAAGATAGATTAATGAGGTACAATATGTGGTGTCATAAGGTGTCCCATTATACCGTATATGAAGGTTGTAGCACCCCTATGTTTTAGACGTTGCTATGGACCAGGCCACAATGCTACGGGGAAAATAAATGTCTGTTTCGCTTACTTTATTGCTATAAAACTGAACAAACAAGGAACCTGGTGGTTCATTACTCTTCAAAATGCTTGTACATGATTTTTGTTTGTTTGAAAAGGAACGATTACGGATTAATAGAGCAAGAAATTTCGGTTGATCCGTATCCTACGGTCAGCAGGGCTGCCATGATGCTTCTCAAGGCTGAATCTCAAAGAGAGGCTGTCCCTCATTATGATATCATTTGCATGCCTTGAATTTATGCAAATCTGGTACCAAGCTCTCAGTGTGATGAGATCAAAATCTGTACCAAGTTTCATCAAATTTATCGCAGTATTTGTTGATATATCACTCTAAATAGGAAAGTTCAATACATATGCAATTACAAATTAATTAACTTGACACAAGTTTCATGAATTTTGTTGAACTATTTTCTTGACATATCTGTCTAATTACAAAATTCATTAAATATGCAAATAAGCGATGAATTGATAACAAAAAGCTTCATATCTTTGTACGCCATTTGACTATTAGAAGGAAAAAATCTGCACCATGTTTCATTAAATTTTATGCAGAATTACTAGACATATGACAATACTTATGAAAGTTCATTAAAGATGTAAATTGGCAATTAATTGACATGATACTCCTTAATGTGTTCACATAACATCATAATACTGACAGATCAACATCTGCACCACGTTTCATAATATTTTAAACTGTATTTCTGGGGATAGCCCACTAATTAGGAAAAGGAACAAAATATGCAAATTAGCAATTAATTAACATGATACTGCTAAGTGTCTTTGTACACTATTGTAGGCTATGTGCTAAAGAGTTGTATCATTTGTTTCATTAAATCTGTTGCAGTATATTCTAGACCACCCTAATTACAAATTTCATTAAATATGCAAATAAGCAATTAATTGATGCAATACTAACATATGTCATTGATTGATATTAGAACTCTGTGTGTAAAAGATCTGCACAAAGTTTCATCAAATTTGTCGCAGTTGTACCAGAAAAAATGCTCTAATCCCACATTATGCAAATTAGCACTAATTATGCATGTCACACAAATATAAACGCGACTGCATATATATGCCATAGTGTAGTATCCTTGTACCAAGTTTAAAAAGAATTGGCACAGGCATATTTCAGATATCTGCATTCATGAGCCCCTATGCATGCACACAGCATTAATATTGATACCATCCTTGAACCCCTGTGGATCATACCTCGGGACCCAGTGGATGGATATCAAATACAGGAAAGAAAATGGCCGTCACACAGCCATTTTTGATTGAATCATTACAAAAATCAACATGCATTTGTATAACATAGAGATTAATATATGTACCAACTTTCAATGCAATCGCGTCCGGTATCACTGAGAAATTTACGTGAACGAATGCAAAGTCGTCAAATATAGGAAACAAAATGGCCGCCACGCAGCCATTTTAGACCGTATCAAAACAAAAATCAATTAGTGCATATGTATAACATATAGAGTAATCCATGTACCAAGTTTGAATGGAATCGCTTCTTTGCGTGAACATACACACCAACATCAAATACAGAATTAGTCTTGCATAAATCATTTAATTTGAGTTAGTCTTGTACAAATCTATCAATTTGGAGTTTTCCAGCATAAATCACTCAATTGGAGTTTGTTTTGTAAAAATTGCTGAATTTGTGTTAGTTTTGCACAAATCGCTCTATTGGAAATTTGTTTGCACAAATCACTCTATTGGAGTTAGTCTTATACAAATCACTAAATTAAGGTTTGTTTTGTTAAAATTGCTGAATTTGAGTTAGTCTTGCATAAATCACTCAATTGGAGTTAGTCTATCAAATCTATCAATTTGGAGTTTTCCTGCATAAATCACCCAATTTGAGTCTGTTTTGTAAAAATTACTCAAAGTTTTTCTTGTAAAAATTGCTGGATTTCAGTTAGTCTTGTATTAATCACTCAATTTGACTTTGTCTTGTACAAATCGCTCTATCGGAGTTTTTCTTACATCCTTCACTCAAGTAGAGTTTGTTTTGTAGAAATGGCTCGATCAGCTATTTGTTTCGATACGAAACACTCAATTAGATTCTTTTTTGTACAAATCACTCAAAAGAGTTTCTGTTATACAAATAACTCAATCAGAGTGTCTCTTGCAAAAATAACTCAATTGGAGTCTTTTTCGTAAAAAATGATTTATTTGAGTTAGTGTAGCATAAATCACTTTATTGGAGTTTATCTTTTAAAAATCGCTCAATTGGAGTGTTTGTGTACAAATCACTCAATAAGAGTTAGTCTTATACAAATCACTCAATTAGGATTTGTCTTGTTAAAATTGCTAAATTTGAATTGGTTTGCATAAATCAGTCAATTGGAGTTTATCTTTTACAAATCGCCAAATTTCAGTTTTTATGCACAAATCACTCAATTAGAGTTAGTCTTATACACATCACTCAATTAGGGTTTGTCTTGTTAAAATTGCTGGTCTTATACAAATCACTCAACAAGGGTTTGTCTTGTTAAAATTGCTGAATTTGAATTATTCTTGCATAAATCATTCAATTGGAGTTAGTCTTGTACAAATCTATCAATGTGGAGTTTTCCAGCATAAATCACTCAATTGGAGTTTGTTTTGTAAAAATTGCTGAATTTGTGTTAGTTTTGTACAAATCGCTCAATTGGAGTTTTGTTTGCACAAATCACTCCATTGGAGTTAGTCTTATAACAAATCACTCAATTAGGGCTTGTTTTGTTAAAATTGCTGAATTTGATTAGTCTTGCATAAATCACTCAATTGGAGTTAGTCTTGTACAAATCTATCAATTTGGAGTTTTCCTGCATAAATCACTCAATTTGAGTCTGTTTTGCAAAAATTACTCAGAGATTTCTTGTAAAAATTGCTGGATTTCAGTTAGTCTTGCATATATCACTCAATTAGAGTTTGTCTTGTACAAATCACTAAATTAGAAATTGTTTGTACAAATCGAGTTTTTGTTTTACAAATTACTCAATCGGAGTATTTATTGCGCAAAAATCACTCAATTGGAGTTTTTTTCGTAAAAATTAACTAATTTGAGTTAGTCTTGCATAAATCACTCAATTGGAGTTGTACAAATCGCTCAATCGGAGTTTTTATTGCACAAATCACTCAATTAGAGTTTGTTTGTACAAATCGCTCGATCAGCTTTTGTTTTGATACAAACCACTTGATTAGATTCTGTTTTGTACAAATAACTCAAAAGGATTTTCTGTTCAAATAACTTAATCGGAGTTTGTCTTGTACAATTCGCTCAATTTGAGTTTTTCCGCACAAATCACTCAATTAGAGTTTGTCTTGTAAAAATAACTGAATTTAGGTTATTCTTGCGTAAATCACTCAATTAGAGTTTATCTTGTACAATTCGCTCAAATTTAGTTTATGTTGTACAATTCAACTAATTGGAGTTAGATTTGTACAAATCGCTGAATTAGAGTGTGCCTTGTACAAATCACTCAAATGGAGTTTTTTCCTGCAAAAATTACTCAGTTGGAGTTAGTCTTGGAGTTTGCTTTGTAAAAATTGCTGAATTCATGTTGGTCTTGCACAAATCGCTCAATTGGAGTTTATCTTGTACAAATCGCTCAATTGGATTTTTTTGCACAAATCACTCCATTGGAGTTAGTCTTATACAAATCACTCAATTAGGTTTTGTCTTGCATAAATTACTTAATTGGAGTTTGTCTTGTACAAATCGCTCAATTGGAGTTTGTCTTATACAAATCGCTCAATTGGAGTTTCTCTTGCATCCTTCACTCAATTAGAGTTTGTTTTGTACAAATCGCTCGAACAGCTTTTGTTTTGATACACATCACTCAATTAGATTCTGTTTTGTACAAATCACTCAAAAGAATTTCTGTTATACAAGTAACTCAATCAGAGTGTCTCTTGTATCTTTGTATCTTTTACAAATCGCTCAATTGGAGTTAGTCTTGTAAAAATTGCTGAATTTGAGTCAGTGCAGCATAAATCACTCAATTGGAGTTTATCTTTTACAAATCGCTCAATTGGAGTTTTTATGCACAAATCACTCAATAAGAGTTAGTCTTATACAAATCACTCAATTAGGGTTTGTCTTATTAAAATTGCTGAATTTGAATTAGTCTTCCATAAATCATTCAATTTGAGTTAGTTTTGTACAAAGTTATCAATTTGGAGTTTTCCAGCATAAATAACTCAATTTGAGTTTGTTTTGTAAAAATTGCTGAATTTGTGTTAGTTTTGCACAAATCGCTCAATTGGAGTTTTGTTTGCACAAATCACTGAATTGGAGATAATCTTATATAAATCACTCAATTAAGGTTTGTTTAGTTAAAATTGCTGAATTTGAGTTAGTCTTGCATAAATCACTCAATTGGAGTTAGTCTTGTACAAATCTGTCAATTTGGAGTTTTCCTATATAAATCACACAATTTGAGTCTGTCTACTCAATTAGAGTTTTTCTTGTAAAAATTGCTGGATTTCAGTTAGTCTTGCATAAATCACTCAATTTGAGTTTGTCTTGTACAAATCGCTCTATTGGAGTTTTTATTGCACAAATCACTCAATTAGAGCTTGTCTTGTAAAAATCGCTCAATCGGAGTTTTTCTTGCACAAATCACTCAAATGGAGTTTTTTTCGTAAAAAAATTAATTGATTTGAGTTAGTCTAGCATAAATCACTCAATTTGAGTGTGTTTTGTACAAATCGGTCAAATAAGCTTTTATTATGATAAAAACCGCTCAATTAGATTCTGTTTTGTACAAATCACTAAAAAGGAGTTTGTGTTGTACAAATAACTCAATCAGAGTGTCTCTTGCAAAAATCTCTCAATTAGATTTTTTTAGGTAAAAATTGCTGAATTTCAGTTGGTCTTGCATAAATCACTCAATTGGAGTTTGTCTTGTACAAATCGCTCAATCGGAGTTTTTATTGCACAAATCACTCAATTAGAGTCTGTTTGTACAAATCGCTCGATCAGCTTTTGTTTTGATACAAACCACTTGTTTTGTACAAATCACTCAAAAGGATTTTCTGTTGTTCAAATAACTCAATCGGAGTTTGTCTTGTACAGTTTGCTCAATTGGAGTTTTTCCCGCACAAATCACTCAACTCAATTAGAGTTTGTCTTGTAAAAATAACGAAATTTAGGTTTATGTTGTACATTCAACTAATTGGAGTTAGATTTGTACAAATCGCTGAATTAGAGTGTGCCTTGTACAAATCACTCAAATGGAGTTTTTTCCTGCAAAAATTACTGAGTTGGAGTTAGTTTTGGAATTTGCTTTGTAAAAATTGTTGAATTTGAGTTTCTCTTGCGTAAAGCACTCAAATGGAGTTTTTCTTGTGCAAATCGCTAAATTGGAGATTTTAGAGCACAAATCACTGAATTGGAGTTAGTCTTGAACAAATCACTCAATTAGAGTTTGTTTGCAATTTGTTGTCCTTTTGAGTGATTTGTACAAAACAGAATCTAATTGAGTGGTTTGTATCAAAACGACTTGTACATAAAAAAATCTACTTGAGTGATTTGTGCAAGAAAAACTCAAATTGAGCAACTTTTACAAGACAAACTCTAATTGAGTGATTTGTGTGCAAGAAAAACTCCAATAGAGCGATTTGTACAAGACAAACTCCAATTTAGTGATTTATGCAAGACAAACTGAAATCCAGCAATTTTTACAAGAAAAACTCTAATTGAGTAATTTTTGCAAGAGACACTCCGATTGCGATATTTGTACAACAAAAACTCCTATTGAGTGATTTGTAAAAAACAGAATCTAATTGAATGATTTGTATCAAAACAAAAGCTGATTGAGCGACTTCTACAAAACAAACTCTAATTCAGTGATTTGTGCATGAAAAACTCCAATTGAGCGATTTGAACAGTACAAGCCTTTATTGAGGGGAACTGTGATTGATCGAATGTATAAGACAGCGGTTAGGTTTGAGGGCGTATGGGAAAAGATCCGAGAAAGAAGCGATCGAGACTGTGAAAGAGATTAACAGTTGAATCCCATTTGTTGTTCACATTGATTATAGTGTAGATTAGATACTTTTCTCGACCTCTAGGTCTCTATCTTAGAATAATTAAATCCTTGTCCAATATTTAGAAAATTTAGAAGACGCTCGGACCCCTGCGCTCCTCTCTTCGACTGATCTTCCAGTCTATGATGAGGATTAATGCCTAACTTACCTAGATAAAGTTACTGTCGCTTTTTATGGATATGTTGAAGCTTAATGCCTAACTTGCATAGATATTAGCTGTCATGGAGAGTGGTGACGACTAAATGCCTAACTTACCCGAGATAGGTATGAGCATTGGCGTCATGATCATAAGCATGGCGAAGACTTGTTAGGGTTAGGGTTAGGGTTAGGGTTAGAAAGTTTTAAATATTGTCACTTTTAGTTTTAAAATGACTGTTTCATTCGATGTTTCCTTTAATTGCAGCAAATATTTGACTTTGGGAGCAAAAAAGCGACAGTCTTTCAGATGATTGTGCGCAAAATCGGCTTTGTTGTTATATGTTCTGTTGTGGTTTAATTTCAGTAATCCGTTTACTCTGTTGTCAAATTTGTGTTGCATCCACAGATCGCACAGTTGTCGCTGACATTCTCTTAAGTATAAATCACCAGTGCCAAGAACTGCTGTTCCCCCGAAATCCTCTAGTAATAGTTCTGTTTTTTATTATTAGGGTTTCGAGACGAAAGTCTCAAAACCTTTTGTAATCGTTATGTTTATTATTCCTGTTTCAAAATGACCTACATTACACGTCCTATACACATGTACTGCATGCTCTGAATGGTTAATCCGCTTCTCAAATGTCCATTTTCGGAGCAGTCATTTGAGGGACCTCATGTGTTAGTTTACAGGTTCCTGATTGATTAATGTGTAGGTCCGGTCCTCTAGTGTTCACTGCCTCATTATGCAATGTCCAATGTACTTTTAGATGATGCCTGCATTTGGTCGCAGCTCGACCCCAGTATATAAAGAAGGGTACTCATGCCGAGTATTTGTCAAAATATCTAGTTAGATTTGACCTTGTTCGAGAGTTCCTTCACTATTCATTGCATTTTATGTAATACTGTGAACTATACATGAATTAAATATTGTCAGGAGAAATTTTGTCCTTTTCCCTGCGCTAGTTGGTTGAAATGAGCTACTGATGCCTGAAACCGTTGCGTAATTGTTGTTACGTAATGCCTTGAAGCTCTTTTGTTTCCTCTTGTCATTCACATGCCTCACTGTTGTCGATGCAGCCACTGCCACCGTCATATCAAAATGAAAATGAAAAGCGTGAACTTTGTACGTAACCAACAATTGGAAAACAACGAGCCAACATGCCTGTAATGCTAGACTTAGTTCAAGTTGGTGAATTTAAAAAAATAAAACCATTTTATAATACAATGGTTTCTCTTGTGTCTCCCCTATTTCGTACAAAACTATTCGGAATTTGGCAGCCCAGGCCATGTTTTTCCAAGCGATTGAATGCGTCACCTTTGAGTCTGCGCAGGATAGTGAGTTAGTTTCTGCCGTATTCACCTTTGGGTGTAACTCCCCTGTATAGTGTTCACCCGACTCATCGCGTCCACTCCGCTCACGCGCGCGTTTCACATGAAGCAAAATACATATCGTTGCGTTCACTCCACTCAAACATTAACAAATCACAGACTTGAACCGAGTCTACTGTAATGCATAAAGGGACAGGGATAAGTAAAAGCATGGAAATTTAACGCATTAAGTATTGTCGTGCAACTTTCGTTGTAACTTTCGGCCGATCCGTGAATATCACGAATAACGTATTAATTCAGCGGTAGCCAGGAAGTACGTGGGACATTGCATAAAGAGGCAGTGAACACTTGAGGACCGGGCCTACACATTAACCAATCAGGGAGCTGCAAAATGAATAATACATAGTAATGAGACCTAAAGCATGAGGTCCCACCAATCAGCGTAACGCAAATGGACCTTAAATTACCAGATGAACCAATCAATGATGTTGGTACATATGTCATGGACCTGACTTATGAAAGAGGACTACTTCGACACCATGGGTGCGAAACCCTCTCTTCCTGCAACTCATTTATTATACGCATATCTAATTCTGAGCCAGCTAAGAGAGCTAGAGGTCTGATTTTTAGTATATATGGACAACTTAGGCTGCATTCACAAATAACGATTAGGGGGGGGGGGCTGGAGGAATCTCGATTGAAATCTTATTTTTTTTCAGATCCCCCCCTTAAGTACCCTAAAAAATTTTCAAATGCCCCCCCCCTCTATATGGTAAAAATTTTTCAAGTCCCCCCCCCAACTATCACAGGCCCGCATATTTGTAAAGGATGTGAGCGCAGAACAAACAAACATGTAATGCCCCGTTCTGCTCACAGGTGTACAACACTACCTGTATTAGCACTTGTATAGTCATATTCCCAAGGCAAGTTCTTTAAATGTATCCGTGAATATTTTAGATTTATTGATCTAAAAGCTAACTTGAGTTAATCCAACTCTGGCCAGGTCAATTGCTCCTGTTGAAAAGGACACAAAATGCAATCATGAGAGAGTAGGAAAATTGTGAATTCTGGCTAATTGCCGTATTGCACAGTGACCTACCAAAAAATTGTTTCAAAACTACAAGACCTGTATGAATTAGATGCTACTCAAAATTGACAATACCGGAAGGTTAAAATATTCCATTAATTAAATGTTTTAATCTCTGAAATTTTGGGTGTGATAATTGCAAATTTGGTTAAAAAATAAATAATTCCATTTGGTCACATATTTTCTCTTTTAGCCTCTACTATTCAAAGTTTTACTTCTGTATCATTTTATAATAAGAGTGTGAAAATTTAGAAAATCAAGCATGGTGACCCCATCTTTTTTCTTTAATATTTGATTATTCTCATATGCCAGAATTCAAAAATTTCTGTTTTCTCTCTGGCCTGATCTTGTGTACATGTGAGTTTCACTGTCATGAGTGTCATTTGACCAAAACTCTTCTTCAACTACCATGTACATCAGAGCCAGAGCTGTCTCTGTCACTGTTCAGGTATGCAATGACAGTGACACTACCCGTAGGCAGTAGCTGTATTAACTTTGATAATTTTGACAATATTTTTATTCTGTTTTACAACTGCGTTCTTGTTCTACTCCCTACAGCATGTTGAATTGTCCAGTATTCAGCTTGCTATCACAGCCTATGTATGTGTACCATGCATTTGTATCACTGACAACTGACTGTCAGTCTTTACTCCGATTAAATTATCACCAAATACATATTTATATTTATATTTATATATACAGGCTTTGTCGACAAACTAAATATTGTGTGTTTGAGCATGCTGTAGGGAGATAGCAAGAAACTGTAGTTGTTATATTGCATAGAAATATTGCAGAAATCATTAACAGTTGCAGCTTCTGCCTTGTTACGAGTCTCAAGTTTGTTTTTTACGACAAATCACACGTTTAGATTTTTTCGAGATAAAAGTCATGAAATGTGATAGAATGGTTCTAGATTTTGTTAAATTATCACTAACATTACAACATTTTGATGACATAAAAATGGTATTTATTTTTCATTGAATTACCTACAAAAACTTGGAATTGGAAAATGTAAAACTCTAAAGGGACCCAAAAATTTTCAAGTCCCCCCCCCTACAGGTAGAGCAAAATTTTCAAGTCCCCCCTCCACTACCCCAAAATTTTTGAATCCCCCCTGAATTCCTCCAGCCCCCCCCCCCCAACCGTTTTTTGTGAACGCAGCCTTAGCAATACAATTTTTTTTGACAAAATGTCATGTGACCTCGATGACCTTTGACCTTGAAAAAACGTATATATCCATAACTAAGTACCCACAAGTGCTACACCCTTCTTATTTGGTAAGATGGGATATGACACCGCATCGTGTACCTCATTAATTATGCGCATATCTAATTCTGAGCCAGCAAATAGAGATAGAGGTCTGATTTTTGGTATAAAGGGACAACTTAGCAATACAATTTCATTTACAAAATGTCATGTGACCTCGATGACCTTTGACCTTAAATATGAGATATATGTCCATAACTATGTGACCACAAGTGCTACACCCTTCATATTTGGTATGATGGGAGACCTTATGACAAAACATCCTGTACCTCATTAATTATGTGCATAACTAATTATGAGCAAGAAAAATGAGCTAGAGGTCTGATTTTTGGCATATTGGGATAACTTAGCAATACAATTTTTTTGACAAAATGTCATGTGACCTCGATGACCTTTGACCTGGAATATACGTATATGTCCATAAATAAGTAACCACAAGTCCTACACCCTTCATATTTGGCATGATGGGAGACCTTATGACACCACGTCCTGTATTTTACTAATTATGTGCATATCTAATTCTGAGCCAGCTAATAGAGCTAGAGGTCTGATTTTTGGTATATTGGAATAACTGAGCAATACAATATTTTTGACAAAATTTCATGTGACCTCGATGACCTTTGACCTTGAAAATACGTATATGTCCATAACTAAGTAACCACAAGTGCTACACCCTTCATATTTGGTATGATGGGAAACCTTATGACACCATATCCTGTACATCATTGATTATGCGCATATCTAATTCATAGCCAGCCAATAGAACTAGAGGTCTGATTTTTGGTATATAGGGACAACTTAGCAATACACTTTTTTTGACAAAATATCATGTGACTTCGATGACCTTTGACCTTAAATATGAGATATATGTCAATAACTAAGTAACCACAAATGCTACACCCTTCATATTTGGTATGATGGGAGACCCTATGACACAACATCCTGTACCTCATTAATTATGCGCATATCTAATTCTGAGTAAGCTAGTAGAGCTAGAGGTCACCATGGAAATGCTCTACAGAAGCCTCGAAAGTCTGCGAGCAGATGTCACCATGGTCAAAACCAAACTCATGGTATTATCAGATGTCGAAGATCGAGTAACAAAACTCGAGGAGAGGCAACACGACTTCGAGAAATCGTGTGAATATGCTGCTACTAAAGCCGACGACAATGAAACCAGGATCGCCGCCCTCGAACAGAAAGTCTGTCAACTTACAGAAAACTTAAAAAAAACACTCAGGAGGAAAGTATTCGAGCACAACGTCGACTAAGAGAATGCTCCCTCCGCCTCTACTGAGTAAAAGAAGAAAGAAATGAAAAGCCAATGGAGGTCGCCCGACAATTGCTAATAGACAAGTCCAAAGTAAGTGATCATGGAATAGAAAAAGCCTTCCGAGCCCCAGTAAGAGGGAGCATCACTAACAATCGGTCACGACCCATCATTGTCAAATTCACTCTACTGGCGAAAAGTCAACAGATATTACGCAAGGCCAAGCAAGCCCTAGTCGGAACAGAAATCTACATCAAACAAGACCTGCTCCCCGCAGATTACAAGAAAAAACGCCTGTACCACAAGATCATGGCGCAAGCTAACAAGGACGGAAAGAAACCAATCTTCCCGAATGGAATACTGTGCATTGACGGAGTCAAGTACTCAGGACCCCCACCGACACTCGATGTGGTTTAAGAACTGCGCCTCAGACCACCCATGCGACTGCATGAACATTCGACCAGCAGATTAGAGCTACACTGCCACATCATCTTCACTCAAGTCATGCGACAACAACTTTGTTCAACTATTGACGGAACTTTTTTTATTAGATTTAGTAGAAACTGTTTTTTGTCTTTATATCCTTTTCTTATCCTTGTTCTTCACTATTCTATCCTAAAAAAGGTAACAACCAAAAGAATGGAAGTAAGTGTGCTTTTAAAATATTCCAATTTCATCAAACATGCAGAAATTGAAATTCTTATCACTTAACGTGAGAGGTCTCAGGGAATTTAAGAAAAGAAAGAAGGTGTTAACATGGTTAAAACACAAAAAGCCAAATATTGTTTTCCTTCAGGAAACACACAGCACATCAGATAATGAGAAATTTTGGTCATCTCAGGCTTCGGGCGACTGTTTTCATTCTCATGGGACACACAATAGTAGAGGTGTCATGACTATTTTACGCAACTGTAATCATACTGTGAACAAAACACTAACATCTGAGCATGGAAGGTACACTTTGCTAGATGTAACAATTGATGGCAGAAACTTCCTGCTCCTAAATATTTATGCACCCAATGATGAAAAATCTCATGTTCAATTCACACAGGAACTTCTCGATATAAAGTGTCGTCTCATGAAGTTCAACCAGACACAGAAATTGTCATTGGCGGAGACTTTAATTTTACATTTAATTATTATATTGACAGATTGGGCTCCAGTGGTCCTAATTGGCACAAAGCCAAGGAGAGCATATTGCAACTGTTAGAACATCACACTTTGATTGATATATGGCGAGTATGTAATCCCGGGGTCACTCAGTTCACCTGGCATAGACACAGGCCTTCCATTACACAAAGTCGTTTAGACTACTTCCTTATCAGCGATTCACTGCAACAAGATATCAGCTCCACCGAGATTATCCCTTCCGTTAGCACAGATCATTCAGCAGTGACTCTGACCTTTGACCCTGTCACCACCCCATTTGGTCCGTCTTATTGGAAACTAAATACCAGCTTATTACATTGACGAACTTTCCCAAAAGTTTACCCTTTGGCTCCAAGATTACGACGGAATAGAGGACAAAGGCCTCAAATGGGACCTCCTGAAATATGAGATTAAAACATTTTCAATCTCATACTCAAAACAAATTGCGAAACTCAAAAAGAAACGTATCAATGAACTTGAGGGAGCAGTTTCCGATCTAGAGACCTCCCTCAGGCCAAATGCATCAGAGGACGACATCCTCAGACTCCAAAATGCAAAAGCAGAGCTCGAGAAGGAATATGACTACCTAACTGAAGGTTCAATTATTCGTTCAAGAGTCAGATGGCATGAAAAAGGGGAGAAAAACAATAAGTATTTTCTAGGGCTGGAGAAGAGGAGGGGGAGAAAAGGGCATATCAAAAGAATCATTGGCGCAAACAATGAACTGAAAACATCGCAGAAAGACATTCTTTCTGAGCTGAAGACATTTTATAGTACTCTCTACTCCTCAAAACCAACCAAGAAAGGGATATTACTGACCACCACTTCCTGAAAAATGACAACATCCCCAAACTTGGGCACAAGCTCATGAAAAATTGTGAGTCACCTATAACCCACAATGAAATTTACTGTGCCCTCACCATGATGCCAAGAAATAAGACCCCTGGCAATGATGGATTTTGCCAGCAAAATTCTATACAACATTTTGGCCGACAATAGGGCCAACAGTAGTTGATTCTCTCAACTATGGGTTTGAAAACGGGAGTCTTTCCAACTCCCAGAGACAAAGTGTGATCACACTAATAGAAAAGAAAGGGAGAGACACCAAATACATCAAAAATTGGCGACCGATCTCTCTCATCAACGCCGACGCTAAAGTAGCTGCAAAGTGTCTCGCCAATCGTCTGAAAAATGTTTTGCCTAGCCTCATTATATGCCAGCAGAGGGCTTATGATGAACAACGAAATAGATGCTTTGCGAAATCGCGAAATAACGAAATGACAACATTTCCACAACCCCCAATTTTTTCTTCAATAAAATCTAGTATTTAAATAATGTCCGTGACTGCAGCAGTTGGTTTACTGGGTTTAATGAACGGATTAGGTATGTAATGGAATATTTTGAAGTGACTTCAATCACGGTCGAACTAACAAAGTGATACATGGCGAAATAATGGGCCGCCATGAAAATATCAGTATGAACACGTACTCCCACAGTCACTACAGTACCTGTTTAGTCAGGGGAGTTGTGAAGCTTCACAAATCTCTCTCGAAATAAAGCCATAACATTTTGGAATTGAGGTTTTTAATCTTCAAACACTAGCTGTCGAAACGCAGCTATCTGTTGGCGGGTTAGCGTGCGTAGCTATGCGGTGGCAGGGTTGACCTTTGATCCGCAAAGCTCTGCATGCATGGCAGGGCACAGGCGACCCAATAAGTATTACTGAGTTTTTCACACTGTTTTCTCTATCATTTTCTCTTCTTTCTTCATGCTCTGAATGATCGGAATAAATAAAAATAAATGGTTTACATAACCTAACCTAGCCTCCGTGACTATTTACTTTACACTTCATTACAAGGACGTATATCTCTCATACACACATGCTGTAATAAATTAGTCAACACAACTAATTATGCTAATCCGTGGACTTATCAGCGTGACTTATCAGACGTTGGTCAACATCGGAAAGATAGGTTTTAGTATTCCATTCCTATCTTTCGCGATGTTGATCATCCCGTAAAATCCCTGATAAGTCCACGGATTAGCATAATTAGTTGTGTTGACTAATTAATTACAGCATGTGTGTATGAGAGATATACGTCCTTGTAATGGAGTGTAAATTTAAAAAGAGTCACAGAGGCTAGGTTAGGTTATATAAACCATTTGATTTATTTATTCCGATCATTCAGAGCATGAAGAAAGAAGAGAAAATGATAGAGAAAACAGTGTGAAAAACTCAGTAATACTTATTGGGTCGCCTGTGCCCTGCCATGCACGCAGAGCTTTGCTGATCAAAGGTCAACCCTGCCACCGCATAGCTACGCACGCTACCCGCCAACAGATAGCTGCGTTTCGACAGCTAGTGTTTGAAGATTAAAAACCTCAATTCCAAAATGTTATGGCTTTATTTCGAGAGAGATTTGTGAAGCTTCACAACTCCCCTGACTAAACAGGTACTGTAGTGACTGTGGGAGTACGTGTTCATACTGATATTTTCATGGCGGCCCATTATTTCGCCATGTATCACTTTGTAGTTCGACCGTGATTGAAGTCACTTCAAAATATTCCATTACATACCTAATCCGTTCATTAAACCCAGTAAACCAACTGCTGCGGTCACGGACATTATTTAAATATTAGATTTTATTGAAGAAAAAATTTGGGGGTTGTGGAAATGTTGTCATTTCGTTATTTTGCGATTTCGGAAAGCATCTATTTCGTTGTTCATCATAAGCCCCAGCAGAGTGCCTTTGTCAAAGACAGAGATATAAGTGACTACATCAGGCTGATAGAGGAAATTCTCTGGCATACAGACGAAAATAACCTCCCGGGAATACTGCTTGCCATAGACTTTGAGAAAGCCTTCGACAGTTTAGAATGGGATTACATTATGGAATGTTTAAATAGATACGGGTTTGGCAAACTCTTTAAACAGTATGGTTCATTACATTTTACACAGACTTGAGCAGTTGCGTTATGAACAATGGTTTCAGCACCGGATATTTTAACATTGAAAGGGGGCTGAGACAAGGAGATCCATTGTCACCCTATTTGTTCATCCTAGCGCTAGAAATATGATGACGCCAATGTCAAGGGTATCAGGTCAGGAATAGGTGAATGCAAATATGCCGCATTTGCGGATGACCTGACGACCTTTGTAACAGATGAACAGTCATGTCAGAGAATATTTGAAATGTTGCACGAGTTCCACTCACTCTCAGGCTTGATGGTCAACCCTACTAAAACGGAAGTACTTTATTAAGACTCCACTACTGAAAGGAAAAAAAAAGGGAATACAAATCTCAAGCTCAAAATGGCGACACAATCAAATAAGATCAGAAAAACAGGAAATTAAGCCGGGAGGGAGGGAGGTAAAAGAGCACAGAGGTTTTGCTCCCTCGGACGCCAGCAACTCCAATAACAGAGGCAGGTACTGAGCATGCGCCCCAACGGAGAAGAGAGAGCTCCGTAACTAGGTGTAATTAACTATAATGACACATTATTAACAAATTACACCTCTCAAGTTAAAGAATGACGAAGACAACTCTCTGGCAGTAAAATAGGAAGTACTTTATTAAGACTCCACCAAGGCAATAACCGGCCAGAGAGTTGTAGAGATAAATTCAAAATAAGGAAATAATAAAATAAAATAAAAAACAATCAAAATGTAAAAGACTTATATAAGAACAAGCAGTAACAATGCAAAGATAAAGGCGAACTGGGTCTAACAAGTTGCTCGGTTCACAAAGTCATGCATGGCACTGAGGCTATATCCATAAGGGCAAAACTGTACCCAGAAACTGGTGGCGACGAAAGCCTTACATAACAAGCGATTCATACAGACTGATGAAAAATAAGTAAAAAAAGCGAACTACTTAGTGGTGGCTAACTGAGCCATACGCTGGGAGACTGAAAGGCGGGTGCACAAAGGTACTTTAACGTAACGCTCATAGGCATCTGACCGCCAATCACCGTGAAGTTTAATTAGGTCTGTGGGCACCCCTGCTGCATGGGCCAGGGAGGCTCCACCCCTGTGCAAACTGTGGGCTGAGTAAAGACCACTGTCTTTGCCAATTTTTCCTAACAATCGACTGAGCGCTGATGAAAACGATGAATATGTCAGTGAAACAAGCTTTCCACCCTTGGGGTATAGGAACGCTGGCGCATCTCTGGCAGCCGGAACTGAAGACAGCATACGACTGAGTGCCGACACAGGGCACAAAGGGCTGCCTGGTAAAGCGGACAAAAGGAATTAACAGGGTGCGCTCATGGCATTGCAAAGTCTTTGACCAACGCACGGCGAGCATAACATGGCTACCTTTAACAACAAAATCCTTTCGGGAAAGGTGTCGCTTGCAGTAAAAAGATTTCTTGGAGGGTGGAACCAGGTTTGACTTCCTAAGAAAGGCAAAGAAACCAATTATGACGGCACACCAAACAACAACAAGAAAAACATTAATGTCGATAAATGCGGCCATATCCTCCAACATGGGAACCGTAATAGGCAACTTTTGAGTGGGCGAGTGTACGCTACTCTTGCGAATGCCAGCTAGAGTTAATTTAAAGCTGAGGCACTCAAACCCCTCCAGGCTATAGCCGGTAAGAATGTGAAGCGTTTTGACACCAGAAATATAATTGGAGACTGACACCGGACTACGGAACGATCTGCTGAGGAACTGAGCATAAAGTGCCAAGACTGTAGCAGACGCCGGCAGAGCAGGCAAACCATAAATGAAGAGCAAAACTAAGGAAGGAGCGAAACTGAATATTCAAGTTTTTGAGAGTCCCTGGACGAAACGCTGCCAAACGGGAGCTCTTCACCTCCTGCCTCAGTAACTCTAGGTCTTGCTGAACAGCTGAAGGAAAATCAGAACAAATCGTTAATAAGGAACAAGGACTCAGAAACGGAGACGTCCTCAAGATTGTGTCCCCTTGTAAGGTCAAAAAATGACTCATGATAGGAGCTATCTAAGTGCCATCGAGATAAGCAATCAGCCAGCTGATTCTGCGCACCAGGGAAGGTGCCGTGCTTTCAGCTCGAATTGGAAAGTCGCTGCAATAAACCAAAGCTCTCGAGCTGCTGACATAAGGAATGGGTCACGGCCACGACCTGAATTGAGGACCGTAACTGTGCTAGTATTGTCACTGTACACCAAGATACGCATGCCCGTCCATCGGCTTCCCCAAAGACGAGCTGCCACAACAACAGAGAGCATTTCCAGGCAGTGAATAGGGAGTTGCTGGTGCAAAATGAAACCTGGAAACAAGGAGTGGAAGTACTGTGTACCGGAGAGTCCGCCGCAACCTGTAAGACAAGCGTCTGTGCAGACAATGCTGTTAGGAGCGGTCCAAGTTAAGTCTGGCATGATAGAGACTCCATTAAATTGCCTAATGAAGGTAAGCCACCAATTAACATCTTTGTGAAACTGTGCGTTTAAATGAATGTGGTGATGAGCGGACTCAACCGAACGAAGAGTGTCCAGCAAGCGGCTAATGAAAAGGCGGCCCGCACGAACGCAGCCAGAAACGAAGGAGAGCTTACCAATAAGAACTTGCAAATCGCGGCGTGTGGCTGTTTGTCTGCCCGACCAAGAAAGGAGAAGCTCGGTAAGCTCGGTCAGCCTGTCTTCTCTGACCTCCAACGTCATGGCTACTGTGTCAACCCGTATACCTAAAAAGGAGAGACACGTAGTGGGTGGAACGGCTTTACTAGTGGCCTCTTCTACACCCAGTTCCTGTAAAAGAGAACGCAAGGCAAGGAACGCAGTCTGCGAAAGGGCTGGCTGCTCCGCACCACAAAAATCGTCCAAAAAGTTGACTGCACGAAATCCTATATTATTGTACATAGAAATAATAATGTTAGTTGTCGCCTGACATGCAAGCGCCGCAGAACGCAAACCAAATGGCAGTCGGAGATCAATAAAAAGCTTACCCCGCCAAGTGTAGCCCAACAGGTGAAAGTCGTGAGGATCGACAGGAAGTTGTCTGTACGCCCCACGCAAGTCAAGCTTGAAAAGGTGACACCCAGGGCCCAATTCCCTGATAAGAGATACAAGGGAGTCAATATTTGGATAATGGAGATGAAAATGTTCCCCCAGAAACGTAGACCGAGAAATACCAGCGTTAACGGAAGCATTAGGTGGAAAACTGAGGTCCATGATAATACGCCTGTCGGAGGATCCCTTTTTTGGCACAGAAGAGAGTGGGGATGTTGCCACGGGAAGTGAGAGGGGATTGTCGACAAATGGACCGGCAGTGGCGCCCAAACTGACTTCAGAGCAAACAAAAGAATCAATGTGCTGTGCAAAATGCAGAGCGGAACTGTGGTTGCGTGCACTCGAAAAGGGTAACTGACTTGAGGTGAAATTTATGGGCCAGCCAAATTCAAGAAAATCGATGAAAAGAGCACTGGCTTGGTCAGGGAGTCGCGCTCGCCATGCAGGAATATTCAATGCTGATGGCACAGGAATGCGGACGCCTGCAAAATTGGGTCTGCCGGAAGCGAAAACAGTCTGATGCGTGTCTTGCAACCACTGTGGAGAGATATGGACACTTGGCGGCCAAGCGGGGATGCTGGAAGGAATCCACGCAGGTACTTCCGGAAAGCGGATATGACTACCAACTGCTGAGGGTGAAAAAAAGTCTGATATTTGAAATCGTGAGTACCCTGCAGCGCCTGGGCTAAGGCAATTGACGCGGAAATAGGTGAACAAGTGACTGTGGGGATGAACTTGTGGAAAACGCAGTTAACTGCAGGAGAAACGGTTACCTCACAACTAACAACTGAGCTAAAATTTACAAAACTGCTTGCAGATAGGCAACTGTAGTCGAAATGTTCACTAGTCTGCAAAGGTACACCATCTTCAAATAAGTAAACAGCACTGTACAAATGAGTGGTTGACAAAAATTCTACTGGGTCAGGTGACTGAGAAGCAACGGAGCTGCAAGAAATGGGGAGGTGCCCATCCAGACTAGTTTCGTGTAGCCTGGCAAGGGGGATGGGGAAGACAGGGCAGAAGAGTCAGAAGAGCCATCCCATCCCCCAGATGGCTGAGGTCATTCCTTGCTGCCCCTTTGCATCTGCTCCCTGAAGTCTTTGTCATTATATGGACAATCAGCAGCAGCATGCTTCTTTTCTTGCTGCCGATAACGCAAACAGGCAGAACAAACATGTTTCTCCAAATTGCCTTCCACAATGTGATCCTCAGCTTGATTACACTTATGGGACTGAAAGGCAGAACAATATCTGGCACGACGACTTTTCTTTGATTTTGTGGCTGAGGTGGAAGTGCTCTGAGGAGGATTTCTGACAAATCGAGTGTGGAGATTGTCGAAGTCATCGTTCCACTTTAATAACCCTTGTTCTAAATACTGCAAAATTATTGAGTGATATTTGCGAACCCTCTCCCAATTATACAATTGGGCGTCTGTGACAATGTCTTGCAAGTGTGACAATCTATGTAAGGTAGAGTCATCGTCCAAACCCATCCCCAAGATAATTTCGAGTTCACCAGACACTAATTGTGGTAAGGACAGCTCATCAAATGTCAAGGCTTCTGGCCTGTTTGGGTTTGGGTCACGGACGAATTCGTGTGGCCATGGAATGTACTTCCGGACTCTGTCCGTTGGCTTCCTCTTGGCGCCACTTTTCATGCGTTTACCTTTAGGAATAGCAATCTGCAACAGGGGTCGTCTGCTCTTGGTCGTGTGCGGTTTAGTTTTTGTCTTTTCCACTGATCTCGAACTTTTTCCGTACTTGCTGTTCGTATCATCTCTGGAAGAGCTGCTGCTTGATTCGGATCCAGAAGTGGTGGACGAACTTGCCGACAGCAAACGCTCAACCGAGTCCTGAAGAGCTGAGTCACGCCTAAGGTCGGACAAAGTGGTAACCCTCGGACGAGGCTGCACGGGCTTTTCACTTTCAGGAGTGGCTGTGACGTCACCTTTAACAATCTTCATCACTTCGGTAATTTGATGAGAAATTTCTCTTACTTGAGAAGTTACAGAGTCTAACTGCTGTTGAACTTTCGGGTCAGCTCCGGAACGCTTACCAGTAATTTTCTTGCATGTCGTTATTTTGTAGGCTGGCTGTTTAGGAAGAACTTTCGGGGCGATTGTCTCAATCTCTGCTCGTGTACGTGTCGTTTCACCTGCACCTCCTGCCTCGTGTTCTGTGAAGGCCTCATCCTTGGCATCGGCTCTCCAGCTTCGGCCATATTGACATGAATTAGGAAAAAATATAGGCTAAGATACTGCGGCAACGAAATTAGCAAAATGTCAGAGACTAAAGTCAGTTGAATGCGAAAAATCAGCACTCTAAAAGAGCACAGAGGTTTTGCTCCCTCGGACGCCAGCAACTCCAATAACAGAGGCAGGTACTGAGCATGCGCCCCAACGGAGAAGAGAGAGCTCCTTAACTAGGTGTAATTAAGTACAATGACACATTATTAACAAATGTTGCACAAGTTCCACTCACTCTCAGGCTTGATGGTCAACCCTACTAAAACGGAAGCTATTTCGCTTGGTAAGTGGAAAAGACGTAAGAAAAAACCATTTGGCATCAAATGGCCGACATCACCGATTAAAATTGCAGGAATTTACATTTCGTATAACCAAGAGTTAAACACCACTCTCAATTATGCAACACCACTCAACCAGATCGAAGGAACTCTGGGAACATGGAAAAAGAGATCCCTGACACTCATGGGCAAAGTTCAGATTTTGAAAACCTTCGCCCTATCACAACTTAATTACGTCATGAGAATGACCACAATAACACCTGAAATTCTTAAGAGATTTGAACAGCTTTCCTCTGGAATGGGAAAGATAGAATAACCAGAAAGGTAATGGTCAGAAGGGTCTTCGAGGGGGGCTTAAAGGCCCCCGATGTGAAAACTACGCACAAGCTTATGTGTATAAACCTTATTAAAAGGTATTTAGATGAAAACATAGAGCACCCCTGAAAACTCTTTCTAGACCAACGCCTAAAATCTGTAGGTGGAAAGTACCTATTCAAGTGTAACTTCGATATTAACTCACTCAGCCTGCCCCTACCGAGATTCTACCAAGAAATGCTTGAATCCTGGTCGGTCTGCAATGTTGCGGTCAATGACTCTGATATTGACATTACTTGTCAAACAATTTGGAACAACAGAAATGTTCTAATTGGAGGGAATTCTGTCTATAATCCAAAGCTAAGACAGAAAGGATTTGAATTAATATTTGATTTACTTACCGAGGAGGGGTATCTGTCATGGGAAAAATTAGCCAACAAAAACCTCCAAGGGAACGAAGTTCTCCTTCTTTGCGGAGCAATCACATGTCTCAGAGTTAGGTGGCCAGAGCATGATTGCTGGTTGAACCGGTGTTTAAAGATGGATACGAATATGTGTTTTTTAATTGTAACTTTCGACCCTCCCACAAAGTTACCAGGGAGAGCATCAGAAACGCCATTTACAGTAAAGAGGAACTAAGTCCAATTAATGAACGCTATTATGAAAGAGAATATGACTTTACTGGACCATGGTCTCCCATATATAGTCTACCATTTAAGGTAGCCATAGACACAAAAACACGTGAATTCCAGTTCAAACTTCTTCATCATATTCTGTACACAAACTACGATCTATCTAGAAGAGGCATGGACCAATCACCGCTCTGTTCATTCTGCCAAAACAGCAACAAAACACTAGATCATCTTTTCTACACCTGTAAATTCACTGAGACCTTCTGGAATGAGTTTCACACATTTTTCGAGGAATCTCTCAGTTTGTTCACTAGACATAACTAAAATGAAGAGCTCTTTGGTGTTGACGGTTACTCTGACATTCATAATCACTTGCTACTGTTAGCCAAAAGACACATCTATGCCATGAAAATGAAACAGAGTAAACCACACTTTGCATCTTTTATGTTGCAAGTGAAATTCAACTACCATCAAGAGTACGAAATAGCTCTGGAAAAAGACAAACTAGAGAGACATTGCAGCAAATGGATTTCAATTTTACACAAAATTGTAGATAACTAAGCACTGTACTTCATTTTAATTTCAGTTCATGTTACTAAAGAAAATGTTACCAATAAAACAATTTAAATACAAAGAAAGTAACCACAAGTGCTACACCATACATATTTGGTATGATGGGAGACCTTATGACACCACATCGCGTACCTCATTAATTATGCGCATATCTAATTCTGAGCCAGCTAATAGAGCTAGAGGTCTGATTTTTGGTATATAGGGATAACTATGGAATACATTTTTTTGACAAAATGTCACACGACCTCGATGACCTTTGACCTCAAATATACATTTTTGTCCATAATTCAGTAACCACAAGCTAGTAGAGCTAGAGGTCTGATTTTTGGTATATAGGGACAACTTAGCAATACAATTTTTTTGACAAAATGTCATGTGACCTCGATGACCTTTGACCTTAAATATGAGATATATGTCCATAACTACGTAACCACAAGTGCTACACCCTTCATATTTGGTATGATGGGAGACCTTATGACACCACATCCTGTACATCATTAATTAGGCGCATATCTAATTCAAAGCCAGCCAATAGAGCTAGAGGTCTGATTTTTGGTATATAAGCACAACTTAGCAATACAATTTTTTTCACAAAATGTTATGTGACATCGATGACCTTGAATATACGTATAAGTTCATAATAGGTAACCCCAAGTCCTACACCCTTCATATTTGGCATGATGGTAGACCTTATGACACCAAATCCTGTACCTCATTAATTATGTGCATATCTAATTCTGAGCAAGCTAGTAGAGCTAGAGGTCTGATTTTTGGTATATAAGGATAACTATGGAATGCATTTTTTTGGAAAAATGTCACATGACCTCGATGATTTTTGACCACAAATATACATTTTTGATTTTTGGTATATAGGGACAACTTAGCAATACAATTTTTTTGACAAAATGTCATGTGACCTCGATGACCTTTGACCTTCAAAATACGTATATGTCCATAACTAAGTAACTACTTGTGCTACATCCTTCTTATTTGGTAAGATGGGAGACTTTATGACACCGCAATGTGTACCTCATTAATTATGTGCATATATAATTCTGAGCCAGCCAATAGAGCTGGAGGTCTGATTTTTGGTATAAAGGGACAACTTAGCAATATTCTTTGTTTTGACAAAATGTCATGTGACCTCGATGACCTTTGACCTGAAATATGAGATATATGTCCATAACTAAGTGACCACAAGTGCTACACCCTTCATATTTGGTATGATGGGAGACCTTATGACACCACATCCTGTACATCATTAATTATGCGCATATCTAATTCTGAGCAAGCTATTAGAGCTAGAGGTCTGATTTTTGGTATATAGGGACAACTTAGTAATACAATTTTTTTGACAAAATGTCATGTGACCTCGATGACCTTTGACCTTAAATATGAGATATATGTCCATAACTAAGTAACCACAAGTGCTACACCCTTCATATTTTGTATGATGGGAGACCTTATGACACCGCAATGTGTACCTCATTGATTATGTGCATATCTAATTCTGACCCAGCAAATAGAGCTAGAGGTCTGATTTTTGGTATAAAGGCACAACTTAGCAATACATTTTTTTTGACAAAATGTCATGTGACCTCGATGACCTTGAATATACGTATATGTCCATAACTAAGTAACCACAAGTGCTACACTCTTCATATTTGGTATGATGGGAGACCTTATGACACAACATCCTGTACCTCATTAATTATGCACATATCTAATTCTGAGCAAGTTAGTAGAGCTAGAGGTCTGATTTTTGGTATATAGGGACAACTTAGCAATACAATTTTTTTTACAATACTTTGAGATATATACATATATATATATATATATATATATATATATATATATATATATATATATATATATATATATATATATATAATTATATAGATGTCCTCAGGGTAGATTAAAGTGCTCGATGGGACAAGCAGAGCATAATAAATAATCAAATTACTTCAAGTGTAAAGTAGTAATATCTGTTATTTAAGTTTCATGCATCCTGCTATCTTCAGACAGATGATTTGCAATCTTCTGTCTGAAGATGGCAGGATGTCTAAAACTTCATTAACAGATTACTTTGTAGCAGAAATAATTTTAATTTATACATACATACACACACACACACACACACACACACACACACACACACACACACACACATATATATATATATATATATATATATATATATATATATATATATATATATATATATATATATATATATATATATATATATATATATATATATATATATATATATGTATGTATGTTTGTATATATCTCAAAGCATTGTAAAAAATAACACAAAATATTTCAAGTGCAAACTTCAAGTATAAAGTTATAATATATGTTACTTAAGTTTCCTGCATCCTGCAAAGTTCTGACATATTCAGGATAGATTTTCACTGTCATTTGGTTAGTTTCATACCATGATGCTGTGTTTTTAGGTGGTGTTGAAATTTGATAATTATGTTTGATTTTGGGGAAACATTTTGAAACCAACTCAGAGTGTATTGTGTAGATTTATCAGCATTGATTATATATAGCTTCTTTGATATACAAAGCTAATGTCCCTTGCTTATGTAAGAATAATAATAATAATAATAATAACTTTATTGACGTTATTCCCTCAAAGGTGAACATAGTCAAGAACTAATACTACAAAAATAAGATAAGGATACTTTTATCAAAAAAAATAATAAATATGTATATATATATATAAATATAAGATATAACTTTATGCAGAATATATAATGTGGGGTAATCTTAAAAAATATCTGTTTCTTGGATAAATGTTGTGAGGTATATCATGCTATCTGTACTGCTCATTATATAGCAAAATTTGGCTTGCAAATCCCAGTTGTTGAAGTTTTCATTGTTGACTGCTATCGAGTCTAACAATTTTTGTCGTGATTGTGTATGACATGGACAACACATGATATAATGAAATTCGTCCTCAACTGAGTTGGTATCACACCTATTACAAATTCTGTCCTCAGCTTTTAGTTTTGGTCTCATGTGTCTACCTTTCTCAATCATCAGATTATGGTCACTTATTCTCAGCTTGGTAATGTATTTTCTGTCATTTTTATCCTTGATACAGCTTAAATACTTTTCCATTTTAAAATCCGTTTTAAACTTTCTATAAATGCGTAATTTGTTATTCTCTCCTGATGATGTCTTTTCTGCATTAACTTCATTTTTCCATTTTAAAATGTAGTCATTACATATCTTATCTGTTAAGTTTTTCACACTTATATGTTTATCATTTTGCCAAAAATTACCAACACTCTCCAATCCTGTAATTTCTTGCATTGCAGTTGCCCAGGCCATGTTATTGTTAGTACAAAATACCATCACCTCATGGATCAAAGTATTTTCTTTCTTAGTGTATGTTCTATACCAATATTTAACCATCATTTTCATGATAAAAGTTAAAAGAGGATGCCTGCCCATCTCACCTCTCACTGCTAAATTTGTTGCTGACTGATTAACTTGGAGAAGTATTTTACACAACTTAAGATTCAATTTTTCAATTGGTGTCCTATCTGAATATTTCTCAGTTCCCCAAATTATGTAAGAATGGCTTGATGCTCTGTCAATAATTAACCATGATATGTCAAAGAGCTGGTCCTTGTTCTTGAGAGACCAAAGAAACCTTGATAGTTCAATACTGTTCTAGTTCATACTTGTTTTATGGAATGATGGCATGTGATTTAAGCGAAGCAATTGTCTTGAAGGTGTTATCAGTGAGGCCGATGAAAACCTTCCTCTTATTGATTGCCATTGATAGTTTGGCCATGTAAATGACACTCCTGGATTGACAGTCACCTTTTAACGGACATAAAGACTTATCCCGGCAATTACAAACAGCAGGTTGACCTTAAATATTATGGACCCACAGCTAATTTATATGATAAACAAAAGTTAGTCTTATGCCTTCCCCCCTCCCCCTGCCATCCGTTTCAGTCGAAAACCAAAGGTGTGTGTCCTGCTTCTCTTGTCACGTTGGCTGTGTATTACTACAGGACGGCACTACACAACCAACATGATAGAAGAAGCCGTGTATTCTTGACCGCGGAGTGACGTCACTTTCACCTCACGCACGCGAGTGAGGTGAAATGGGATTTGACTATACAGGACAGTGAACAATGCAGAAATTATGTGACAAAGTACAGAACTTAGTGTTTATCATTGACATAATGTTGAAACTTTGAATACTGTTGTAAATGTTGAAAAATCCACACTTGATATTTTGTTCTCACGGCACTGTGACGCAAAAATGACGTAAAAATCCGCAAGTTCCCGGATGTCCGCGGTCTACAGTCTCTTGTGGTTTTTTCTATTAGTCTGTCATACAACTAAGGAGGGTGTTTGCCAGCATAATGCCAAAGCCGGGAGCTGGGAATGCTGCAGGCATGACCGTGATTGCCGAAGGCATGGGGGACTGTTCTAAGCAGTGCTGCGCCCGATCACTGCCTTCAACAGAGAAAACTCTCTTGTAACTCTCTAAAATGGGGTATCAATTCACAGTAAACCAGGGTCTAACATGGGGTCGATTTTGAGTGCCACACAAGAACAAATTCCAACTGTCAGTTCCCATCTTCCTTGCAGGGTTTTGAGTAGACTCTCTCACAGCCCCTCCCTCGCCTGCTTCACCTCGCCCATACGAAAGTTACAAGGTTGCCCCAACAAACTGCAACGTAGTGTAGACTTTGTGACATCCTTGATAAACTTGCCTGATACTGACTTAGAAGTTGCCCATCTTTGTAACAACCCTCACACGATATCTACAAGAATCTGGCTACCTTGTGCAATCCTTGTACAAAGTCCATCTTGCTTGTATGATATTCAGGCAGGGCGTATAGAGATTACATAAGGATGTGTGAGCCTTGTAGTACATGTAAGTCCATAATATAATATTACCAGTGAGCTGGCAAAATGTTAGATCATGACAACATTGATACTGAGATATTTCAGTTGGAAAACAATTGTTTGTAGTTTTTTCTAATTTCTTGAAATATTCTGTCTTTTGTAACAAACACAATTACATTTTAAGCAAAAAAAAAATACTTATATTATGAAGTAACTGTTCACTTTTCATCCAGTGATATTCATGAACCTATAGTTGCAGCAAATTATTTTTATCAAAAAATGTATTCTTTTTTAGAAACATAAAATTGCTACAGAAATATTTTGAGATCTTTTTGTTATTTATTTATTTATTTATTTATTTATTTATTTATTTATTTATTTATTTATTTCTTATTTATTTCTATTTATTTATTATATATTTTGAACAGGGGTATTTTAATACTGAACCATATGTTAAGGCATTTAAACTCCATTCAGATGATAAATGTTAATAGTAGGTGCATTGCTACCTACAATACAGATTCATTAGTTTTACAAAACTTGGCTGTCCTAGTCCCTTTCACATGTATTTGGAAATTTACTTCTAAGCCAGGGGCTCATCTGCACCTGCTTTAATACATATAATAAACATACACTTTTCCCTGATACCACTGACGGGAATAACAAATGTGTTTCAACCACAGCAAAATTTACATTTTACAGCTACATTCATCAATGTTACACTTGTCACAGTAATTTGAAGATACTGGAAGAAAAACACCACACCTGACCAAAGCAACTTCTACCACATGAGACCTGCAGACTGCCATTATTGTTTACATCAAATCTAAGACTATAAGTCCAGTGGTCCGACGATGTCATACATCATGTGAATGTTTCTTACTGATTGGCCCGAATGAAATATGTGATATGCCTGTTATCTCTGGTACCAAATCAACTACATGAACAAAACAACTACAATCAACCTGATCAATCTGTATGACATCAGCAATCATATGAATGTTTCTTACTGATTGGTCCAAATCAAAACGTGATGTGCTCTGTTATCTTTGGTGGCAAATCAAATATCTGAACTGAACAAAGTTACCGTTGAAATATACTACATCTGCTTCTAGGCTCTGCTGCGTTAAATACTACTTCATTGTTATAATTTGATAATATTTTCTCGTTGACTGATATTTATTTGGCTTCGAACAAGTTTGCTGTCGTGTATTGGTGAATTGAAGAAACATGGAGTATTCAGACTGTTTCTTTCATCGTTGTCACTGAGGACAAATGTATAAAGGTCAGGGAAAAATACCGGTACAGCATCGCATGGAAATTTGGTGGTAATTTAATCAGCGTTATTTTCGCGCCATTATATAAGCAAAGAAATCAGGTAAGTGTTGTCTTCTGCAATTTCCCTTTATAGAGATAGCTTTAAGGTTGCAGTATTGGCCGGGTTTTGGAGAACTGTTTACACATTTAATCAAATGAAACAACAATTGACCCCATCAGTGATCAGTGTCTCTATAATCATATTCTGTGCCCAGTGTTTCCAAAAACGTCAGGTTGGCAGTGCAAGAGCAGTGCAGTCTTGTGTTAAATACATTACACTCGATAATGAACGGGAATAAAATCCCATGTACGTTTGCACCTATTGACAGTGGTTGTAGGGCTTCAGTAACATCAGATCATTGTGAAGGTTAGCTTACAATGCTCCACATTTCAAGCATGATCATTTCATTCATATTTTCTGAATGTTGCGTTAAGTAGTATGGTTGAGAACTCATACTGTGTGTCTTCCAGAATTTCATTATGCAGAAAACTTTCTGCAAGTCATTAGTGAATTATATATTTCGCAACGTAATTTATACCATTGTACTTTGTGAACTGAGGAATATTATCTCCTTCCAAATCTGAGAACGCATATCCACCCGGTACTATGTAACAGTCACCTACAAACTAACCTTGCATTTATGACTGCTCGTCTACGGTTGTGAAGTGAAATGACTGTCAGCTTACTATTGTAAACTTCAAAGAAAAAAGATTTCTATTTATCATTTTTGTTAACTTGTGAAAAATGCTCTTTCTTTATTTTTTAATAAAAAACCAATTGAGCCATGATGAATTTTGAAAATAAATAATCTTGGTAGTAATTAAAAATCTTTCAGACTGTGTATATTATTGCAACACTATGAAGACCTAGAGGGAAGGTTGGTGTAAATATGCGTTGTTGTTTGTGAAAACCTGACCAAAAAAATTGTGCTCATTTAATTACCATGGGGACTGCCAGTTGTATTGTAAATTCTTTCAACTGCAAAAAAATGTTAGGACTCTGACACTTGAAGACTGGTTTTTTTTAAATTATCAAGGTTTTTGTTTCATGCATGATTTCATTTTTTTTCAGGAGACAGGAAAACTCTGAATGAGGCAACCTCAAACAGCAATGAATCAATGTCACACATGGGCAGAGGTCGAAGGTCACCAAAACCAAACCAGTAATACACCAATCAAGGAATCACACTGCCTGTGAAAACTGGTAAGAAATTGAGTGCAAAAGGCCAAAGTAAAATCATGAAGCCCAAGAAACAGTGCAAATCACCACATCGCAAATGCCTTTGAAAGAAAAACTGCAGCCACCAGGATAGGCTGTGGCAGAATTCTGGATATCATGGTTTAATACTGGTAGAAGTTGAAATAACAGGATCGATAAATGGTATGTATATTGCATATTGCAACTTTTCATGTATGTTCATCAATAACAGCTGCTTTATTGATCAAACAAAATTTTGTATCAATTAGGGTCATACAATGTTTGTACATGTAGATCTAGACAAGGGGACCCATTTCGTGGGGTTCTAAATCAATGTATGAATATTAATAGGCATAGTAAGTTCAACTTACTATTTTCAAATTTTAAACAAACGGTGGCTTTAGTCAAGTTGAAAAAGCAGAGGTTGTTCCTTGTACTCCTGCACTGGACAAAGGTCTTATTACTCATCATTTACGTTCCAAATTTCTGTCGTTTCAGCTTTCATCCACAAAATATCAAACTGACAGACTTAGTGTACTAAATTTCAACGATGTCATCAACGATTAATGTGCTCAAGCAAGACAATGCAGAAAGAGAAAAACAGATAAATTGGTGAGCCATAATTCCACTGAAGAAAAATTTCAGTAATTTGTAGATCTATGGAACTTTTGACGCTACTGTACCGTGTGTTTTATTTCAGTCAATTTGACTTCAATCATGACAAGCTACATCACTGGCATAAATGAAAGCTTTGCATAATTCACAGATTTTGTCTACAATTTTGTGCTGTCATTATAACTTCTAGCTTACTTAGACTTTCATGAGTTGCTTTGTAATGATAGGTTTTTTAACTAACGAGAAAAGCACTGTTTTTATGCTTTGTATTCATTTTTTTATTTGCAAAGGTAATTTACATTACGAGTTATACTGCCACAAATTTTTGATATTGCAGTTGCATAGTTTACATAAAGAAATATTTTTGTAGCTGACAATGATATGATAGTAAGATATTAAGAATCTGATCCAAACACCAACCTAATATAATTACTTCAACCTAATGTTGAGAACTGTATGACATTGATAGTTAGAATTCTGAGTTTAATTTCTAAAATTAATATAATTATGAAATAGTGGCATCTCAAATTTTACCAGGAACATAGAAACAAGTGCATGCAACAAATACCTAAATGATAGAAATTTTTATGATGAAGAAGGCTTCATAATTTTTATACATTAATTAGGCATTTTACATTCACAAAATGTAATTGCTGTTACCAAACTCGTGTTTCAAAAACGAGACAAGTATGATTAACCTTTCCTATTAACAATAATTTTTACATTTCCATGATGTAATCAATATAAACCTATCCTTCACTTTATAATGTATTGCATTCATACATATATATTTATCATATGTAAAAGGAAAGTATGTCAGGTTTTTTCATGTATTGACAAGTTGGTCCTGAATATCCTTCACTTTTGAGCATAATTTAAGGCTGGACAATTGACAAAAATTATTTCAACTTTCAATATAAGCTTTGCCTCTCATTTTTGTAGTATTATTCACGTACACTGCTATTCCTTTTCATTTTAGCAATAAATAAGTTCTTTCATTTTACATTAGGTCTTATCTGGTTCATGATTAAGAACTTGTACTTGACTGTTGTGGAATGTATGAGTGACACTGTCCCTAAGTGGTAAGACTTTTCAAACATACTTATGCATACACCTGTGCAGTATTAATGTGCAAGTATAACTATATATCACTGCAGTTTGGTAAAGGAAAGAATATGAGGATGCAACTGTGATGGTTCAATATACTGCTAAACTGCCTGCAGGAATATTGGTATTATCCCCAAATTAATGGAAAGGGGGGGGGGGAAGGAGGATATGTAAAACTGTTATGTAACATCCAGTCTCTGTACAAAGATTGCCATAAGCGATAAGGGGAGTCTCCAAGGTTCAGACAAGGTAAAGTCTACAAGCTTCTGACAAAGTTGGCCCCAGTTCTAGCCATTCCCATGTCAACAATAAATACCAACCTTGAATACCATTCTAGTAACCTCCTTGTAACAAAGTTGTAAGACAAATAATGTTGCAAACTTGCACCATTATCTTGTCACAACCTGGTAGCTTTCGTACGGGAGACCATAATACTGCCCTCAGAGTGTAAGCCAAGCAAAGCTGGCGAAGCCGGCGAGGGGCTGTTAACAATTGTTTTTTTTTATTTTATTTTCGCTATAACCCAGCTGGCTTGGTGAGCCTTGCTTGCTGAGAAAGACCATTGAGGGTGCATCACCATATGGTTGAGAATAGAGCTACATAGCGGACGAGGGGCTGTGAGAGAGTCTAGGTTTTGAGCTGCAATCAATATTTATTTATTTAGCTGTGTACACATACGTGACATTGGCATAAAAAGAAATACAAAACAAAAGAATTACAAGATCGAAAACACTTCGCAAGGGAGAGATGAAAATGTCATCTCAAAATTACATGTAATATAGAGCTTTGCAGTAATATGCACAAAGGAATCATCTGAACAAGACATTATGTAATTGAAGAAGGACATATTGTCAAAATGTTTCAGCTGAGCCTGAATTACAGTCTTAAACCTTGTGCAGGTGGACTTTGACAAATCATAATGGAATTCATCTCCAATATCTCTTTTGGATAAAGTACAAAGTCTAAAGTGTCTAAGAATATTCTTATAACGACCCACTTCAACTGGGAAAATATGATTTGAAATTCTTGTTTTTGTTAATGCTATTCTATCAAAAGGATTTTGTACAAAAGACAGATACTTCTCATATTTGAAAAGTTTTAATTTTACAATAAATATTTAGTTTCTCATTACTTTCTATGGCTTTCTTCCAGACATCAACAAACTTTGCTTTCAAAGAATGCTTTAATGAGCATCGGTATCTTTTTGTGTGGCAGGGGAACCATGAAAGAGGCCCCCTGGCTTTAGCCAAAGTAAATACAGACTTTGTTTTAAAACACTATCACTAATTGGTCAGAACTCGTGAATTTTGTCGAATAGAAAATATCGAAACAAAGTGGCTCTACTACCACTATCATAACAGGTCCACTATGGGAAAACTAGCAGTGCCTAATGGACAAATGGGAAGGCTTCTTGTAATTTGGAATTTTAAAAATCACCAGTCAGACTGTAACTGCAGATAACTGATAATTTCAGAAGCTGGACAAAACTTTGGTGAAGGTGAAAGGTAGTTTCTTTCACTCAAATTTTTTAGTATTTCCAAAAACATTTTTCGGAAATCATGGCTTGGCCAGCAACAACATAGCCGTAAACGCAGTATAGTGGTAGGCTGTGCCGGTAACTGAGTGTCATGCAAATGCTTGCTTTTTACCCGATTACGTTTATGCAAATTTTGACACAATGACCTTTGACCTGGGTCAAAGGTCATAAGGTCCAAAATGGGGTCCTAAAATAACGAGATTTTAGATCTAAAATGGGCCCCGGGTTTTTTACGTGCGGCTGTACCCCTACCACATCTCAGAGCAAGTACACACCCCACCACCACCACCCCCACATCCCCGGGGCAGGGCTACAGAACCGCAGCAAGGATTCAGGGTACCCTGTCACTAGCTCGGATCCACCCGGTATACCCCTGCGCAGCCTGTTGGCGCAGAATGCACCCTCCTGCGGTGAAAGTGTTAAGCAGAAGTATTTTTCTTGATACAAAAAGGTGGGGCCCAAATCCTGTAAAGCGAGACACAATGATATTGTTCATTTAATTTCATTAAATTGTTTAATGTTTTTAAGAGTAATCTTTGTTTTAATGCTTATGAACATTTTCATTTGATATTTTGATATCATCAAATTATGTCTTGTGATGTTCACTATTTACATCATTAAACTGGTGGACTCTGCAGAAATATTAAAATCATTCAGAAAAACATCATTTCTTGTAAATTAAAGCAGTTTGAAATAGTCAAAATGGACAATTTTAGTAGTTCTACTTTTAAATTGTTGCTTTGATGTTAAAAATTACACCTCTAAAATGTGATGATTTAAAATGGATATGCTTACTGCAACTACTGTTGACAATTTCCCTTTGCCTGGTGATGACTCTATATAAAATTAACTTAAAACTGCATGACAGTCAAGCTAAATGCCGTTAAATTGGAAAGCACCAAGAAATTACGTTTTATCATAAGATTGTACCTATTGGACCTCCCTAGGGGTTTTTCTTGAACCATAATTGTGTACTTCGGGGTGGACCATTTGATATCCTGGAGGATATGGAAGATTTTAGAAAAAAAATTCCCAGCAGATGCAAGGGAAAAAAAAATTCTGTTGTAGATGACTTATGAAAAAAAAACTGGCAAGCTAATGTGGAAGAAAAAAAAATCTATCACAGTATCAGCAAGAACCTTTTGGGATGTAACTTTTTCATTTCCTTCTTTCATGCACCCTTCTTGCCTTTCCAAGCCTCTTGAAATTAATTTTCAGTTACATTTGGCTTTTTGAATTGTTCACTGATTCTAGATATTAAGTGAACACACTCTGTAGATACGTGCATATCGATATCTCCTGTGTGTTGACCAATAAATAATATTGTTCTCTGGTATGGTTGCAACATGGACAGATTGCACTGACAAGTCAAATGACAGAATTTCAGAAGATATATGTTAAAACAAAACTGTCATTGTCAAGTACTTTATCCGTGGCACATTTTGGCAACTGTATAATACATCCCTTGTTTAAGACAATAGGCTGTTATCATGGTAAAAATTGCCAATTTTTGTCTAACATTTTTACACAATACAGAAAATCTATACCTGCACTGCTGCATGCTGCAGGGTTTGACGTCGCTGGACATATGTGTACTGCTTTCATCAGAGGGAAACTGGGCATAGTTGTCATACAAACTTATATGGCAAGTGACAATTAATTCTATTTTATCATGAATCAATACAAATAACATTGCCAATCTTAACCCCAGGCGCGACACCAAGGGCTGAGCCCTATATGATATATATCAACAGAATGTTGAAAATGGTTGTTGTGATAGAAGTTAGCCTAATACGAAATCGAATACGAATACGAATACGAAAATGATGTTTGTTTAAAAACTCTCCTCCAAAGACTAATGATAGGAACGATATTTTTTCAATCTACGTCCTAAAAAGATCGGATCTTATTCAACTTACATTCTCAAATATTGAAGTATTGATATGTTATCGTAAAAGCACTTAAAGCTCTGTAAAGACAGAACCTTAATATAAAATATTCGAAATTTGGACTAAACATAAAAAATGTTGTCAGTGACTCCAATACGAATGTGAATACGAAAACGAATACGAAAATAACTTCAGCGTCGTATTTTAACCGACAAGTTCAGGCCCACAGGTGCTCGTTAGCTGGGTAGTCTGCTAGAGCGATCGATTTTCTGCTCGATCTATCGATCGCGTGGTCGATATGCCCGCCATTGCAACCTAAATAGTGAATATTACGTCGCAGTGGCGGGCATATCGACTACGGAATCGATAGATCGAACTGAAAATCGATCGATCTAGCAGGCTACCCAGCCATTGCTGCTTACGAGCACCTGTGTTCCGGTCCAACTCACATATGTCACATGACTGCAGATGTAATTCGCATCGACGCTACTAGGGAGTCTTCATTGGTAACGTTGGCGACCGTCAACACTGCAACTGTGAAGGGTCTCCACTTCCGCAATTCCGTCTGGCCGAAAAGGAAAGCAATATAATATAATAGTAGACCTCAACGCAGGTGAGAATCCGTGTAAGTGCTTGAAAGTTGGAATAACACATTAAGCGGATTTCAACAAACGGAGTATCTCTTGACACCTTGGTGTCAATAGACTCGGCCTTTCTTAGGTATTATTTTAGATGAGATGGTGTTCAGTACTTGTCCAGTTGACGTTGAATTGTGCGAGATTTGCTTTCCATCAGCATACGATTCGTCGTGAAAGTCTTTGGAAATCAACTCCACACCTGTAAATTATCGAAATTTGCTCAACCGCCCAACATTGCAAAAATTCATCTCGACCGTGTCATGACATGGTGTTCGTAAGTCCATCCAAAGTCGATTGTGATACACGACGACTGCAGTGTTCGTTTAGTTCGTGTCGGCTACATGGACGATCTGCCAGTTTTAGGATCTGTAGTGGTACACATTAGCCAGGCATATGCTTGTGTTTATGGCGTAGCCATAGGATGACCGGTGGAGAGGTCTTCGTATTCCTTAACAATGCAATGGGGTTGACACGAAAACTCTGTGAGAGAATATTGGAAGCATAAAGTGGGGCTCAGGTAATGAGAACTTGTACAAATTCACCTTAAATATGCTACAGTTGTGCAAGTTTATCAACAAGGTACTGGCTACAAATTTAAGTCTTCAGAGTTCCGAAGTCACAATGTCGACAAATGTCACAGGGTCATTGGGCTTCATCAGTCATAACAAGAGTTTAAAACCTTAATATATGAGTATGAATACTTTTATAAATATTCAATATTGCTATCACTATTGTATTCTCGACTGCAGGTCATCCGGGTACTTGCGGTTTTTTACATCATTTTTGCATCACAGTGCAGTGAAGGGGTTTGGATTTTTAAACCACCAAAACATATTCAAAGTTTCAATATACTTAAATGACATAACTTTTAGTTCTGCTTTTTTCCACACAATTTCTGTATCATCTGATCTCTCATTCACCTCGCTTGTATGCGTTTCACCTACTGACGTCACTCTTGGGTTGAGAATACTTACAGCACTCACATCTTGAATGATGATCAGTTTACGTGCCAAATTTGCACATTTGTGTTACAGTGTTATTAATAACTATATGATTACTAATATTCTTGATAAAAACTTAATATTCTGTCATTATTTTACACCTTCAAAAGTACCCTACAATACTGAAATCCTAAATGATGATCAGTTTTTATGTCAAATTTACTCAGCTGTTGCATAGACCCTTAGGAATATGGTCAATTTAACGTCAATGTGCAATCACAGTACTGCCCCGGCAGACTCTGATCAGTAAATAATAGGAAGAGGCCCAACTCTGACCGTCCAAGCAGTGCACAGGCCTTCAAATAACTCATTTCTTTCTTGCTGCTTGGTGATTTCCAAAATTGCTACAGCACTTGGGCAAGTTGATAGGTCAGGCATCAAACTGGCCTGGTTTTAGACCCTTAGCCTAGACTGAAAGATTCCGTCGTGTGCGGGCACTCCGGCGCACTGTGACCTGCGACCCTTTACCTTTATGGTAAAGGGTCGTAGGTCGCAGTGCGCCAGAGCACCCGCACGCGACGGAATCTTTCAGTCTAACCCTTAGCCGTGCGACATGTAAAGCCAGGGCCATTGAGAAATGATGCATCGTTGAGAGTTCAGGCCATTTTCAAAGATTCCCACTCAGCCGGCAACATTTCTGATTTGCATAGATTAAAAATTGGTGCGTCTCACTTTCACAATGTTTGTGTGGGTGGATTGATCATTAGCATTTATTAAGGTTGTCATTGACAAAACAGCCCATAACTCCTGATGCTGACATCATAGACAAAACAGCCCATAACTCCTGATTTGTGCAGTACCGGTATGTGCCGCCAATTTATACAAAAGAAACAAACTTCCTGACAGGCAAGAGGAGGGGAGTGAAGAAAGCGAAGAAATGAAGAAGAAGAAAAAGAATAAGTATAATAATAATAAAGAGAACGATTACTAAAAGGGTTTCAGATCCATGGTCAAAGAACCCTAAATATACCCAGATGGATTCTGTACACATGTATTAGTTACCGGTACATGTACTACAGGTAATCTTCCCTCTCATTTCAAGTAAAATTATATTTTCCTATATCCACAGGTTGTCAAGATGGAAGCACCATCTTCTTTCAATGTGGTCTTTTCTGGGACATCTTTTCTGGGTATCTATAGTATAGGTTCAGCACAAGCTCTATTAGACCATGCAAAAAATGTCCTAAAGAAAGTCCAATGCTATGGCGGAACATCAGCTGGCTCAATCGCTGCTGCATTTATGCTTACTGCACCCGAAAAAATGTTAGTAAGTATGGCACACTTGATGACACATAGATGTATGTACTTCTTTGCCAATTTAACAAAATCTTTTGTAAGTTCTGATACTAATAAACATGTTTTCAAGAATAGAAAAATCATTATTATGTGAAGCAGGAAAATAGATTCATACATGTTTTAAATTCAGACAAATATATATATATATATATATATATATATATATATATATATATATATATATTTTTTTTTTTTTTTTTTTTTCTTATTTAATACTTTTTTGTTGTTGATTTTGCAAAACCTTGACCTTGATTGTACTTTATGATCAAAATCCCAATTGGGATACGATTTTTTAATAAAGGCTTACTTTACTTTACACTGTACTTAGTATAGTTAGAGACACTCCAGATGTATGACACAATATACTTGGTACTTTATATAATGGCGTTTGAACATTCCACGTAAATTAAGCAAGCAAGCCCTGAAGTTGGATAAAATCCTCAAAGTGTAAATTTTTCCTCTAGGAAATTACTATAGTTCCTAAATTATACAATTGCTCTGTTTCACTATCATTCTTGAAACATTATTTTAATAGTCGCGCCAGCGGCTTACTGACTACGCATGCGCTTATTCATAATATACTATGCGAGTAACCGGAAGTGTACCCTTCTTTCGTGGGCGCCGCCATGTTTTTTTTTTTGAGTACTCGTAAATAAACAAATACGAAACAAACTGCTATTATATAACATGCCTTTTATAAAATATACCTCTTTTATTAGCCAGTAAATGTTATTATGCACCTTGTCGCTGATACAAAATATCGTTAATATAGATAAAGGGAGAAAACTGTCGTGCATATGAACGGGGGCATACGCAAAGAATGCTGGGATTGAATTATAGAAGAGCGCCCCCTGTGTCAATAATTAGATTCAAAAATTGCCAGTTTTAGACGGAACGCTATAGTTTTCAGCTTGCAAGTGGAAGGTGGGCAGTGCGGGTACCATTGCAACGATAATGATTGCATAATACGTCCCTTGTTTAACGCAATAGGCTGTTATCATTGTAAAAATTGCCAATTTTTGTCCAAAATCTTTACACGCTACAGAAAATCTACACCTGCCCTGCTGCAGGGTTTGACGTCGTGTACGTACGTGAACTGCTTTCATCAGAGGGAAACTGGGCATACCGGTAGTTGTCATATAAACGTTTATGAAGTAACAATTACAGTTTATCATGAATCAATACACATAACATTGCCAATCTTTAATAACCCCTGGCGCGACACCAAGGGCTGAGCCCTATATAATATTATAGTTCACCAGTGATGTAGCATATGTAGAAAATTTTCTCTCATGGACAAGTCATCGTTGATGACACAGTCCCCGCTTGTCCATTTTGTTATAATCTTTGGTGTCTAGGTAGCTGTGGTCTAGGTAGCTGTGGAATGACATTGATGCGACGGGTGCATCAGGCCTGTGACTTGCATAATAAAGTAATCTGAGGAATGTTCAATAAAATTGACCCATCTCTGCAGGTAATGACCATTGAAGGAACTTTTGATTACATCACACATAACGATGCCCTCACTGCCTCTAGTGTCATGATGGCACATACTATACACATGGTTTGGTGGAATTTTAGAAATGGTAGTGGATCAGCTATGTTGTTGAAATCAGCAATTCGGATCATATAATGAAACAAATTAATGTGCACAAGAATGCATCCATATCACATTTAAAGAACATCAGTCCATCGAAGGACAGTGACCTATGTTTATGTTTCAAAGACATAAAAAAATCACACCAAAATTGACATCAAATGGCTGTCTATTGACCATATGGATCATAGCACAACATTAGTAGACATGCATATGTATGCCATAGTACTTTATCTTTGTACCAAGTCTCAACAACATTGGATAAGGAATATTTGCATATGATTAAGCCTCAAAGACGAAGAAATCCAAAAATGACCATCTGGCAGCGATATTGGGGAAAAATGACAATTTGGCAACCATATTGGAACATGTCACGAAGTACAATGACATGTATATGTAAGCCATAGTGCATGATCTTTGTGCCAAGTTTGGACAAAATCGGTGTAATGACCTTTGAATTAAGCTTCAAAGACATGCAAAATTCCAACAAAATGGCAGTTCTGCAGCCATATTGGCTCCTATTGCAAGGTTAATTGATACATGCATATGTATGCCATAGTGCTTTGCCTTTGTGCCATGTTTGAACAAAATCGGTTCAAGGATGTTTGAGTTATGGTTCAAAGACATGAAAAAATAGCAACAAAATGGCCGCCTCATGCCAATATTGGATCGTATTGCAATATAATGCGACATGCATATGTAGGCCATAGTGTTATGCCTTTGTGCCAAGTTTGAACAGAATCGGTTCAAGGATGTTTGAGTTATGGTTCAAAGATATGGAAAATCGCAAAAATATGGCCACCTTGCGGCCATATTGGATTGTATCGCAAAATAAATTAATGTGCATCTGTAGGTCATAGTGCTATGCCTTTGTGCCAAGTTTGAACAGAATCAGTTCAAGGATGTTTGAGTTATGGTTCAAAGACACGAAAAATCGCAAACAAAATGGCCGCCTCACGCCCATTTTGGATTGTATCGCAATATAATTCTACATGCATATGTAGGCCATAGTGTTATGCTTTTGTGCCAAGTTTGCACAGAATTGGTTCAAGGATGTTTGAGTTTGGTTCAAAGACGTGAAAAATCGCCAAAATATGGCCACCTTGCGGCCATATTGAATCGTATCGCAAAATAAATTGATGTGCATCTGTAGGTCATAGTGCTATGCATTTGTGCAAAGTTTGAACAAAATTGGTTAAGCAGTGTCTGAGAAACGGCTCCGGACGGGACGGACGGACAGACGGACGGATGGATGCACAGACAGAAGGGACCAAATCTATAAGTCCCCGCCGGACTTCATCCGCGGGGACTAAAAAGACTATAGGTCCTAAAATATAGGATTTCTCTGTTTCATCAGTTTACTTGAAACATTATTATAATATATATATTGTATAATGAACAGAATCTGTCGACAGGACTTAAATTCAAGTATAAGGGCAATTTAAATTAATGGTCGTTTAATTTTTGACAAAAACAATAGTATCAAAAGCAGAATGTTTGCCAAAAAACCCCCAAAGTCTTACGTGAATGGGGGAAGTTTTCCATGAAAAGTTTTAGTACCTGGTATAGGTAATTTTAACAAATCTAAATAAGTTCTTCCATGGAAACCTGCAAACAAAAATTCAAAGCCATCACACAGAACACTAACAAAAAATCTTCAAAATAGTGAACATCTAATATATATGTACAAATCAAAATGGTAATTTTTATTAAGATGAATAAGGGCGTCCCAATTTTTAGCTCGCATTAAGTATATGTTTATATACCAAAGAGAGGTTATCATATAAGGTGAATCAGTTCATTTGCATCCATTTGCATGTATGTATGTATGTATGTATGTATGTATATATGTATGTATGTCCGTCCACGTCAAAAACTCCTTAACAGTAGCACCTATAGTCTTAGTATTTGGCGTACAGGTGCACCTAGGACAGCAGATGTGAATTTGTTCAAATGAACTTGTCAGTGTCAAAAATATGCAAATGAGGGGGAAAATGCTGTAACTGTTGGTCATATTGGGTTGAAACTTGGCATGCAAGTTCCTTAAGGTATTCTACATTAGGTGTGTACTACAGATTGGGATAAAATTTGTATGTTTCTATTTTCGGGGTAATTTTTTCAGTTTTTAGTCAAAAGTCTTTTACTCTTAGACCGCTTGTCCGATTGATTTGAAAGTTGGTATCCATATTCCTCAGGATAACCTCAGTCAAGTTTATACAAATTGTAGTGAAATTTTTATATTTGTAATTTTGGGGCAATTTTCCCGATTTTTGGTCAAAAATTTTTTTTATCCAAAAAGTACTGATCTGATAGCTTTGATATTTAATATACAGGTTCCTAAGATTGATCAAAATCTGATGTGTTCAAATGCTGATGAAATCTGCAATTTTGTATTTTGGGGCATTTTTTCTCATTTTTGGTTAAAAAATCTTTTTCTCAAAAATGACCTGTCTGATTGCTTGTATATTTGGTATACAGGTTCCTAGGGTTAATCTTCATATGATACATTGTAATAAGGTTGAAATAAATTTGTTTCTCAAAACCTTGTTGTGTGATAGATTTAATATTTGGTAGACATGTTCCTGCAGATGATTTTAATGTTCAAATTATGGTAAAATCTTCAATTACCGTATGTATTTTTGCAGCTATTTTTGCCATTTTGATCAGGCCGACCTGAAGTGGGCTATCAAAGATTTCCTCCTTCAGCAACACGTGTCACAAAAAGTTAATCTGTACACAATACAAAGGAGCATTTTCAGCTGCTTGGTCTCTAATTTTAAATTTTCAGAGAAATATCTTCAATTTTGTGTTTTTGTTAAAGTTATTTCCTAATTGTTGACAAAAAAAGTTGCGGAAATAGTCTGCTGTACAGTATTGATTTGAAATTTGGTTTGTAAATCCCTACAAATATTCTCATACATATATTACCATGTCAGAATGAGATGAACAATTGCAATATTTTATTTTTCTTTGTTGTTGTTATTAAAAATATCTTTATAACAACCACTTCCAATGGTGGTTTGAAATTTAGCATGAAGGTTTCAGTGAGTAGTACCGTAACTTATTCAGATTATGTTGATATGAACAAAATTTTAAAAAATTGAGTAGAGATTTTCTTAATTTTGCCGATTTTATACCAACATGAACCTAGAGTACATAATGTGGTGATTTAGTTATTAGGTAAACTGTATTTGGAGTTGAAATGCAGCATAAAAAAGGTCATTAGAAAGCAAAGGTGATGGTGATTTTAGGGTTTGGTCTCGAACAAATATAGTCCATAATTTTTTCAATGTTGGAGAGTATCAAAGTTGTAAATAGTCACTTCCTGCCATCTGGTCATGGAAGAAAACAATGTTTACTTTTCCCTGTAGGGTTTCTGAGTTAATGGTTGAATGTTGAAATTTCTCTATGTATCTAGTGTATGGGCAAAATGTAAACATTGGTTGCATGTTATGTATTTCAATTTACGTCGAATATTGTTCATGAGAAATCAAGATGAGTAGTTTTGGAAAAACACATTTTTTGACCAAAAATGGCAAAATTTGCCCAAAAATTCAAAATTACAGATTTCATCAGAAATTCTATATATATATATATATATATATATATATATATATATATATATATATATATATATATATATATATATATATATATATATATATATATATATATAAGCTATCGGACAAGTACTCTTTGAGAAACACTTTTTTGACCAAAAATGGCAAAAATTGCCCCAAAAATACAAAATTACAGATTTCATCATAATTTCAACTAATATCATTAAGTTTATCAGTGGGAACCTGTATACCCAATTTCAAAGCTATCAGATGAGTAGTTTTGGAAATACACATTTTTTGACCAAAAATGACAAAAATTGCCCCAAAAATACAAAAATACAGATTTCATCAGAAATTCAATATGTATTACTTAGTTCATTTATGGAAACCTGTATACCAAATTTCAAAGCTATCAAACCAGTACTTATTGAGAAACACATTTGTGATTTTTTGACCAAAAATGGCAAAAATTGCCTTAAAAATGCAAATTTGCATATTTCTGCACAATTTGAACAAATCTGAAATAGATCATCCCTAGGGACATATACCAAATATCAAAGCTATCTGACTGGTAGTTTTGAAGAAGAAGATTTTTAAAGATATTTTTACCAAAAATGACAAAAACTGCCTTAAAAATACAAATATGCAAATTTCACCATGATTTGAACAAATCTAACTGAGGCCACCCTAAGTAAACTGCATATCAAATTTCAAAGCAATCGGACAAGCGGTTCCAGAGAAGATTTTTTTACCAAAAACAGTAAAAAAATGCCCCAAAAAGACAAATATGCAAATTTCACCAAGATTCGAACAAACTTAAGTGAGGTCATCCAAAGTGAACTGCGTGTAAAATTTCAAAGCAATCGGACTTGCGGTTTCAAAGGAGAAGGCAATTGTTGACGGACAACCGATGGACGGACGACAGACGCCGACGGAAAATCAACCTATTTGATAAGCTCCGCGTCGCTGACAGCCGAGCTAAAAAGCAATGTTGACGTTTTACAATTGTTTCATTTTACCTCATTTTGATTATTGTTTGAACGTATGGGGTTATTGTTCAACCACTCTTTTATCTCGTACAGCAGAAAACTGTTGCTAGAGTGATTTTAGATCAAGATTTTAATACTTCAAGTTATGTTGTATTTACTGTGGTTTTACGACTTATCCGGACACCAAACTTACTAATTACCCAGCAACTTCGCTGATGATATTGAGACTTTGATTGGTAATTACCAAAGAACTTCGGTACACAATGTGTATACAAAGTCACTGATAAGTATCATACTAGTGCCATAAACTAATTTGTGACCAGGGGTTGGCATTCCACTGAACAGCATTCCTCAGTAAAACCAGCACATGTACATGTGTGCTGTTCATCCTTGTTACATGTAAAACTCAACTACGGAGAGGTTAGAAGCGTATAATGGGTCATTAGAGTTTGTTTAATTTCTTTTCAGAGTAGCAAAATTATTACTTAGGACTGATCATGCATGAACAAGGTTGTCACAAATTATATACGATTGAGGCTAGGTCTAGATGGGCTTGCACAAAATACTGTCTTTACATTTAATACATTCTTTACATTAAAGAGGCACTCCCACTTGGTAACATTTTTAAAACATTTTTTTAATGCCAACGGTCGATATTTGACGTGGCGACTGCGCAAGGATCGCGAGATATCGATAAAAACATGTCATTTCCCCAGCGTATTTTTCACATCCCGAAGTTTTACGATGATCATCGTTTCTTATTTTCACCCGAAATCCCCCGAAGGTATGTTGTTGTGCTGATTGACGATATTCTAGGGAGTCTGCAATAAGTTCAAACGACGCAATTAATTTACTTCTCACTGCAAAGACTTTATATACAGCATTATGCCATTACCTCAGGTAAGTTTTGTAAAACTTCTACTTAGTTTTTGTCATTTTCATTATTCTAAATCAGTTGTACTATATTTTTAACCAATACCACATAAACATCAGTTTTTACGTGTCAAATATTAGCTGCCTCATATGACTACATTTTGTCGTCTGCCACACAGTACGCCGCGCGCGTAGTATGCGTCTATGCATACCACTCAGCGGCCGCTATGTATCAACCGCACGTAACTGTGCTAGTCACCTATGTGAATTCTGGTGGAATCAAACTTTGTTTTCCGTTTTTTCTCAGAGTCAGTAAGACTAGGCTTTCCCCCAGGGGGCATGACCGAACACCGATGCGAGTGATACTGTGGCGTACAGCAGCGTCAGCGTAGACTCGTACTCCATAGCTTAGTTGACAACGGCCCCAATGCTGAACGTTCGATGTTCGGAATCTGATTTTAGGTGGGCCACCGGAATTCAAACTTTTACGTTTTTGAGGACATGTTTTTATCGATATCTCGTGATCCGCGCGCAGTCGCCACGTCAAATGTCGACCGTAGGCATTAAAAAAATGTGCTCCAAAAATGTTACCAAGTGGGAGTGCCACTTTAAAGATCTGCACGAATTACATTCTTTACATTTAATGCATTTTTTCATTACATGTCCTTACTTGGACTTGGTCGGGAGGGATGATTGGACCTCATTGTGAGTTTAGGCGAGCCTTACCTGAAATACATTCTGTACAATTAATGCCATTTTTTTGTAAAAGTGTCTGTGTGTAATACACATTACAGAGGCCATGGGTTAACTATCTGGACTTTGAAATGGGCATACGTGTGAATGGGTACTGAATAACAATAGATCATGTAACACTTCGTCATGTCAAATTTGTTTTAAGCATTTGTCAGCGGTTATGTACCCTGTGCTAGGACAATTTTTGCCCATTTGGAACTTTTGCAAGCCACATCTACAACCTGCCCCAAGCTTATGATGTATTTCGTGCAGATCTTTCATGTCATCAATGTAAAACATGTAAACATAGGGCCAAAGTCCCTGAACCTACTATAGACATGGATACAAAATTAAGTATTTCCTGACTGTATGAAATTATCTCACTAAGGTCATCCTAGGGACATTTTAACTTTCAAATTAACATTGTAAGTAAGTTCTGTTGAATAAGTTGAGACTGTACGTACTCAGAGAAAGCACACTGAAGAGACAAATGTTTGAAACTTAAGAAGTTCAAGGTCATCAAAGCATTATAAGGAATCATGTTACACTTTCATTGCACTGTTTACACAGATTGCATAATTGCTATAAATAGCACGAAGAATCTTACAGCCCAGCTTTACCATAAAAACCCTATCACTTTGACCACTCTTTTAATTGACCACTCTATTTTTTTCCTCAAAAAGTAATCTTATTTTATCCTTACCAAGTCAACCATAAATGGAAATTAGAACTTTCTCTATCTCTATTTATTTGACCACCCTATCATGACAAACTATTATGAGCAATTTCTTTTCGATAACATAAATGGTGGTTCAGAATATATCAAAGTTGGGATTCAGGAAAGTTGCCTTTACATGTTTTAATCCTCAATTCACGATGAACTGTCAAAAAAAGTTGAACTTTCTGATAATTCCACACTAAAATTATTTTGGCTTTGACGATTTCCTAATTAATTCAATTATTTAAAATCATATTATTATATTTTTCTGGGTGAATTGATAGGGTTTATACAGTACAAGCATTACATGCAATGTAAGCCAAACTTTGACCAAAAATGACAAAAAATTCCTTAAAAATACACATTTGCATATTTCATCACAATTTGAACAAATCTAAGTTGGGTTATCCCTAGGGACCTGTATACCAAATAACAAAGCTGTCTGACCAGCGGTTATGAAGAAGAAGATTTTTTACCAAAAACACCTTTTTTGGCATTAATTTGCCTATTTTCAACAATATCAAAAAATTAAAAAAAAGTGTTTCTTAAAATCATATTTTTCATCTACACAACAAATATCAAATCAGTAAGTACTGCGGTTCTCAAGATATTTGAGTGGACGGACGCCTCACAAACGGACATACATACATACATACATACATACATACATACATACATACAGACTGACGACGGACGCCGGACGGATACCCATCCCAATAGCTTCTATAGACTATAGTCTATAGTAGCTAAAATGAATTTTAATTGTAAAGAATGTATTAAATGTAAAGAATGTATTTCGTGCAAGCTCATCCTGACCCGGCCCGATCATAAAATGTATTTCGTGCACACCTTCCATCTAAAAAATGCAAAAAATGTATTAAATGTAAAGAATGTATTTCGTGCAGACCTTTTGTGTAATAAAATTAGAAAATGAAAAATGTATTAAATGTAAAGAATGTGTTTCATTCAGTCCTTTCATGTAAAAAATGTATAAATTGTAAAGAATGTATTTCTTACAGACCTTTCGTGTAATAAATATAAAAAATGTATTTCGTGCAAGACCGACCCAAAGTCCCAATGATGTCCGATCGGCCCTCCTGACGAAGGTTCAATTATTTTGTACGGACATTCATTGAAAAAATGTATTAAATTTAAAGAATGTATTTCATGCAGACCTTTCATTTAATAAATGTATTAGATGTAAAAAATGCATTTCGTGCAGACCTTTCATGTAATAAATGTAAAAAATGTAAAGAATGTATTAAATATAAAAATGTATATCTTGTGCAAGATCAGCCAAAACTCCAAATGATATCCCATCGTCTCTTCCGACGAAGGCCAGAATGAATGTATTTCATGCATGAATAAATGTAAAAAATATAAAAAGTGCAGATCAGCCCTCCTGACGAAGGCCCCGTAATTCAACGTATTCGGTACTGACATTCATTGAAAAAATGTATTAAATGTAAAGAATGTATTCGTGCATGAATAAATGTAAAAAATGTAAAATGTACAGAATTCTTTACTACTGGCCATGGATGGGGTGTTACCCTTCTAATTTGTTATATTTTACGACAAAATTGGAAAAATTACTGTTGTAGGGCAATTTTTGTCATTTTTGGTCAAAAAATTGTAAAAAATATTTTCTTTTTAAAGCCCCTGGACAGACAGCTTTTATATTTGGTGTACAGATGTCCAGGGATGACAATAGTGAGATTTGTGAAAGTTGTCCTGAAATAGACAAATTTTGTCATTATTGGTAAAGAAAACTAGTTTTCAAAATTACTTGTCTGATAGCTTTATAATTGGGTACAAAAGTCCCGAGGGTTGGGAAACCCCAAATTTTTGTATTTTAGGTAATTTTCTCAGTTTGTGAACTTAAATGACCTACACCAACCCAGGATATGTTGTGAGACAGTTTCGCAGGCTAGGCTGTGAACAAAATTTTGTCATATTTAGTATCACTTTGTTGTAAAATGTGATCCAGAAAAAGCTGAGGTGTATTTTGTCATTGTGGACCAATTTTTGTAACTTTTCCATGTAAGACATGCAAGAACTGTTGAGAAATTTGGATCCAGGATAATGCCAGATGTTGTAATCACCCCCCCCCCCCCCCCCCCACCCACAGTGGAAGGTATTTCACTATCTGTAACTAACTTAAGTGCTGTTTACATTCGAATGATAGCACTCATAGCATTAATTAAAAAATCCCCCAGGTTGTAAATACATTGCCTGCTATCTGGCCTTAGATGTAAAGATGGTCAACCAGGGGGGGGGGGGGGGAACATTTGATGTTCAGGAGGGGGTAGGGTCTAGAAGATTGATGAGGTAGCATTACTTTTTACCAGATCCCTTGTACATTTTTTTCCCACTCTATTTTCTCCCACTCTTCCAACCTTTTCTTTTTGTCATGTCTTCTCTGGCTAATTTTTTTGTTGACATTTGCTTATGTATGTAGTATAAACGGCTAGCTTTCAATCGTGTTCGAACCCACAACATACGGCATCAGTAGCCTAGCGGAGAGGCCACAGAGAGAACCGCTCGGCTAAATCTCTACTCCCAAAAAAGAGTGGTTCAATAGCCGGCTAAGTTGTTATATTTTTCTGACTGAGGCCGCTCCACACGTTGTAGAGTTCGTGAAGCACTCACGCATGCATGCTCACTATCATACATCGCACATACACACTTTATCGAAGCAAAGAAACAAATTTCATCGCTTTAACTGTAGGATCTGCTTGTCCTATTGTTATAGAAGTTGATAATAATGATAATATTTTTATTGCTTGCTTGTAAATATAGGATTTACATCACATTTGTGGCAATAAAAGTGTGATACAAAAATAAGTTAAAATTTTCTTCAATAAAGATAAAGTATTACAGTATAATAATAGTAGCTAATAATAAATATGACTAGGTATTTCTTTGTTTATATAAAGTTAAAATATAATCTGCAAGTTGTTCATTAAAAGATAACTCTTGTTTTGTTAGTAGAGAAATAAGCTGATTTTCAGTATTGTCGTTTGGGAAATTGATTTTACTGAAAAAGTTCTTTCTTTGGACTTTGTATTTCTGACAGACTAATAAAAAGTGTGTGTTTCATCTTCAATACCGTTGGTGTTACACTGATTGCAGTATCTTTCAGTAATTAGGGTTTTGGAACAGTGTGTCTCCCTTTTTCAATTGCTAGATCATGATTGCTAATGCGAAGTTTGGTGAGTAATTTTCTTTTCTCACCTTGTAACTGTGTTAAGTAGGGTTCTAATCTAAAATTACGTTTTATTTTGGCATACATTCTTAGTTTACTATTTTCATCAGTGATCAAATTTTTCCAAAAGACTTCATAATTGTTTGTCGTTGCAGACTGACCTTATTTGCTTTTGTCATTCTTGTTTTTCTGGTTTAAATATTTCTTGAATGGACCAATTCAAATGTGAGCACACTATCCTTGACAGTATTTTCCTTAATCTGCAATATTTCTTTTGTTGAGAGAGTTATTTGTTATTTGGTTCATATATTGGGAGGGACAATGTATGTGATATTTTTGTTGAAGAGCATAAAATTTGTGTACATGTATTTTTGAGGTATTTTCAATTTTTAGCTCACATTTGGTTATACCAATGTGAGTTTATCGTATCAGCTGAAGTCGATGGCGTCTGTATGTATGTGTGTATGTATGTATGTACAGTATGTCCGTCAACATCAAAAACACGCAAACCGCTGCACATTTCAGCTTGGTATTTGGTGTATGAATGCATCCTGGGCTATAGATGGGATTTTGTTGAAATGAAGTCTGCATTGCCAAAATTATGCAAATGAGCTTACAAAATGTTAAAATGGTCAAGAATTAATATCTCAAGAACCGCTGTTTTGATTGCTTTGAAAATTTGTGTGCAAGTAGCTTAGGTGAATCTTATACAGTTTTATGAATATTGTGAAGAAATCCGTAATTTTGTATTTTTGCTGAATTTTTTTGTGATTTTTTTCATTTTCAGTAAAAAAATTTTTTCGCTGAAACCGTCAGCCCAATTGCTCTCAAATTTGGGTTGGATCTTTGCGAGGGTGTTACGCTTCTAATTTGTTGAAATTATGACAAATTGGGAAAATTACTATTTTGGAGCAATTTTGTCATTTTTGGTCAAAAAATCTTAAACAGTATTTTCTTTTTAAAACACCTGGACAGACAGCTTTTGTATTTGGTACACAGAGGTACAGAGATGACAATAGTTAGATATGTGGAAATTGTCCTGAAATATACAAATTTGTATTTGTAAGACAATATTGTTACTTTTGGTCAAGAAAACTTGATCTCAAAATTACTTGTTTGAAAAGCTTTGTAATTTTGTATAAAGTCCCGAGGGATGTTGTTAGATATATTTTCTGCTCAAAGTGTTGGGAAATCCCCAAATTTGTATATTTTAGGCAATTTTCTCAGTTTGTTACTTTAAATGACCTACACCAACCCAGGATATGTTGTGAGACAGTTTTGAAGGCTGTGAACATAATTTTGTCATACTTGGTATCAATTTGTTGGAAAATTTGATCCAGAAAACAAAGCTTAGGTGAACTTTTTCATTGCGGACCAATTTTTGCAACTTTTCTATGTAAGACATACAAGAACTGATGAGAAATTTGGATCCGGGATAATTCCAGGTTTAATCACCATCCACAGTGGAAGGCATTTCACCATCTGTAACTAACTTAAGTGCTGTTTACATTAGAATGATAACACTCATGGCACTAATTAAAAAGTCCCCAAGGTTGTAAATATATTTCCTGTCATCTGGCGTTATGTAATACCAAGGGATGGAACATTTGATATTCAAGATGGGGTAGGGTCTAGAAGATTGATGAGGTAGCATTACTTTTTTACCCACTCCCACCTTTTCTTCTTATCAAACCTTCTCTGTCTATTTTTTGTTGTTGACATTTGCTTATGTATTTAGGATCTGCTTGTCCAATTGCTATAGAAGTTGATATGCATGTTCCTAAAGATGACCTGCAGTACCTAAGTTGGAGACCTTATTTGCTTTTGTCATTCTTGTTTTTCCTGGTTTAAATATTTCTTGAATGGACCAATTCAAACCGAATGTGAGCACACTGTCCTTCACGGTATTTTTGGTCTAAAGTATTGTGTTCAGGAATTACATCAGGTAGCAGGTAATATTGATGAAATTTGGCTAATTAAATATGAGCGAATTAGAAGACAGAAGTTTGTCATTGTTACATGTAATATCAATCAGTGCAGCTGACAGACTGTTTTACAAAAAAATTATCATGGAAATATCTATTTATTGTGTTTAAAAGAAGTTATGGGGTACAGATCTGGTAAACTTTTGCCTGTTATTGAAAAATGTGCCAGATATGATATTCTTGAAGTCCCTGGTCAAATTGCAACAAATTGAGAACTGCTGCACATTTTACCTGTGTATTTGTGGTAGATACATGCTCAACTGTAAATGAGAATTTGTTCAAATGAAACCAACATTACCAAATAAAATGCTAATGAGCAACAAAAGAGTAAACCGTGAAAATCTCAGTAAACATTGGTCAGATTGTCTTGGCAAGGCAGCCAACATACCATATTTTACAAAAAAAGTTGCATTGAAATCACCATGAGTGAATCTAGAAGTGGTATGCAGATCTTGTGAGCAACCAGCATTTCATTTACAAATAAAAACATAAGTATATTCACAAAAAGTGTCATCTGTACTGCTTAATCCAACAAGGTCAGGTTGTTAATCAAAAACACTTACATCTGTTCTACAACTTACAAGACCCATTTGACAAACAGTATCTGTTTATGAGAAGCTGACTGTAAAGACAGTTATTTTTAGAGATTTATATCTGAATGAATCATTGATATCATGTATGTGACAAAGTTTTTCATTCTTTAAGCTATTTTTAAATTTTGCACCAACATGCAGCAGTGTTGCCACCAGGATGCGCCCTTGCGACAATGTCCCCAAAGCGGAACCCGTTGTCCCGCACTCTTGCGTACTGCCGGTCACCTTGGGCACACTCGTGAGTTGACTGTGATGGGTGTAGTAGGATCTTTGTTTTGCATAATTATTGTGAGGCTTACACAACATATACTTTCGGAGCTAGCTATATGATTAAAAGTAATTAAAACGCTGCACTTGATATCATACTTTGCTTGACTGTAGTCCGTCTGAGCTCTGATTTGCAGCAGATATGGTATACTGGCACGCTTCAATTGCCTGAAATTCAAGCATAGTGACGCGGTCCCGGTAACTAATGTGTTACAAAATAATGCAAAATTTGATTGACAACTGCTTGTTGTCCCCAAAATGTACAAAATGTCCCCAAAAATAAATGGTAGTGGGTGACACAGTGTCCCCTGATCTAAAATTCCTGGCAGCAACACTGATGCAGTCCATGCGGTTCTTATCACTGGATTAAGAAGATATTTTTGAAAAACATTACATCATCAGCTATTAGCTAAAAACTCCCTAAAAAACAAAATTGCAGATATCTGTGGTCTTTATACTTTATTGCATTATCAACATTTTCTAAAGCTAGTGCATATAGTTTATACCTTAGCTGTCCATTTTCAATTTGCAATGAAATTATGTGGTCCTGTCTGTAATAACATGATTGGATAGAGATGACACATGTTTTTGTAAAATTTATGCATGAATTGGCTTCAAACTAGATAACAAGTCGATATATATATTGTATTGGTTTTATTATTATATCTTTGCATGGCACAGCTACTGTCAGTTGTACCAGAAGCATAGTTGCATTCAGGTTTCTTTGACAAACAATAAATTTGTAAAATTATGGAATAAACTGTGCCTCAGGTCTCTTCAATAACACATGAACATGCAGATCATGACCCCATGTTTTCTCTACTTGATGTATTCATGTTCATTCAAATGAGCTGACCGCTCTTTAATAAACCAATTTTTAAGATGTATGTACTGTAAGGAGTATTGAAAAGATAATGTGGAGCATACACATACACTGACTTCCAGGTTGTCCAAAAGTTGACTGTGGGAGTGGACCAAGATTGCAGGAATTCCTTAGGTAATCTTAGAGAGACTTTCTAGTTTGAATTTTCAAAATGTGCTTATATCACCACTGATGCACCTCAATATTTTCACAATATATATACTTCACCCAAAGATACACATCAAAACTGTGTTGTTCCACTTTGTACCGGTAAGTACATAGTAAGACTCAAATACATTGGCTATATTTTGTTTGTTTACAGCAAGCAGCAATAATCAGGCAAATTTCACATTAATTTGGTCTGTGTGTTTATAGGTACTCATGGATGACATCTTCAAGTTAACTCATGACATTCAAAGTCTTCCAAGGGGTGCCCTAACACCAAACTTTGATCTAATGGCAAGTTTGCGCCAAATGCTTGAACAGCAACTACCCCCTGATGCTCACAAGATTTGTGATAACAGGCTACTTCTGCTAATGGCAGAATTACTACCAACAACAAAACCACCTGATTATAGAGCTCCGTCTCTAGAAGAGATGTTGAATCCTTCATCTATGTCACGAAAACAACAAATCTTCAGTGTTGGAGAAAAATATTGGCGACTTGGTAGCCCTTATGTAATGTCATCATATAACACAAGAGAAGCTCTGATTGAGGTAAGTTGTTGCACATATGTATGTTCATTTTCATATTGTAAGATTGCAGTTTTGAACTGTGTTTCTTGTTATTATTGACAGTTATGTGATGTTAATTGTTATAGCTTATCAACCAGTTGGGCTGCGTTCAAAAACAAAAGGGGGGGGCTTTAGGAATTGTGAGTGAAATCTTATTTTTTTCAGATCCCCCTAAATACCCTCAAAAATTTTCAAGTGCCCCCCCCCTCCCCCGTCTATATAATCAAACATTTTCAAGTCCCCCATATTGCCATATAGACGCATATTTATTAGGAATGCACACAGAGTAAAAATAAACATGTATTGCATAGTTCTGCACGCAGATGTTCAACACTACATCTTACAAGCAGGCTGTAGAGCCGTATACCCAGGGCAAGTTCTTAAATTGATTCATTTTTAAATGCATCAGTGGATTTATCAGTCTAAGCTGACTTGAGTTTATTCAATTCTGGCCAGGTCAATGGCACCAGCTGAAGAGCACAAAAAATGACAATCATGAGAGAGTATGCAAATTGTGCATTCCGTGTTATGTTTTATCATATTGCAAAAACTCAGCACAGTGACCTATCGAAAAATATTTTTTCAAAAGTACAAGTCATATACAACTTAGATGATACGTATAAATGTTTTACAAAATTGACAATACTGATGGCAATACGTAGCAAAAGTTTCTGTAGTGTCTATGGCTAAATGTACACTGGTAAGCGCCATGTACAATTTCAGAAAGGCCGACTTTACAAATTTGAAATCACTTTTGTCATGCATACCATGGTCAGCAATGCTTGACATTGAAGACCTTGACCAATGTGTTTGATGTTTTTACGACATATTGTATAGTGCAATAGATGAATGTGTACCTAAAATAAAGCTGAGAGGGCGCAGATATCCTCCATGGTTTGATGTGGATCTGATTGCTCTGCTTAAAGAGAAGTCAGATATCCATCGTAGATTTAAAAAGTTTGGAAATCCAGCAGACTATGAAACATTTTTCAAACTGCGGTCAGAATTTTAAAAACTCAAAAACATCCGATATTGCGGGTACATAGGAGAGATTGAATCGTCCGCACAATCCCAAACGCTTCTAGGGGTTTGTCACTACTAAATCAAAGTCTGGCTCTGTTTCGAAGTTAATGAAACACTCTGATATTGTGTACGACTTGCCAGTTTTAATTGCTGAAGGTTTTAATGCATTTTTTGAATCAGTTTTTAGCAAATGTGATGATCCACACTTACCTGAACAAACTTAACCCTACTTACCCTACTTGAACAAACTTAACTTCAGTGAAACAACGTGGACAAGTAGTGCGCACGTTTCACCAACCGAAAATGAATTTTAAGCAACTGATGAAGACAACTCTATTCTCGAAAGGTAGCATCAAAGGATCGCAGTGTCACAGTAGTCTTTCAACTCCAGTGCGGGTTCAGGGCAGGATACTTAGGGGTACGTCTCACCATGGCAAATCAACACTTTAAACAAAACAGCCAAACATAACATACACAAAAATCAAACAACATTAGATATGAACGATGTGTGAAGTTTGCTTTCTCTTATTACATGTCACCCGTTGTGTCTGCTGTCAAATTAATCTTCCATGCACAAGGCAGCTAAAACTGTGGCAACCCTTTTACTCATGACAAAACTGTTTAAGAAGAGGATGATGAATTTGTAGAATTACTAGATGCACTGAAAATGCATGACACTGTATCGCCATGAATGACTTGGATCATGGATCATGCCATAACTTTGACTACAGCTTACTCTCACACATTGTTTCGGCTACATAGTTATTTTTCAACAACTACAATAGTGTTGTTCATGGGGATCATTCTTTTTGTTTGGACTTAATAGTAATTGGTGATATTTTCCCAACACATCTTTACGAAAAATTGTCAGCGTTAAAATCATTAACCATATATTTTTAAAATCAATATATATATATATATATATATATATATATATATATATATATATATATATATATATATATATATATATATATATATATATATATATATATATATATATATATATATATATATATATATATATATATATAATTGCCTTGGTTACAACATTACATGAAAATGTTGGTATACTTGAGTAGCATTAAACAGTTTTCGTATGCTGTGAATGGGTATATTATACTCCATACAAAGGACATGTTCGGAGAAACACCCTCTGACCTATAAAAACAAGACATCGGTATCGGATAATAATGCAGACAAGAAGAGCTATTCATATGTTTTGAAACATACATTAACAAGCAATATTTTCATTTCCAGACCTCATTTCAGCTGTTAGTTCTCTGTGTTCTTTCACTTTTTGCACATCATAATGCATGTGGTTGCATTGATACTGCTGTTAAAATTTTAAAATACCGTTATTCAAAAGGGCAAAATAACTTTTTCACTACAAATATGAAAATATTTCAGTAAAACCACTTTGTATATCTCTTTGGATATCAATTTGTTTTTTAAATGCAAATGCTTTTCATTTGATATAGCACTTGATAGTTTAGAAGTATGTTTAGAATAGTTAATGAATTTTCTAATTTTGTATTGCATTTATGCAAATTGCTTACCTGTGTAAATTATGCAAATTTAAGGGGTACTGCCTTACTTGATAGTTCGACATTGTCAATTTGCTTGAATTAGAGATAATAAGCTTTAAAGTGACATATGATATGGCTGTATGATGTGGCTGTATGTGATGAAATATTTATAATATTGTTATTCAAAAGGGGAAAATAATTTTTCAATATAAACATGAAAATATTTCAGCGCAATCAATGTAAATATCTCTTTCGATATCCATTTCATATTCTACATGCAAATACCTTTCATTTGATATATCACTCGATAGTTTAAAAGTATGTTTAGAGTAGTGAACAATGAATTTGTAATTTTATATTGCATGTATGCAAATTTGATACCCTTGTAAATTATGCAAATTAGGGGCTATGGCCGTACTTGACAGCTCAACATTGTCCATTTTCTTGTAGTACAGATAATAAGCTTTCAAATGATGTATGATTTAGCTGTATGTTTTAGCTGTATGTGTTAAAATATTTAAAATATTGGTATTCAAGTGAGGAAAATATTATTTTCAATATAAATATGAAAATATTTCAGTGAAATCAATTTAAATATGTCTTTTGATATCAAAGTCGTATTCTACATGTAAATACCTTTCATTTGATATATCACTCGATAGTTTTAAAGTATGTTTACAGTAGTTAACAGTGAATTATTTAATTTTATATCGCACTTATAAAATTGGGTACCCGTGTGAATTATGCAAATTAGGGGGGTAAGGCCCTAAATTGGCAGCTCCACATCGTTAATATTCTTGAAGTAGAGATAATAAGCTTTCAAATGATGTGTGATGTGGCCGTATGTAGGGTGGGTACATTAAACTCCTAAAATAAGGCCCTTTTCGAGGATTCGCCGCTCGCCTATGGGATGTTGTTGATGCTAGGCTGTACGCCACGCATAGTTTTTGCAGTGGCGCAGCCACAACTGCTGCCAGAGCCAACATGCCTGACTGGCTCATCAAGACGCTTGGCAGATGGAGGAGCGATGCATACCAGATCTACATCAAAATGCCGTGCTCGACGCAGTGCAGAAGGCACTCACAACAAGGAAAGAGATGCCCCAGGAACCCAGTGCATGGCCTGATTTGTGATTAACGTAAATGAACGTAGGTTGCCAGACTGTCAATTATCATAGAGCAGTGCATGGTCACCTTGCTGCGGGAGGGTGGGGGGCACACTGGGCTGCCATACCGCAGCCACTTGTAGCTGTGGCCACGCCATAATTTGGGGGGGGGGGTTACAGTCAAGGGCCAGCAGTGGGTGCCCAGTAACACGTTGCCAGACATGCGGTGGGATCCCATGATGGATCCCGTACCGCTGTCCAAACCGCTGCGACACCACCCCTGTGGCAGTACGTGTAGCCTGGGCAGCCCTCCCTGAGGCCACTCAAATCTGCGAGTGGCCTTCGGGGAAAGGTAGTGGCAACGCCTGGATATACCATCGCCCCTAGATTTCGGCCAAAACCTCTCCATGTCCTTTCCTTGCATTAATATATATGTATATAGCGGTACGATAGACACTATAAATCATATTCATAAAATATTCTAAAATTTTTGGTGTAATATAATGCCAACTTTGGTAGAAAATAAATTATTCCATTCATTCACACATTTTATAGAGTCTTAACTGTTCAAAATTTTACTTTTTGTGTTATTTTAGAATAAGAATGTGAAAATTTAGAAAATCAAGCATGGTGACTCCATCTTTTTTCTTTAATATTTGATTATTCTCATATGCCGGAATTCAAAAATCCCTTATAACTTTCAAGTTTCCTGGTCTTCCATATCATGCGTTGCTCTCTGGTGAGTTCTTATGTACAACTATATTTCACTGTCGACACGTTGTTACGTGCAGAGAAAACGAACAAAAGGGTGAACTCAGCAGTTACAGTTTAAACAAAATTTATTACGAAAATAAAACTAATTGCTAAGTCAGGGATAGAGTACAAGCTTTAAAAGTGTACAGACTACTTATCTCAGCTGGGACGGCAAAGCTCCAGTCTCAGAGTTGTAACAGTCAGTTGGATGAATGAACAGTCCTTGCAGGCTTGAAGCTGCACAAAGTTCACAGTATAAATCCAGCGTTGGCAGTGAAGGTCTTGAAAAGTCTTGAGAATGACTACTGCTGGAGTTTAGTAACACACAAGAGACACGATCCCAAAAGTCTGACTGGAAGCTGAGCACGTCCCTTTTATAAAGGCATATAAGAACAATCTAGAACTTTTATTGACATGCTAATTACTGTTCTAAAATTATCTCTCTTACACAACTAATCAACTTTCCAGAACATTCCAAACATGACTAATTGAATTCAAGGTTGTGAGGTCATTAAGGGCAGTGACCTTGAGAATGTTCTAGACTAATTGAACTCAGGTCATGATGAGTGTGGGGGGAAATGACCTACATAACACACCCCCTCTTCAAAAAAGAAAATTTTCAAAGAAAAATCTTTCTTTTGCAAATGTAATCTTGAAAAGGATTTAAGTACTCACATTTTGTTTTACTCTAAAGTAAAATTTCTTGAAAGTGAACAACAATAAACTCTAAATACGAGAGAGACAGTCTGCAATCAAATTGTCTCTGCCTTTGATATGTCGAATGTCAAGATTAAACTCCTGTAACATTAAACTCCATCTTAGCAATCTCTGATTTTTGCCTTTAAATTTCTGCAGAAAAACAAGAGGGTTGTGATCATATAAACCACTATTGGCTGATTTGAAGAAGTAACATAAACTTCAAAATGCTGTAAAGCTAATATCAAAGATAAACACTCTTTTTCAATTGTAGAGTAGTTTCTCTGGGATTTGTTAAATTTGCGTGAAAAATAGCAAACAGGATGATCTATACCATGACTATCCTCTTGCAATAAAACAGCACCAGCAGCCGTATCACTAGCATCTACAGCTAATTTGAATGGCAAAGTGAAATCTGGTGCAGACAACACTGGGGCACTTTGCAGTATGGCTTTAAGTGTATCAAATGCCTGTTGGCATTGCTCTGACCAAACAAACTTTACTTTCTTTTTAAGTAAGTTAGTCAAAGGCTCAGTAATTGTGGAGAAATTTGGACAGAATTTTCTGTAGTAACCAGCCATACCGAGAAAGCGCATCAGTTGTCGTTTGCAGTTTGGTATGGGAAAACTTGAAATGGCACTGATTTTGGCATCAACAGGTTTTACCTCACCCTGTCCTACAGTATGTCCGAGGTAAGTCACCCTCGCCCAACCAAACTCAGATTTGGCAAGGTTGACAGTCAACATTGCTTTACTCAGTCTCTCAAAGAACTTCCGCATGAGCTTAATGTGTTCCTCCCAGGTGTCACTATACAGGATGACGTCGTCAACGTAAGCTGCACACCCGTCTAGCCCGGATATGACGTCGTTGATCATCCGTTGGAACGTTGCCGGAGAGTTCTTCATTCCGAATGGCATCACCTTGTACTGGAACAATCCGTCTGGTGTAACAAAGGCGGATATTTCACGAGCACGATCCGTCAGAGGGACTTGCCAAAATCCCTTCAGTAGGTCAAATTTTGTCACATACTTGGCTTTTCCCACTCGGTCGATGCAGTCATCAATCCTCGGGATTGGGAAAGTGTCTGTCTTTGTTAAAGTGTTGACCTTCCTAAAGTCCGTGCACATACGATAACTGTGATCTGATTTGGGAACAAGTATGCACGGCGAACTCCAGTTACTTTTACTGGGTTCAATAAAGTCATTGTCCAGCAGGTATTTGACTTCTTCCTGGAGATATTTCGCTTTTGTTGGATTCAGTCTGTATGGATGTTGTTTTACAGGCTTATTGTCCCAACATCAACGTCGTGATAGATGACATTTGTCCTCGTTGGAACATCTTGAAAGAGGTGTTTATATTCATGGAGCAGTTCTTTCATCTGTTGTTGTTGTTCTGGCTGGAGGTGTGCCAACTTTGTAGACTCCAGCTTCTCCAGGATTTCTGAGTTCTGAAGCTTGACCGAGCCCAGCTTTGAGTTTAGAGTATTTTCACTCAAGTCAGTTTCAGTATCACTATCTTCATAATGGTTTGAACTGACTGCACTGACAGGCTGAGTTACAGTAGGATTATCCCTATCCAAATATGGCTTAAGCATATTTATGTGACATAGCTGTTTTTGTTTTTCGCCTGTCAGGTGTTATTATGATGTAATTTAAATCACTCAATTTCTTATCAATTAGGTATGGCCCAAAGTAACGAGCATGGAGTGGTTTGCCAGGAATTGGAAGTAGAACAAGAACTTTTTGACCTGGTTCAAACTTCCGTTTTGAGGTGCTTTTATCATATTTGGTTTTCATTGACTGCTGAGATGACTCAAGATTTTCTCTGGCTAATTCACATGCTTTAGAGAGTTTTGTACGAAAATCTGACACATATTGCAAAATATTCAGACAATCATCGTCGTCAGACAGGAATTTCTCTTTAACGAGCTTAAGTGGGCCACGGACTGTATGTCCAAATACAAGCTCAAATGGGCTAAAACCAAGAGACTCTTGAATTGACTCTCTAACAGCAAAGAGCAGAAATGAATTCCTTCATCCCACTGCTTCTCTGTGTCAAAACAGTAGGTCCTAATCATGTTTTTCAAAGTTTGATGAAATCGCTCAAGAGCACCCTGACTTTCTGGATGATAGGCGGATGACCTATACTGTTTAATGCCTAGCTGATCCATTACTTGTTGAAAAATACCAGACATAAAGTTGGAGCCTTGATCGGACTGGACACATTTAGGGAGGCCGAATAAAGTGAAAAATTTGACTAGAGCTCTCACTATAGTCTTTGTCTTTATGTTTCTCAGTGGTATGGCTTCTGGGAACCGGGTTGATGTACACATTATTGTCAACATATACTCATTTCCTGATCTTGTTTTTGGTAGGGGCCCAACACAGTCTATTAGTATCCTACTAAATGGTTCTTGAAATGCAGGAATTGGCTGTAAAGGGGCCTTTGGAATGGTCTGATTTGGCTTTCCTACCATTTGACATGTGTGACAAGTTTTACAGAAATGTGCTACATCCTGCCTGAGATTAGGCCAATAAAAGTGACTGAGAATTTTATGATAAGTTTTCCTTACTCCCAAATGACCAGCCAGGGCGTTTCATGGGCCAGGCGCAATATTTCAGCACGATGGGCTTTGGAACCACAATTTGATGTTTTATAGCCAGTCGTCATCAACCAAGACATCTGGAGTCTCCATTTACGCATGAGAATACCAGATTTTGTATAATAGGAAACAGAGCTATCTGAAGTTTTATCTTCATCATCTACCCTGTCAAACAAAGACAAAATATCTGGGTCTTTGTGTTGTTCTGCAATGAGATTTGATCTAGAAATGTCTGACTTGGTCAGCAGTTTTACTGGAAGTTTCAAATCCACGAGGGATAACGGAATGATCCGTGTCAAACACCTGACTGAGAAAGGTGTCATTTAAGTCAACATCTGTGACATTATTTTTGAGAGTATTTTGATTCTCGGAAGTTTTCTTTGACATGGCTCGAGTAATGGCACATGAAGGAAATAAATCGGGTATCTCTTGTTCAATTGGCTCTGGATCCTGATCTAAAGTAGGATTATCAGTCACAAGTGGATTAGTAATGACCTTGTCCCCAGCAAGGTCGTTTCCGAGAAGAAGGTGAATCCCTTCAAAAGGCAAAAAAGGCCTAATACCTAAAGTCACAGGTCCAGAAACAAAGTCCGAAGACAAATAGACATTATGGAGAGGAACAGGAATGTAGTCATTACAATCTACCCCCTTAATAAGAACTTTAGAACCTGAAAATGACTTTTCAGAAAATGGCAGGGTATCTGCCAACAAAAGAGACTGGGAAGCCCCGGTATCTCTTAAAATTTTGACAGGGGTAGCGGAAGAGAAATCACTAGAAAGTGATATAAAACCATTATGAATAAATGGCTCGAAAATACCCATAATGCTATCTTGAGAAGAATTGACCTTGACCTCATTAATTGGGGATAAGAGGGATTTAACCTCAGAAAATGTGTTGCACACATTATTAGACTCTGATCGAGTTGATGAAGAAATAAAGCCGGTGGGCTTAGATCCACTTTGACCACTTTGACCTTCACGTTTTCTTTTCAATTTGAAACAATCTGACATTAAATGGCCGTCTTTCTTACAATAATTACAAGAAAGTGTACCAAACTGTTTGTCAGAAGGAGATTGAGACTTGGGATCTGATGTGGGAGTGTTACTTGAATTTTGTGAACTGTTGTCATTTGATTTTCTACTGTCCTTTGAGAAATTCTTGGATGAAAAGGAGGAGTTAAATTTACCTGCATTGTTTCTGTATGAAAAGGACTGGGATGGTTTGCTGAGAAATGAAGATTTGTGGGTCAATGAATAATCATCGGCCAAACGTGCAGCAACCTCCAATGTATCTGCCTTTTGTTCATTGATAAACGTCTTGATGTCACTCCGGATGCACCTTTTAAATTCCTCAATCAAAACAAGTTGTCGTAATTTGTCATAATTCTGACTGACCTTTTCAGAACAACACCAACGATCAAACAGTTGTTCTTTTGTTCCAGCAAATTCAACATAAGTTTGATCCTTCGCCTTCTCACAATCTCTAAATTTCTGACGGTAAGCTTCAGGCACCAATTCATAGCTCTTGAGAATTATTCCTTCACAGAATCATAATTTGAAGCCTGCTCTACTGACAACTGAATGTAAATTTCTCTGGCTTTACCCACCAAAGCACTCTGCAAAAGCATAGACCAGGACTCCTTAGGCCAATTCAGACTCTGAGCAATTTTCTCAAAATGAAGGAAATATTTGTCAACATCCTTTTCTTTGAAAGGGGGAACTAACCTGAAATGCTTAGTGATGTCAAACTTGTCTGAAGGGAAGAATTTTCCTGACTGTCCAAGCTCTAAATGTTTTATTTCTACCTGCAATCGCTGTTCTTCTAATCGCAATTCTTTTTCTCTCTGTCTTTCTTCCATTTCTAATCTTTCCTGCCTTTCTTTTTCTTTCATTTGTAATTCCATTTCTTAATTTCCAAATCTGCCTGTATTTCTAGTTTTCTTAGTTCAAAAGTAGACTCGGGCTCATAATCTTTCAAGGTGGATTCCTCAAATTGGCCTAAATCAACTAAATGTTTTGCAGTGTGGTACTGTATTTCCCGCTTGCGCATAGATCTTTTGACATCTACTTTAAGGAAATTGGCCAGTGCAATGAGGTTGTCTTTTTTGAGGGAATCAAATGCGTCCTGATCAAGGTCATCCATAAATTCGTCTGGCTTGAATTCCGCCATGATTGAATTTTGCTGAGTTCACAGTATACAGTAGTTTTGAAAAGGCTGTCAAAATGTTGTCAAACGGCTCAAAATATTCGTATCCGGACAAGCCCCCAATTTTGTTACGTGCAGAGAAAACGAACAAAGGGTGAACTCAGCAGTTAACGTTTAAACAAAATTTATTACGAAAATAAAACTAATTGCTAAGTCAGGGATAGAGTACAAGCTTTAAAAGTGTACAGACTACTTATCTCAGCTGGGACGGCAAAGCTCCAGTCTCAGAGTTGTAACAGTCAGTTGGATGAATGAACAGTCCTTGCAGGCTTGAAGCTGCACAAAGTTCACAGTATAAATCCAGCGTTGGCAGTGAAGGTCTTGAAAAGTCTTGAGAATGACTACTGCTGGAGTTTAGTAACACACAAGAGACACGATCCCAAAAGTCTGACTGGAAGCTGAGCACGTCCCTTTTATAAAGGCATATAAGAACAATCTAGAACTTTTATTGACATGCTAATTACTGTTCTAAAATTATCTCTCTTACACAACTAATCAACTTTCCAGAACATTCCAAACATGACTAATTGAATTCAAGGTTGTGAGGTCATTAAGGGCAGTGACCTTGAGAATGTTCTAGACTAATTGAACTCAGGTCATGATGAGTGTGGGGGGAAATGACCTACATAACAACGTCATGAGTGTCGTTTGACCCAAACTCTTCTTCAACTACATCAGAGTCAGAGATATCTCTGTTACTGCCAATATTCGGTGAAAGTGACACTACAGTAACAAGGCAGAAGCTGTATTAACTTTGAATATTTTGACAATATTTTTGTTCAATTTATACAACCGTGTTCTTGTTCTGATCTCTGAACTATCCAGTATTCAGCTTGCCAACACAGCTTTGTGTGTGAGTACTGTGCATTTGTATCATTGACAAATAAATTTAGTTCTGGACTCTGATTAAATTAACATCCAATACATATTTATATTATATAGGCTCTGTCAACAAACTGAATGTTGTGTGTTTCAGCATAGTTTTTCTCGAGGGTCTATGGTTTCAGTATACTTTAGAGAGACAGCAAGACCCTGTACCGCTGTATATGTTGCATAGAAATATTGAAAACATTATCAACAGTTGCAGCCTCTGCCCCTTTATAATTAGGCCCATTTGTTTGGTTTTTTACAAAAATTCATACATGTTTAGATTTGTTTCAAGATAAGGTTCATGAAATATGGCAAAATGGTTCTGGATTGTGTTTAATTGTTACTAACATTAGAACAATTGGAATACATTACAACGTCATTCATTTTTCATTGAATTACCTGACAAACCTTGGAGTTGGAAAATGTAAAGGTAAAAAGGTACCGAAAAATTTTCAGGTCCCCCTTATAGGCAGTGCAAAACTTTTAAGCCCTTCTCCACTGCCCCCCAAATTTTGTAATCCCCCCCCACCGTTTTTGTGAACGCAGCCTAACTATAAATGTACACTTTGCCTGTCAACTTTGGAAAATTGAACAAAGCTGTTCAGTGTGTCAATAAAGAGATTGCCATTTGGACTGTGAAAACATCCATCTCTATTTACAATTGTCTCCTTGAGATCTACTGTTCACTTGAAATGTGATGCAATTTTTAGCTTTATTTTACGGGAAAGATTTATTCTATGCTGAAATTAATGTCATTGAATGGTGAACAGCTAATCAAATTCTTAAAAGAATTCAGCATTTGGTGTCAGATGCATATTAAATGCATGGCTTTTGTAACTAAGTGCCATACATTTCAAAATTCAAATGAAATTCATTATCATTGTAGTTGTCAGGTATAAAATGTCAAAGTCAAAGCCTATTTCTGTATTGTCAACAAATGGCTCTGAACCATTGGAGATGTTATCCACATCAATGTACAGTAGGAAACAGTCTAATTGTTGAACTTAATGAAACATTAAATAAAGGACTGTTTATCCTTTTCTCTCCTGACACTTCTGACAGGCACTCGTGGCCAGCAATTATATTCCCTGGTTTGAAAATTGGCTTCCGCCTTCACTTCATGGAAAGGTATGTTGAAGATTTTATTCTGCCAAGTCCTGGTTTGTTTCCATCTTAAATTATGTCTGCACTTGGTTTCATTTATGTCTATTTTGACAAGCACTTGGTTTTATTTATGTCTATTTTGACAATGACTTGGTTTTATTAGCTCCTCAGTTTTATATACTGAGGAGCTATTAGAATTGAAAACTAGAAATGGCGGCGTCAAGTTTTACTTCCTTCTGTCAAGACTTCCTTCTGTCAAGATTTGGCCAACTAACTTCCGTCTGTGCGTCCATGTGTCATGTGATAAACTGCGGCGTCAAGTTTTACTTCCTTCTGTCAAGACTTCCTTCTGTCAAGATTTGGCCAACTAGCTTCCATAGATGTGTATCTGCGAGTTTTACAACATTAACACAGCAGGGCTTGATGTGGTCTTGTTTACATCTTTAATCAGCTACATGCTCTCAGTTACACAACACACCAGGGCCACTCCATGAATGTCAGACAGAGAAACATAAACAAATCACCACACTTTGCAATGTCATGTATCTTTCATTTTTATTTGTGATGAACAAGTGAACGTGAAAGTTCAGGTAGCTTTGGGAATTGACCGGCTAGATCAGCATCATATAAACTTACATGTTCAAAATACATTTGTAAATGTATTCGTGGAGTTCCTGATTGGACTCAATGGTGCACTGCAAGAACCTTTTCAACATAACGATTCTATTAAAACGTAAAAAAAGACAGTTTGTTACAAGGCATCCTTTTCACAGAAACACTCGCAAACATGATTATGATGTGTTCTATTACTTGTAGCTCATTTCATTTATACCATTTAGACAAATTTTTCACTATTATTTCTATTTTTAGCTTTAAGGTATTTTTAAAGTTGTAACAGTTGTAACAGTACTTTCTCTTTCGTTTTGTTTTTGGGGTATACTGTGATGAGAATGTTCCCTCACAGTATTTCATGATTCGATTCATCTGTAAGAACTAGGATTGCAATGATTAGAGTGTTGAAAGCAACAGATAACTTATCATTGTGTCCAATTGTCAGGAATTCCCATGTAGATTGTAGATTCACTGAGACTGGACAAGCGAAAATTTCAAAACCTTCCTGAACTTTCAAGCTCATTTGTTCATCACGAATAAAAAAGAAAGATACATGACATTGCAAAGTGTAGTGATTTGTTTATGTTTCTCTGTCTGGCATACAGTGGAGTGGCCCTGGTGTGATGTGTAACTGAGAGGTGTAGCTGATTAAAGATATAAACAAGACCACATCAAGCCCAGCTGTTAATGTCGTAAAAATCGCTGATACACAATACCTTGGCTAATTACTAGTAAGTTTTGCAGCTTGATCGGATTTCACTCTAACTGGCTATCAACTTCAATGTGTTTATGGTACATGGAGAAAACTATGGGAGCAAAGTTTTTCGACAAAATGTCACATGACCAGCCACTTCCTGTGTTAATTATGCACATACCTAATTCTGGGCTAAATAATAGAGCTATAGTTCTGATTTTTGGTATGTAGGGATAACTATGGGATACAATTTTTTTGACAAAATATCACGTGACCTTGATGACCTTTGACCCCAAATATACATATATGTCCATAACTCAGTAACCACAAGGGCACCCTTCATATTTTGTATGATGGGAAACCTTATGACGACACAACCTGTACCTCATTAATTATTTACATATCTAATTTTGGGCAAGCCAATAGAGCTGGAGGTCTGATTTTTGGTATATAGGGATAACTATGGGATACAATTTTTTTGACAAAATGTCACGTGACCTCAATTACCTTTGAAATCAAATATAGATATTTCTTCATAACTCAGTAATCACAAGGGCTACACTCTTCATATTTGGTATGACTGGACACCTAATGATGACGCATCCTGTACCTTATTAATTATGCATTTATCTAATTTTGGGCCAGCGAATAGAGCTGGAAGTCTGATTTTCGGTATTTAGGGATAACTATGAGATACAATTTTTTTTGACAAAATATTATGTGACCTGGCTGACCTGTGAACCCAAATATACATATATGGCCATAACTCAATAGCCACAAGTGCTACACCCTTGATATTTGGTATGATGGGAGACCGTATGGTGCCATATCCTGTACCTCATTAATTATTTACATATCTAATTCTGGGCAAGCCAATAGAACTAGAGGTCTGATTTTTGGTATATAGGGATAACTATGGGATACAATTTTTTTTGACAAAATGTCACATGACTTCGATGACCTTTGAGCTCGATTTCACAAATACTACTGTAGCCTTTCATCTTTTTTGCATATTTATTTCTCTCTATTGCGCCTGTGCAGACAGAAAGATGGTAAACATTTTGCAGAATTACTTAATCGTCTCAGAGTTGGCCAATATACACAAGAAGATATAAACCTACTTCAGCAAAAGGCTGATTAATTTTCTGGTCAAGCAGATCAATGTGAAAATGCAATTCACTTATATACTACAAATTTAAATGTTGAAAAACACAATGAAGCAATGTTCACTAGAGTGCTGACAGAGAAATTATGGTGGCTCTCCTGCATTTCAATGCAGTAAATGGCGCTTACTCACTTTAATAGTCGCCTAATAATAAACCGCCACATACTCCATCAGGATAGATTGGTGTTAATGTACCGGTATGGAACTTATTTTTATATTAATGCGCCAAATCATGCCGTATATACAATTAAATGTATCTAACACAAATCTTGTGTATCCCGTATCCCAACCCCATTCCTCCAAGTCAATTACTGCTTACCAACAACCAACTACTTAAACTGGCCTCACACTTGAGGAGCTTCAGTGTCCTTGACGCTATTTTTTATGTCTATTTTGACAAGCACTTGGCTTTATTTATGTCTATTTTGACAAGCACTTAAATGATCTAAGGCAATTTTTGAGTAATCTTTGTATTCATGTATCGAGTCGTGATTTTGTGTGTTCAGTCATTGCAGAATGTTTTGAATCATCATCTAATCATCTTTAAATTACTTTTTCAAATCAAATCAAATTAATTCATCTATTTCATATAACAAGTGAAATATCAGCTGATAATCATCTCCACTGTGTTATGCAATGTTGTCCTTATATTTAAAGTAGCCACTGGCAGGTAATTTAAGAAAGTAGACAGGTGGACTGCAAGACAGGTGGACTGTGAGGGAGCGTAGCGAACGAGGAACGAGCGAATTTTGGAGTGGAAATAGTGTTCTCTGGTGGCATCTGAGGTGACATTTGACTAATTCATTGAACATTTAGCTGAGACTGAAAGAGTACTTTCGTTGTGTGTCCAAGACGTGGCTCACATACAACATGAAAAAATCATAACAAAATGGCCGCACAGTAACCATTTTATACACCATTTAGTTTGCACATTAACAGACAAACCTCTTGAAGCTGTGCCCTCTGAAATTACATCACTTGCTCTTCATGCCCCTGACAGTTATCTCGTGACTATCATAATTTGTGTATAGAATTTATAATTTATGTGTCATTCATACCTGGTAACATCAATAGAGATTCTGATTTAAAAGGTGATGCAACAAAATGTATCATGGAAACTGAAACAAGATCTTCAAAAATTCCTCTATTTTGAAAGTCTGAATCTGTAGTGAAAGAAATGTACGCTTCTTGTCCCCAAAACTCATTGTGTACAGGAATTTCTCTCAAAGTTCTTATAATGCGATCAGAAATACAGAGCTTTGTCATCATTTTCCTGCAGTTTACATTCTTGATATCCATCAAATACCTTTCACAAGAAAAGAAAGTTAAATTGACTATACATTCTCAGTTTTAATTTCATCAGCACTAATGAGTCCTCACATCATTATGTAAGTAATTAATCCATGAAACTCGATATCTTTCACTTAAAGTTCCCTGTGAACCGTTTTAACAGTAAGATTTATAATTTCAGATACAATTCAAACACCTTTATCCTGCGGGACTGTGTCATCAATAATGTCTTGTTAAATATGCAAATTAGCAGATAAATGACATGACTTTCACAGTATCATCATTTTGTTTTGAGATTTTCATCTGTGAAAATTTTCATGAAATTTTGAGATTGTCATCTGTGAAAATTTTCATGAAATTTTGTGCAGTATTTCTTCATACATGTCAACACTGGCATTACTTTATCCATAGGAAACCATTATATGAAAAAAAAATGATATTTTATAACTTCATTAATATGCAAGTGACAATAACCAAAATCTATCAGTTCTTGCCCTTAGCATATGGTACCTGTCTACCAAAGCTGATTTGAATCCGTTCAGGCGTTTCTGAGTTATTGTGAGAACAGACAGAAAGACAGACAGACAGACACACGGACAGACAGACGGAGAGACAGACATTGCTACAACATTAGTTCACATGTGTGAAGACACGAGCTCAAAATGATATTTCATAACTTCATTAATATTCAAGCCACACTATTAAAAATCTGATCAGTTATTGCCATAGGCATATGGTACCAGTCTACTTAATCTGACTTGAATCAGTTCAGGTGCTTTTGAGTAATTGCATGTGTAAACTGACAGACACACACGCACACGGACAGACAGACATTGCTATGACATAGCTCACGTGTGTGAACACATGAGCTAATAAAATGACCAAAACGGCAGTTGTTGCCCCAAAAATACAAAAATTGCATAGTTCATTAAAATGTACCCTATGAATTAATGTGAGGCTGCATTCTAAATTAAACACTATAAGACACTATTATAATAATTGTGATTGTTGTTTTCCCAAGCAGAGAGCAAGATCACAACAGATTAATTGCTAGACTGCTTTTTTCATCTTCATCATTAATTTTTCTATCATTTTGCAGTGTTGGGTGGATGGAACACTAGTAACAAATACCCCTGTTGAGGAGTTCAAGTTTCCACCTGGACGACTTATCACTATTGCTCCAAACAAACAAGCAACACATCAGCGCCCACAAGATAATATCACTCCCTTTTGGCGTGACATCAGCAAAGAAAACTTTGACAGCCAACCATACAATATGTTCCGTGTTGGTGATGCTCTTTATCCACCAAAAAGAGCACAGTTGGAAAAATACTACATGGATGGACTGGAGGATGCAAAAGACTTTCTCATGAGATATCGATTTTATGAGCACAACCAAGATACTTACAGAGTAGGAGGACCAATGTACTGAAGATTCACTGAGAACAGTAGTATAGGATATAAAAAATCATAACATAATCATTCTGATTGGACAAATATAAAAAATATTGGTTTGCAGTGTCTGATTTTGCTGTCTATTCATATGTTTGAGGAATCCAACTTGCGGTGTTATCTAATGGCAAAGGAATAATAATTTATGCAAATGTGCAAAGTATATAGAAAATATTCAAAGTGAACTCCTAGCCAATCGGCTACCTTTTTTGATGCTGTACAGCAGCAGCATTGATTATTGACACATATCTCTCCATTCAACTTTCTTATATTCATTCTGCTCATATACTTTCATATTGTATAATGTAAAAATATATTTTTATCTGGCAGCTTTTTTAAATGGTTTATGTGATTGCCCCTGTCCAGGCGATAGGTTGTCAGCATATGCATGCAAATCAAAAAACTTCTGAATCATCATATTATATCATGCTACCACGCCCCACTCTGATTGGACAATAGCTCATTGCACCGATATACTTTTTTGGCAGTGCTAAAATGGGCCCTTAACCAGCATATTTGAAAACATGGGGCCCAGGGTGCACCGATGTCTTTTGTGCCTCCTCAGTGTTTATTTGACACAAATTTGAAGTACTGGATAATGGCAAAAAGTCAAACTGTTTGGACATAAAATGAAAATTAATATTTGAACCAGTTGGTAACTGCTCCAGCATAACAGACACTTAATGTGATTGTCAGGAGCTGGAATATTTAAATTGAAGCGTGCAATCTTAGTATCAACAGCTTTTGATATGTGAAATAAGACACTGGACTCAATAGGATGAAAAATATCTACAACAGAAACTGGTGAATTTTTATAACACATAAATATCATTGATAGGAAGGACAGAAAAATTTGGCAACAAGTTATTGTACTATTGTACTGTACCATAATGGATAATGTCTAATATAAACCCTACTTGTACTAAAGGTAGATGTGCACATTTGTGTTAAACTTGATTATTTGCATTGATTACAAATGTGTCTATTTTTGTATTACACTTTTATTGCTATAAATGTGATGTAAATCTTATATTTACAAGCAAACAATAAAATTTTATTATTATTATACCAGACCCAGCAGTAGAGAAGAACGGTTTGCGGAAGAACACATCAATGTTGTAGTACAGCATGCTACACCTAAAATCATATAGCTAGAAGACGTCCAATAAGCAACAAAGTGTGATCGTGTTCCAAAGTCGTGCATACAAGCCATACAGACTGATAATTGGCACAAAGTAAAGTTACAAACCATGAGCACTAGAGAAAGCAGGGTTTGTACACCTTGGGACAAATAAAATTCCAGGGCTTTCCAGGGTTTTTTGACCAGTTTTCCAGGGCTATTTCAACTAAAATCAAGTAATTTTCCAGGGCTTATGACCATGAAAACAAATTTATACTCGACACACCGTACCTATCTACTGCTTTAATGCCTGAGCTTTTTCTTCTAACTGTATAGCTACTGATTGTATTTCAGTTTGTTTTTCTCTTTTGCAGTCTTAGAATTTGCACTCCTTGTAAGACTATTTAACTTTGCGACAAAAGACATTTCCCTGTAGATTCAGCTTTCTTGGAATATTTATTATCAGATTTGTTAAGTTCAACTACATCAGTCTCAAATATCTTCATTTTCTAGGGTTTTCCAGGGCTAAATCACATTTTTCCAGGGTTTTCCAGGGCTAAAATAAAATTCCAGGGTTTTCCAAGGTTTCCAGGACTGTACGAACCCTGGAAAGGAATGCTTTACACAGTCTCTATGGTACGAGATGAGCTCAGTGTGTTACCATCACATGATTAGCTAATTCTGCGGGAAAGATGTATTATTATCCCTGAGTCACTACAGCAACAGATCATTGATATCACACATGAGGGACACCAAGGCATCGTGAAAACAAAACAGCTCCTTAGAGAGAAAGTTTGGTTCCCTGGAGTTGAGAACTTGGTACAGAAAACAATCAATATGTACATTCCTTGTCAGGCAACCACAGTGGAAAACAAGCGAGAACCACTACAAATATCAGAATTACCAACTGGTCCATGGGAGGAGGTCAGTATCGACTTTAGTGACCTGCCAAATGGTAAATATCTTCTTGAAATAACAGATGACTACAGTTGATATCCTGATTGTCCATTCTGATAATGGTCCACCGTTCTCAGGTAAAGACTTCACAGCTTTTGCCAAAGACTTAGGCTTCAAGCATCGCAAAATAACACCCAGATGGCCGCATGCTAACGGGGAAGTAGAAAGATTCATGCGTACCATCAAGAAAATCTGGCACACATCACACGTCGAAGGAATTAAGAGCATGGTGTCAGCAGCTTTTATCATTTTCTACGCAACTATAGGGCAAAGCCACCAGGACATGTGTACCACCAGCTACGTTACTATTTGGTAGACCAATGAGAACAAGACTGCAAGAATATACTACACAGCAGAAGGATGATTGAAATCTACGCCTTTGTGATAAAGAATGAAGAGTAAGTATGAAGTGCTACGCAGATAACTGTGAAAACATCCAGAAGAATCAAGTTAAAGTGGGTTACACGGTCCTAGTCAAGCATGATGGACATGTTAAGAAAGAGGTAACTCCATACTTAGTAACACAACTATACCGTGTAATGGATACCAAAGGCTCAATGGTAACCGCCTTGAAAGGTGACCATGCAATAACTCAAAACTCATCTCAGTTTAAGATCCTAACAGGAGATCATAAGATTAAAGCAGATGACACTGATCAAGTAGGAATCTTATTTTATTTTTTATTTTATTTTATTAATAATGACTTCCACAGCCGAGGCCATTTATGGAAGACTGTTAGTAAAAATACAGATACAGATTAAAACATGAAGACAAGATAAACAAACTTTGACAAATACTGAGAAAACAATGTTTTAAAACATTTTTAAAACCATTTAAATTTACAGAAAAAGGATCGATGTCATTGTATTCGTTTAAAAGCAAATTAAATTGTCTCGGAATTCTACTAAAAAGAGAGTCACGAACACAATTAACTCTACCAAATGGCACATGAAACAAAGTAGTACGCCGAGTTGAAAACCTTGGTACATGAAGACTAAAAAATGAAGCTAAAGCATTAACATTAAACTTTGCATTTATGCATTTGTATAAAAATATATGATCAAAAATAGTCCTCCTTGATTTTAATGACTGTAAATTGTAAATATTGCACAACGAGTAAATGTCATCACTGTAAAAACAAGTAATTCTTTTATGAAGAAATGTTAAAAATTTATGCTGTACTCTTTCAATTCTATCAGACTGGTGTTTACTTATACTGTTCCAAATAACATAAGCATATTCAAGCTTAGACCTTACCAAGGTAAAGTACAATAATTTTAAAACATGCTCACTGTTAATACAATGGCTATTCCTCATAATAAAACCGAGAGCTTTTCTAGCACCTTGAATCATGTTATTTACATGGTCACAAAAATATAATCTTTGGTCAATAATAACACCGAGATCTCTCATGCTACTGACTCTACTCAATGCATGAGTGTCGAGTTTGTAAGGGAAAATATGAACATTTCTTTTCAATGAAACAGTAAGAACTTTTACATTTAGTAGGATTAAGATTCAATAACCAAGTGTCGGACCAGCTGACAATGCTATTGATATCAGATTGCAGCAATAAAGAGTCATTATCCAAATCAATGATACGATAAATCTTCATGTCATCGGCAAAAAGTAACGAATCTGATACAAGATTATCAGAGATGTCATTAATGAAAAGAATAAATAAAAGTGGACCAAGGTGAGAGCCCTGAGGAACGCCCGAAAGGACGGGAGTCCACTCAGAAAAAGCATTTTTTATAATCATTCTGTGTAGCCTGTTATCAAGATATGAATTAAACCATTTCAGATAAGTGCCCTGGACACCAAAAGAAGTCAACTTATGAAGTAATAGTTTATGATTTATACTATCGAATGCTTTAGCAAAATCGGTATATATGATATCACATTGTGATTTGCTGTTAACTGCTGAAAGGAGATCTTTCATAAGAATAGATAAATTAGTGATACAAGATCTACCTGAAACAAAGCCATGCTGATTAGTAGATATGGAATTGGAAACATGATGTGAGAGTTGTCTGTGAACTATCTTTTCAAAGATTTTAGACAGACTTGGTAAAATGGAAATTGGCCAGTAATGTTAAACTTTTGAACGACTTCCTAATTTGAAAATAGGGATAATGTTTGCACGTTTCCAGATATCAGGAAAAATCCCCTCTTTAATAGACCTATTGAATAAGATGGTAATTGGTATAGCAAGTTCATTTGCACATTCCCTCAAAAACATATTGGGAATGCCATCACTTCCTATAGCTTTGCTGGTGCTAATGCAAAGCAACTCTTTTCTGACATTATCGACATCAATATCAATAGAAAATTGGTCGTCAATTATAGTAGCAACATCGGGAATATCAGCAGCAATATTGTTATTGAAAACTGAATTGAAAAATTTACAAAACAAATTGGCCTTTTCAAAATCAGACCTCGCCTTTAAATCATTATTGTACGTAAGAACTGATGGAAAACCTTTTATACGCTTATGTGACTGCAGCAATGTCCAAAAACGCTTAGGATTGGTTGGTATATCATCTGCAATTGAGTTAATGTAAAGAGCATAGTTGTCTTTGACCCTCTTTTTAAAGGAGGACCTAATTTGATTATACCTTTCACGGTTGTGCAAGGATGGATTTTTCTTTAAAGATCTCCAATATGCTTCCTTTATTTTCAAAAGGTCAAAAACATCGTCATCAAACCATGGTGGAACGGGTTTTTTCGCATGGATAAGAGGAACATGATCTTTTAGAGTAGAAAACCAATGTCATAGAATGTATTACACGCACTATTTAGAGTCAGACAACAAAGAACTCCATGGAATGGCATGGAGGTCGGCTTTGATGTCATCCCAGTTAGCCCTCTTGAAATTATAGAATTTACGGTGTGTCAGAAAGCTAATGGTAGAATGGTTATACGTGGGAATACTCAATGTAAGAGAAGAATGATCAGAATCAAGCAAGTTCTCACCAATATAAATTGGAATGCACTCAAATGAAGACAAAACCAGGTCAAGGATATTGTTACCCCTTGTTGGTTTAGAAACATGTTGATTTAAAGAAAAATTATTGAGAATATTGTCAATGAAATACACCTCAATGTTATTAGATGAAGTACGTGCTGAAGGGAATGACCAGTTAATAGATGGCCAGTTAATAGATGGAATCGCTGAAGACTTGGAAATTGATGATTCAGACACATCTTCATCGTCATCTGATTCATTAATCAGTACTCAACACAGCAGCTGTCCACAACGTCATCGCAGGCCACCCTCCTATCTGAAGGATTATGTGAGATATGTAAAGGTAGATGCTGGGGATCTACCTAAGGGGAGAAGTGCTAGTAACCGCTGCCCCTCATAGTGTTCATAGCCAAGTTGTGTTTTTGGCACTTGATTTTTATGTGTTGATAACATTTTAATGAACCATCATTTGAACACTTGCAGTTGAACACTTGTTTAAGACAGACACTTTCGGTTGATAGTTTATTCTTTATTCAATATGTTTGTGTTTGAAATTTGCATTCCGGACATATGGCATCAGAGACAGTTCAAAATGAACAATGACATGCTCTATCTATTTTCGTGGGAAGGGAAGAGTCCAAGTATGATCTAGCCTTCAATACTTTATTGCTATATATATAACATAATGCTATATACGGGTCATTAGAATAAAGTGTGACATCGAGGCTGAGGCTGTACCACAAGGTCATAAGACATGCCGTACTCACTGTCTGAATAGTCAGTTATTTCTCTTATTTACCAACCCACTATTCTATAATAACCAAAAATAGTTTGTGACTAAAAAGTCAACTTGGGAAAAAAGTACAGTCGATCATGCTGGACACCAGATGACCCCACAGCTTTTGTGGACTATTGTCTATCAGTAGCTAAAAATGGAAATTCTGGTCGAAAGCTTATTCCATGCTATTAAACCCAATTCATACCAATATAGTCGACACCCGTGTGAGGCATGTAACATATACTAGTACATGTAAGAATATGACCTGTAAGGAAAGTGAGCCTGTGCTACACTCTTTTTGGTAAGAAAATGTGACCAGGAAAAGTAGCCTATACTTGTACTGGTAAAAATCTATATCTGGTCAGGAAGTGAACCTGTTGTAACTAGTAATGGAAACGAAATTGGACATCTCGTTTGAACATGTGCCAGTCTTAAAAAGTAAAATCTGATATCTGCAGGAAAATGAGCTAGCTGCCCTAAATTAACAAATCTGACATCTGGTAGGAATAGTAGTTTCTTGTGTACTAGTGGTAGAAATCTGACATCTGGTAGGAATGGTTAGCGTTTGCCCTTGTTAGGTTTGGTTCTGTTCCTGGAAATAGTAATAATAGAGGCAAATAATGATATTGTAAGAATTGGTGATAAGTGCAGTATCAATAAGCCTTGTCTGAGTTTGAGCCATCATCTTGAATTGTTTTGAAAGGTGAAGGGTCAAGAGCAATATTATAATGAAATTCACCTTGACCTATGAGGCTGCCAAAAGGGAAGAGAAAAATAATCAATTTGAAATGGAGAAGGAATCTGGGACAAGGGTGGTTTGTGTGCTGTTGGTTTGGACATGCTTTGGGTAATGTGGAATGGTAATCATCAGAGGATAATAATTTTTACGACTGTCAATATGGATCGTTATAGATGGGACCCAGTTGTAGCCTACAGTTTCAAGTTAATCATGTTGGAAATGCAGCCTAATGTATTGAACTTTTAAAAAGAAGTTTTACTTCAATTCTACAACTGTTCCATTGTCTTTCTTGTACACAATCTGCATTGGCAGTTTGGATATAATATCCTCTTCAGAGCCTATGGTACTGATATTTGCGTTGTATGGTGTGTACACACTGTCTATGACCAGACATCTGTGGAAGAAAAAAATGGTATTTTTTTTAGAACTTGAAAGGGGTGGCCAACATGGTTATGATCATTTTGTTCACATGTCCTGAGAAATTGGAGTTGTTTTGTGCCGAATACAAAAATGTTATGATTTTCAAATATTCTCAACGTATGTGAAATTGAGAAGATGCCACTTGTTTGTAAAAGTGGTTTAAACATAACAAGGTCAGACTGGTCAGAAAATACAGTTTGTAATAGTGAATTTTAGATCGTATTTTGGCAAATGACATCACATAGGTTGTCCAATACGAATTGTAATTGGTCCAGTAGTGAGTAGTTGGCCTAAGATGACGTCAAGTTGACATGTGTGAAAGGCATAATGCAGATGGACTTACTTCTCGTCACTGTCTATTCCCTGAAGTGTCCAAATGCTTCCAGAATGTCAGCTGTCTCTTCTTTAGCCTGAAATAAAGAATAGTGCCAATGCGGATGGCACTGGATCACAGCTGGCACATTGTGAAACTAATCTATCTCTGGGTGCACCTGTACATTAATTAAATACTACATGGGCAGGTGCTGCGGCTGTGGAGTTTTTGCAGTACACACTCACACAATTAGGTGCAGCCAACGGAGCTATTCATCAAAAAAGCTATTCCAGGAACAATTTTTGAGGGCAGGGGAAATTTTAATTTTGCTAGGGCAGGGGACATGGTTTTAGGCGGTAGGGGAGCAAATTTTAGTTTTTTTTGTAGGGCAGGGCGGATATCGGTTGATTTTCTTGGGGACAGGGCTTGGAGAAAAACTTTTTTAGGGGAATTGTTTACAGGGCAGGGGAAATTGGCAAGTTTTTTTCGCCACAGGGCGAGGGAGCTTCAAAAATTCACAGTGGGGAGGGGATACAGGCAAAAATAAGTGGGGTGGGGAGTGGGTAAAAATGAAGTTTGAGTGTGGGAGGGTAAGTCGAAAAATTTTCTGTGGGAGGGCAAATTATGAACAGCTTATTAATTACCCTCTTGACTTAAAATTAGTCATTTCACATTATTTGTCATCCACAATACATCTTATCATAGTAAGGATCTTTTTAAAAGTGCATTGTTCGTTGGCTGCACCTGCACAATCATATCATATACATACAGACAAACTCAAAGACTGGCAATCTCAAACCTATAAGAGTAGTTTTCAGTGGCACATATACTCTTGCCCATATGGGAGTTTAAACGGGTTAGCTCTACATACTGACATAGAGGAGAAGTTGATGATTTTGCCTGCACTTCAAGTGTTAAAGGAATAGCCACCTGGTATTAAGCTGACAGCTGGGAAAAAAGTGACACGGGACAAGTATGGATTTTAACTGTAAACAAATTTTATTCAAAAATAAACACTGAACAGTATTAAACAATCAAGCAGGCAATATATTATAAATGGTTGTTGATTGCAGAAATGTTAGAAGTAAATCCAAAGAGTAATGTAATGAGTAAATAAAATATACTGTAATGGTAGTAAGTGTAAAGTAAATATCAAGCTAAATAAAATACTAACAAAAATGCAAATGTACTCTGATTGTAATGGAAAATGATTATGAAAATTGTAGAGTAATCTAAGGCTAAGAGGCTAAAGTCATTATTATGCTAAGCAAACTTGCGGCAAATGTAAGGATATGCAAATGATAATGAAGTTACCAACTATAGATAAATTGAAAGGGGAAGTTCACCAATTGACTTTACATATGTTGAGGAAGTTTCATTTTAGAGCCTCATCATGTCCATGTAATTTGAATCATGGAAAAAAGCTCCAAGCTTAGGAGCTTGCAACATGTGATATGGAAATGACCATCTTCTGTTGTGTATGGCATTGTCCAGTCACCCAGGCTCAAACCAGGCTGTGCGTATTTACATAACTATTGTTGATTATGCTAAGCAAACTTGCGGCAAATGTAAGGATATGCAAATGATAATGAAGTTACCAACTATAGATAAATTGAAAGGGGAAGTTCACCAATTGACTTTACATATGTTGAGGAAGTTTCATTTTAGAGCCTCATCATGTCCATGTAATTTGAATCATGGAAAAAAGCTCCAAGCTTAGGAGCTTGCAACATGTGATATGGAAATGACCATCTTCTGTTGTGTATGGCATTGTCCAGTCACCCAGGCTCAAACCAGGCTGTGCGTATTTACATAACTATTGTTGATTATGCTAAGCAAACTTGCGGCAAATGTAAGGATATGCAAATGATAATGAAGTTACCAACTATAGATAAATTGAAAGGGGAAGTTCACCAATTGACTTTACATATGTTGAGGAAGTTTCATTTTAGAGCCTCATCATGTCCATGTAATTTGAATCATGGAAAAAAGCTCCAAGCTTAGGAGCTTGCAACATGTGATATGGAAATGACCATCTTCTGTTGTGTATGGCATTGTCCAGTCACCCAGGCTCAAACCAGGCTGTGCGTATTTACATAACTATTGTTGATACCGATTATCCTTGCATAAACGATGAATCACGTATAATAAAATGTCCACTGTAAAGTTTCTCACTTGTTAGTAGTAAACAGCAGCACAAAATCTGACAGTGGACAGTTTTTCATAAGTGATTCACCGTTTGTACAAGGATACTCAGTCTCAACAATAGTTATGTAAATATGCACAGGTAGGTGGACAATCAGTGAGTGGACAATGCCATATCAATCGGAAGATGGCTCTTCCAAATTATGTGATGGAAGCTCCAAGCCTGGAGCCTTTTGCCATGATTCAATTACATGGAGTTGATGAAGCCCTAAAGTCAAAGTTACTGTATTATTTATTGGTTTTGTAAAAACTTGCATGAGTTATAAATGGCAAAAATAGCTTTTGCAAGGTGAGTGATCACAAAGGTATATATTTCACCCCTTTTGATACCATGGATTTATGAAGACAGTGTGTGGTAGGTCATTGAACATGTGCAGGTCATTAACAAATTTATCATTCAGTTTTAAATCTGTAATGATTGAAATATATAGTTTATCTCCCAGGTGCAGAATTTTATCTAAATCTGCTGTTGTCATAAGGTGCCTTTTAATTCATTGCATATGCACTGTTTGCCTCTGGATCCAATACTAAATTATGTACTTCCTTGATGTGTACTACCACGTACCAGAATCAGTTTAAAATGTTTGTTGCTGCTATCAACTATACTTTGCTAACATATTTCTACATATGATCTAAATGTGATATTTTAAAATTATGATGAAATCTGTAATTTAGTATTTTGGGGCAATTTTTGCCATTTTTGGTCAAAATATTTGTTTCTCAAAAAGTGCAAGTCAATAGTTTTGATATTTGGTATACAGGTTCCAAGGGATTATTTTAATATATGATATATTGAAATCATGGTGAAATCTGCAATTTTTATTATTTGTGGGGGCAATTTTTGCCATTTTTGGTCAGAAAATTTCATTCTCAAAAAACTACTCATCAGATAGCTTTGGGTGACATGTTCTTAGGAATGATCCAATGTGATATATTCAAATTATGATGAAATCTTCAAATGTGTATTTTTGCAGCTATTTTAGCCACTTTTTTCTGGCCATTGAAATAAGCTATCAAAGATTTCAACCTTCTTCATCAACATGTGTTAAAAATAGTTATTCTCTACATAAACACAGCGGAGCTATATCAGCCGTAGGTCGCTTGTGTTTATCTTTCACTGAATAACAACTTGATTATATCTAAGAAAGGCTTGGTAATTTTAAAGTCCATATATTACCTCTGAAAAAATATTTTTTATTTTTTTACTATAAACTCTTATTGGAGTCATGTGTCAAATGCTGGTGTCATTTTATTCATTTCTGTTGATAAATAAATGCAATCTTGCTATAAGGGACGATTCAGAATTTACTTCCAGGGGGGGTGGAGGATTTTCAGGGGGGGGCCACCCATTTTTCCCAAGAAAATTTAGGGGGGGGGCAGACAAAAATACCACAATCTTTTAGGGGGGGGCCAAGTAAAAAAAACATCAATTCAATATTTGCCCAGAATTTCTGATCTCTACAAAAGAGAACCATAGACGCTACCTGGGTGACAGATAAACTCAACATGTTTAGTTAAACTCCTTTAGCTGCCAAATTCGGTAATATTCACAGTGGTTTGTTTTATGCATCTATAGCAGTTTCTTGTTCTCCTCCCTGAAGCATTATGAAATGTCCAGTATTTAGCATGTCAATACAAACCATACAATGAACAGTCAGGGTTGTTTTTGTTGAAAAGAGATCTCAGATCAAGTCCAGACTAGAATTCATTTATCAACAATAACAATGGTCATTTATGTTCACACTGGTATGTTGCTAAATACAGCATTGGGTGTTCTATGTAGTGATAGAATAACAAACAAATGCTGATACACAGAGATGAACATTGAACAAATGCTAAAAATTACAGCAAATGTCTTTTTAAGGTTGGGTTTACCTTGTAGCTTGTAAAGCAGTTGAAAGTTGCATGATAAAGAAGTGTTAATTTATGCAAATGTATGCAAATCACCCGATTTCTTGGCTTCTTTTGCCTCCCAATTTCAAAATTTCCAAAGAATTTAACTCCACTCCGGCTGGGTCAAATTTTCTGAAATTTCACATTATGTTTTTTAAATTCTATATAACACAACAACTATCGATTGGTTTTCTTTGGCAATAAAGCTCTTACATTTTTAATAAGAGGCATTTTGAATAAGAGACATTTTAATTTTGCTGATCATGATTTTAATCAATTATTAGAGTGTCAGTCTTTAAACCCCAACAATTTTAAAATGAGGATGGATAATGCCAAATAAAATAGTTGTTTTTTCTACATGAATACTCTCCTTTCAAGTGAAATATTACATTTCAGAAAATACTGTCTAGATTTTGACTTAAATAAATTTTTATCATTAATACAAAAATTGAGGTTTTTTACCCCAAATATAAGCTTACACCCACTTCATCCTTTGAGTAAACTACTGCTACTGCTACTCTTCTTTTCTGCTCCTTTTTTCTATGTTTCATTCTCATCAATTTTACCCTTTCTAAATTTTTTAAATGTTCTACATAACTTTTTACAGTGCTTACATCTACTATAAACTTTTTGAAAATAAATTTATGGCCGTTTCATCTTCAAGGTGCTTTTCAGCGAATAGTTTTTTAATGTTGAAAATAAAAATATTATGTATTACTGTCAAAAATATGTGGTGAAAAATTTACAAAAGGGTTGATTTTCCAATAATCCTGTATGTGCATCCAGAAGATCATGTGGCACTGCACCAATGCTATGGTGTCGGATTGTTGAAAAATTGTGTACACAAGAAATTTGCTGTAGTCCAAGAAGTGATCTCAGTGTGTATGAGGCTAGGAGAAATGTGGATAGGCTTACACATTGTGTATTGATGCTAATACTTATGTGTCCCATTCATTCTGATATGTATAATCAAAGATTTCACAGTGGCGGCTGGCAGAAAAGGCAAAAAAAACCAAATTAACATGTATTGTTTCGTGTCATCTGAAAACATGCGCATCATGACTATTTTAAAATTAAAGTTTGTTAAAAAAATTTGAAATATGCATGCTCTGTCAATTTTGAAAAATATTGCCGACAAAATGTGAATTTTGACTTGCACAGGGTTGTCTGCATTTTAATATGAACATTGGATTGTGAATGGAATGAGCAGAATAAAATGTGAATTCATGTTTTGGATAAGGTGTTTTGTCCGAGAAATGTTCTAAAATATTCCTCAGCATTTTTGCTTTCAGTGGCAGCTACTTGATTTTATGATAACCAAATTAGAAAAAAAGAGAAAATTAAACACAAGTTGGCTTTCACCAATTTTAATTCCTAATGTTTAAAATTTTCACCGTGAGTCTGCAAATATTCAGCATCATCAAATGAAAATGTATGCTGAACGTGTGCATGTACATGTACATCTCACTTTCCAGAAATATCTGGATATCTGCAAATGATGTACCATTAAACTTCAAGATATATATCACTTTGCCAATTATCTGCTCCTCTGATTTTCTGTTCACCATTTCAAACTGACATCTTTGCTTGTCTTTGTGTGCATCATATGTATCAGTGAGACATAACCAAAAAAGTATTCATATTTAGTAATTAACTTTTCTTTAGAAATTTACAACCAGATATGTTTATTGCTACCCTTTCCAAAAGTGTGCCACTTGCAGTCCCTGCAAATCATTCTTTTTATAGTCACATAACCCTGAAATGATTTGTTATATCATCGATTAATGTCCACTAGGCCCTACAGTTCCTGCAACTTGTTAGACTAGATATGTCTATAATGTACCGTATAAGCATGCATGTATATATTAGGGGGGGGGGGGGGGGCCATGGAAAAAAAACAGGAAAGATGAGGGGGGCCATAGATTTTTTCTATAATTTACTAGGGGGGGGGCCATGGAAAAAAATCACCGAGAAAATAGAAAATCCTCCACCCTCCCCCTGGAAGTAAATTCTGAATCGTCCCTAAATTCACGGCTTGAGAAAAAAAATCTCTGTTTGAACCACGCCCTCATCTGTGACGTCACGTGAGGCAATTGTTGTGCAAATCAATCTATGCCTCCTGCTGTACATACACAAGCAACAATGGCATCAAATTTAAACTCGGCGAGCGCGAATGAAGAGAGAGTTTTTGGACTCGGATGATTCAGATGATAATGAGGAGTTTTGGGCTCTACGGTACATGACTATTGTATTGTTCAGGAAATTCAGAGCCACGGCCGTAGGTTTTGAGCCAGCGAGGTGCGAGTATCTCCCCAACCTGCGGATCAATCACAGGCGCTCCTTAGTTGGGTAGTCTGCTAAGTAGATCGATTTTCGGATCGATCTATTGATCCCGTAGTCGATATGCCCGTCACTGGCTTAGTTGGGTAGTCTGCTAAGTAGATCGATTTTCGGATCGATCTATTGATCCCGTAGTCGATATGCCCGCCACTGGTTGCAGTGGCGGGCATATCGACTACGGGATCAATAGATCGATCCGAAAATCGATCCACTTGGCAGACTACCCAACTAAGGAGCGCCTGTGGGATCAATGGGCCAAGCGACGAAATACCTTCAGACCCAGGTTCACCCGAGCCTTCACAAGTGGGAAACACACATAGGTAGTAATAAGAATCATTTAGGCCTTCGATTTTATGATAAATATGCCCAAACGAAATATTCTGAAAGCGGCTGTGTGAAACTCGAATTCATAACTCTGTCTGTCATCAGATGCCGATACGAGTCTGAGTAACAGGTCTGGGTAACGAGTTGCTGCGAATCCGTAGCCTCTGCCACTCGGGTAGGTTGGCCCCACTCCCAGTTGAACACGTCAAGGAGTGGCAGGGCTTGTTTTCGCAGCAAGGTATTAAACGAGAAGAGAGCACCCGGTATACGCTCCAAGTTGAACTCAGCATCGCACTAAAATGTCTTGTGTATGCCCATTGTTTTAAAAACGCTTACAAAATCATTTTTGACATTTATGTAATAAACAACGAGATGAAACCACGATTATTTATTTCCCTTGTTGTTGTCCACATGTCATGGACGTAAAATAAACCTACAATGCTGTATGCACAGTCGATACACGCTATTTGTGTCGGAAGTTTACCGGTACAATTAGTCATCATCACCTTCCCTGCAGCTGTAGTGGCCCCGGGGCCGTTTTGTCCGTGATGTACCTGAATATAATCACCGTTGCTGGAGTTTTGATCTGCTTCTCCAAAGTTATCCGACAATACTGGCACAGCAAACGACCTTCCCGTGGGGCAGCCAACCTGATTAAATATTCACGTAAACCACTGACCCCTTCTCGGAAAGTTTGCATAAATTACTGGATCTCTCTGCTGTTGGGGTGGATGATGTCATTATTTTAGTCATTATATGGTACTAAACTGGGTTCGAAGGGTAAACAAAAAGTTTTATGGCTTGCCGAGTTCGGAAATGCGTACCTAAGCTGGACCACAGTCCCTCTACGGGACCGTGGCTGGACAGAAGTAGTAGTATTAGTACGCAACCATTGTCGGGTATCGTAAACGTACGTGGCGCTGAGAGCGAGAGTATTGTCACATTGATTTAATCATCTGATAGTATCGCATCGTCCACTGTGAATTTGACCGGGGTATTTTAGTTTGAGGCCAGTTCGCCACACTTTCATGAGCGTGGCGAACAAAGTAGACATTTTATTCGCCACCCAGCACCTTCTGTCACACTTTGCGAATGTGGCGAGTGCTAGTACATAGTGCGACCCTGTTACTGCACACTGCACCGATGGCCTCGCATGAAGTCATGTCACGTGACCATTTTGCGGCCAATATGAATTCAGATTTTTTCTAAGGACCAGTATTTCGAGTGTTTTATGTATGAAATATAATATTTTAGAAATGAATACCAAAAATAATTTTTAATTATTTGAGTATTATGGCTTTTTTACGAAACAATAGTGTTATGTTATTGACTCAAGCTAAAGCGTTGTGGAGTGCGGTAGACTTATTTTAATCCGTCTAGTCCGTCTAAACATCAACGTTTACAGAACATCCAAAACAACAAGATGGCTGCTCCGCAAAAAGTGCGGGAACCAGAGAAACAGCTGATGATAGGAGCTTGCCATAGAGGGCGCTCTAAGTAACCAACACTGATCATAACATCACCCTCCCTCAGTTAGATAGCAACAGTTTGCTAAAAGTACATTTGGAACACCAAGTCTAAAGTTCCGACTTTGAACGATTAAGAACAACTTTTGTGACATGAAAACTTTAAAACTTCTCAACTTGCAATGTTCAAACAGGTAATGATAAACTGAACCAGAAACTGCTTGCTGGTCATCTCAGAATCCTTGATATGTGATCATTTTACTATTAAATCATCATATTTTCTTGGAAGTCTGCTTTGTCGCTTTGGTCGGCCTCCAGGGGGAGGAACCTGAGTTTTCAGAGTCATGTCTGCTTCGGGTGTGCTTCCTATTTCTGGTGGGTTGTCATCTGGCTTCTCTTTCGTCGCTGTGTCCTGGTTTGGTTGATGTACAGGCTTAATGTGAATTAGGTCACGTTGATACTGGACTCCTTCAGGTGTCTGTATAGTATATCGGCGGTCAGAGGAGTGGTCCATAATTGTAGCTGGTTGCCAGGTTGATTTTGGGGTTTTCTGAAACCTACATGATGAGCCTGTCTTGAGTGGTAAACCATTGGTTTGTCCACCACCGTATGTGTGTGCTCTCTGCTCAATTCTTTCTTTGTAGACATCATTAGCTGGTTGGTGTCCATATTGTATGAACGGCAGATTTGTCTTGATCTTTCTGCCTGGAAACATCAGTGAGAATGGAGATGGGATGTCTGCTGTGATGGGTGTATCCCGCAATGTTGTCAGGATCTCTCTCAAGGTTTCCTCACCCTTCTGAAGTGATTTCTTCAGCATGCTTTTGACTGTACCTATGTTTCTCTCTGCCCTCCCATTGGCTTGTTGATGATGGGGTGCACTGGTAGAGTAGTTTATCTCATGGGATTGGCAATACTCATGGTATTCATCGCTTGTAAGTTGTAGACCGTTATCTGATATAAGTTTTTCTGGGTAGCCGAAATTAGAGAAGATGTTGTCCAATTTACTGATAACTGATGAACTCTTTGTATTATGTAGTTTGTCCGCCCAAACAAACCCTGTGTGGTAGTCAACAGCGAGTAGGTATTTGGACGATTCAAACTCAAATATGTCAATACCAATCATTTGCATGGCTTCAGAGCTGTGAATGGGCTGTACTGGAAGCTTGGTTGGCTTCTCTGATGAGACTGGCACTGATTACAGTCACGTATCATATTTCAATGTCTGCATTCAGCCCAGGCCAGTATACTGATTGTCGGGCTCGTAGTCTGGTTTTCTCTACACCTTGGTGTTGTTTGTGAAGTACTTGGAGTATTTTCTGTCTCAACATTGTCGGTATGACGATTCTGTGGCCCTTCAATACTACACCATTGTGGATAGCTAGTTCTGAGCGATGCTGCCAGTATGCATGGGCCGTTTCATTGCATTGGTTTTTCTCTTGTGGCCATCAATTGGTGATGTACGTGGTTAAGGAGTGGAGAACTGGATCAGAAGTAGTAAGTTCTCTGATGCGATCAATGATGAACGGTTTCATTGTAGAGATATCATGAACATGTACATCAACATCAGGTATCTGAAATGTTGTCTGTCCAATGTCTATGCATCTGGAAAGGCAGTCGGCAAGTGGTACATCTTGACCTGGTACGTATTGGATGTCATAGTTGTATCCTTGTATTTGCAGGATAAGCCTCTGCAGTCTGGCTGGCATCTTACAGATTTCTTCTTTGCTATGGCTTCTAGCGGTTTGTGATCAGTGTGAATGACAAAATGTCTACCGAAGACGTAGTGTTTGAAGTGCCTTGTTGCCCAGACGACAGCTAACATTTCTCGTTCTATGTTGCTGTAGTTAGACTCAGCAGGAGTTAGAGCCTTCGATGCATAGTGAATGGGTTTACCATCTTGCAGTATTACAGCACCAAGACCTTTGCTCGACGCATCACACTGAATCACGATTTCTTTGCTTGAATCGAAGTAGGCAAGTACTGGTGCTTTGGCAATGGCTTGTTTTATTCTAAGCAGTGCTGGTCATGGCTCTCAGACCAGGTGAAGACAACATCTTTCTGAAGTAGTCTTCGAAGGGGTTCAGTCAGTTGGCTCAGTTTCACAAACTTTGATAAGTAGTTCACAAGTCCGAGGAGGTGACTGCAGCTCTTGTTTGTTTTTTGGTGCTTCGAGCTTCTGGATAGCTTCCACTTTAGATGGGTCAGGCGCTATACCATCTTTGCTGAGGATGTGTCCGAACAGTTTGACTCTGTCCATGTTAAAGTGACACTTTTCGCCATTTAGTTTGACATTGTTCTGTCTGCATGCTATCATAAGATTTTGAGTTGCCAAGTCATGCTGCTTTCTGGTTTCAGCAGCTACAAGTATATCATCTTTGATGCAGTAAACGTTGTCGATCGGTCCACAGATTTGATCAAGTTCGACTTGAAACACGTCTTGAGCAGATATCTACCCAAAAGGCAATCGTGTGAAGCAGTATCTGCCATAGATAGTACTGAACGTTGTGAGAAGTTGCTATTCTTTGTCGAGTGGAATGTTCCAATATCCATTCCTGAGATCAAACGTTGAGAAGTATTTTGCATTCTTGAGATCTGGCAATATATCATCAAGAGTTTTTGCATTGTAGTGTGGTCTTTTAATGAACTTGTTTAGCTCCCGGGGGTCAAGGCATATGCGTAGAGATCCGTTGGGTTTGGTGACAAGCACGACGTTGTTGACCCAGTCAGTTGGCTCGTGTACCTCTTTGATGATGCCAATTTCCATCAGTCGGTCGAGCTTATGCCTGAGGGGTTCTTTCAATGCATCTGGCGTTCTTCTGGTTGCATTAATGGTGGGTGTTGCATCATTTGCAAGTTGGATTTTGTGTTCCTTTTGGATTTTTCCGACACCTTCAAATACATCAGCGTTGTCTTTGATGAGTTGCTCCTTGCTGGTGTATGATATGATCTCCTCAATGTCAAACTTCTCACAGCACTCATGCTTGTCACAAGGGAAACTGACAAGTCTTAGCTTGCAACACAAATTTAGGCCAAGTAGATTGTTTCCGTGCTCTGACACGAAGAATTCAACATTCGCAGCACAAGTGTTTTGATGCTCAACAGTTGGCACTGTTACTCTTCCGTGGCACTGAAAGGGTTTGTCACCGTAACCGACGATGCCAAGATCTATCGCACCATCACATCCCTCGCTGACTGTGTCATGTTACAGCAAGATCTTGACAAATTTGCACAATGGTGTAACAACTGGAAACTGTCACCTAATATCAGTAAATGTAAATTTATCAGTTTTACACTTAAGAAAAGAATCATTTCCTCTCTTGATTACTCCATCAATGGTACCCCTCTTCAACGGGTCTCTGTTGTCAAGGATTTGGGCATTTACCTTACTTCCAACCTTAATTATTCTTTTCACATCAATAACATTGTTTCTAGAGCCTTCAAATCTCTTGGTTTTATTAAGCGTCTCTGCCAGCCATTCAATGACATTTCAGCAATTATTTCTCTGTATTTTGTTTATGTAAGATCTATTCTAGAGTATGGCTCTGTTGTGTGGTCACCCCACCAGAAGGGCCGGTCAGAAAAAATCGAGAGAGTACAAATTAAATTTGTGAAATACATTTGTCGCAAACTCAATGTTCACTGCAGTAAATCCAGCTACCCATTTTATTGCAGAATTCTGAACATTCCTAAGTTACACAATAGAAGACTAACCCTTGACATGTGCTTTTTGTACAAAATAATTCATTCACATTATGATGCTCCAGATATTCTAAATCAAATCTGCTTTTATGCTCCCAGTAGAAATTTACGCAGGAAACCCCTTTTTAAACCAGACTTGTGTTCTGTTAATTGCAGAAAATTCTCGACAGTGCCCAGATGCATGTCTGTTTTTAATGATATCTCTTTTAAATGTAATATAGATATTTTTTCTACGCTGTGTAGTTTTAAAACTATTTTATCCAGTCATTTTAACAGTTCTCCTTTTTGATTCGTGTATGTTTTTTTTTTCAATTTAATGTATCGTGCTACTTTTATGGCTGTCTTGTACATTTGTCTTGTGATTGTGTGACTTTTTTGTTTCGCAGATCTGTTAGTGGGTTTGCCCGTTGATCTGTGTATCAAATAAAATAAAATAAAAATAAAATAAAAAATAAAAAAATAAAAATAAAATAAAATAAAAAAATAAAGTAACCACTAAGACGAACATCAGTTGTACTAGCCTTGTGATGTGGACCAAAAAGTGACCGATATGTTGCATAATTCAGGATATTTGCTTGAGCACCGGTATCAACCTTTGCTTTTAGACGTCTTTTCCCTCTGGGTGTGGACAGCTTGATGACAGCAAACTTATCTTTCTCACCCAGAGTACATTCATCAAACCCATAGTGGTCTGGGTTGTCAGAATCACACTCTGTTCTAACTTCATGTGTTTTCTTGTCATGTTGCTGAGACAGTAGCGTGCTTGAGGCTGAAGAACGACATTTTCTTGCCCAGTGGTTGCGTTTTCCACACTTCCTGCAATCTTGGCCAAAAGCTGGACATTTCCTTGGCGGGTGGTTCAGACCACAATTTCTGCATTCACCGGATGTGCTTCCCTTTGGCCTACTTGGTTTGTTTTGTGAACTTGCCTCGGCTGAGCGCACTACTTCAACTGGTGTTGATTCAGGAGCTGGTTGTCCCATGGACTTCAATGCGGATACATGTGCGTTGGCAGCTTCATAATTTCTACCAAGAGCTACGGCTTCGTCGAGTTTGTATTCCTTGGGTTTTGCTAAAAGCTCTTTCTGGAACTCTAGTATTGGTGTGGCTGCAATGATTAATTCTATAATTCTTTCTTGGAGTTCCTTTGGTTGGAATTCGCACTTCTTTGCCAGCAGTTTGCATTTGCTGACGAATGAGTCCAGGGATTCACCAGGTTTCTGTCGTAGAGTACTTAATTTTAGTCTGCTTATTCTGAAATTTTCTGCAGGCTTGATGGATTCTCCGAATTTCTTGAAAATTACTTCTGGGTCTTTTTTTCGTCACTCGACAAATCCCAGCTGTTGAATTTACGCAATCCTTCCTCGCCTGTTGCTAACAAGATATTTGCAGCTTTTTCTTCACTTTTCACATTTTTAACAACGAAGTACAGCTCTATACGTTGCTTAAACAGCTTGAAAGATTCAGCTAAGTTATCCGATTCCCAGTTCATCACAGGTAGTTTATCTGCCATGGCTGCTTTGAGATTGAGAGTATTGAGTCAGGCTGCAAATATTCGGAGATGTTTTACTGTGTTAACATCAGAGACAACTTACGCCAATTTCTCCTTGTTGGGTATCACTTGTCTTCTGATTTCAACGTCCGGGGTCACCATGTTATGTTATTGACTCAAGCTAAAGCGTTATGGAGTGCGGTAGACTTATTTTAATCCGTCTAGTCCGTCTAAACATCAACGTTTACAGAACATCCAAAACAACAAGATGGCTGCTCCGCAAAAAGTGCGGGAACCAGAGAAACAGCTGATGATAGGAGCTTGCCATAGAAGGCGCTCTAAGTAACCAACACTGATCATAACAAATAGTATTAAGTTCGAATTAAACAAAATCAGGTAATATATGGACTTTAAAGTCAAGAAAATCACAAACTTTTTAAAACATAATGATGTCGCTCTATTAGCACCTCTATTCCTGGATCTGGGTTTCAAATCAATTGTATTTTAGCGTAAAAGTATCATCACAATGTTTCTACTAGCATTTATTCTAATTGTCTCAATAAACCTGATAATGCTCCTGTGCCTGTACAAGCGGATGTTAAACTCTGGTCAATATAGAGGGCAGTGTAATGCAAATTACCGTACTTCAATTGTACGAAATTCAGTTCAAATCAATGCATTAGGTAGGACATCTTCATTTGTTACACTGACAAAGGTCAACCTTTAGCCTATATAGACCCTCTTCTCCACTTTTGGCCTTCGTCTACACTTGAGCACTTTCAGAGAAGATCTTTTGACCAAATATGGGAAAAATTGCCGTAAGAATGATTATGAAAATTTCACCACAATTTGAACAAACCTGACAGAAATAGTCTAGGAATTAGTCTAGACAGAAGCTCATGCTTCCAAGTTTAAAAGCAATGGGAACAGCAGTTTAAGAGATTTTTCCCCAAGACAGGAAAAAGTGCCCCAAAATACAACTATAAAAATAGTGACAATATCACTGTTCGCTCCCATATATAGTTATCAAAACAAACCAACAATTGTATGAAACATGGACCTAAATACAGACAGACTGACATTCACAGACTGGCACAGAGTGATGACATTGACCCCAAGTGTGCCTTGGCCCATGGAGAGTATTAAAGATATAACAAAAAGCTGAATGTAATGATAAAATAGTTAAGTTTAGGCCTACAGACACTGAGGGTGAATATGTTACAGCAATTTGACTAGTTTCTTTTCCTTTTCTACTTCTGTGATAATTTTGAACACAATCAAACTGCAAGGCAGTTTTAATATGTATTGACAAACATGTTATCTTTTACAAGCACATAGCAAACTGTTCTTGATTTTTCATTTACAATATTTGACATAGACTGAAATACATAACATGCAACCAATATTTACATTTTGCCCATGCACCAGATACATGGAGAGATTTCAACATACAATCATTAACTCAGAAACCCTATAGGGAAAAGTAAACATTGTTTTCTTCCAGAACAGCTGGTACATCCACATCTGGAGCAACTTACAAACTTAACCAATTACACAAGGATGATGACACAAGAGATAAAGTTAAGAAATTTAACTGTGGTGAACTTGACTATTCCTTTCAAATCATTACCTAACTTGATTGACATCTTAAACTAAAATACACTGCATGGTTAATTGCACACAAAAATACATCAGGGGTGTACCATTTGATAAAAGGGGGTTGTCTAGAAGATTGATGAGGAACATCTTTTTTATCCGATACATTGTACATTCTTTTTTTCCCACTATCCCACCTTTTCTTTTTGACAAACCTTCTGTGGCTGATTTTTTTATTGACATTTGTTTGGAATTTTTTCAAAATCTGCCAGGACCCCCCCCCCCCCCTCCATCACTCTTTAACATTGAAAAAAACTTTGAATATATTTGTTGGAAACCAAACCTGCTGAAATCACCTCAGCTATGTTTTCTCATTATTTTTTACCGCATTTCAACACCAAATACAGTTTACAATTTCAAATGCTTACTGAATCACCACATTATCTTAAACATAGGGCCAATGTCCCTGAAGCTACTATAGACATGGATACAAAATTAAGTATTTCATGACTGTATGAAATCATCTCACTAAGGTCATCCTAGGGACCTGTTAATCAAATATTAAAGCTGTCTGACCAGCGGTTTTGAAAAAATACCGCAATTATTCGGTGTCGCTCAAATTTGATCAGAATTGGTATATGCCAGTATGGGTACCAAAGATCAACAATACATATTATTTCTATCTGTTCAGAGCAGGAAAATTCTACGCTGATGTTATGACAATGATTTCTGCACAGTACAACCAGAAAAACAACAAGAAATATTTAAACCAGCAAAAAAAGAATGACAAAAGTAAATAAGGTCTGAAACTTTAGGTACTGGAGTTCAAATTTAGCAACATGCATACCAGAAACAGTTAGTCCCTCTTAGTTGGACCATAGACAGTCTTCCCCCCTCTACTGTCTATGGTTTGATCTGGTCTGTTAATATATATGTAACAGTTCATAAACAACGACAGGAAATGACTCAAGCCTGTTTCAGACACTGGCCATCACTCTTGCACATTTGCAGGATTTCGCTTTTTCTTACCTCATATGCACATTTTTGACACTGACAAGTTCATTTGAACAAATTCACATCTCAACCCCTGCATCTACCTGTACACCAAATACTGAGATGGTAGCTTTGGCGGTATGGGAGCCTTTATGTGTGACGGACATACATCCGCACATACCCACAAATATACAGACATCAGACTCATCATATAAGCTCTTTTTGGTATTTATATACAAAACCAAATATGAGCTAAAAACAAGCGACCCAATAGTCGACAGAGCTCTGCTGTGCTATGTAGAGAGCAACTTTTTGTGACATATGTATTGATGAAGAAGGTTGAGATCTTTGATAGCTCATTTCAGGATGGCCTGACCTAAAATGGCAAAATTAGCAGCAAAAATCCAAAATTGATGATTTCATCATAATTATGTATAACCAGATATGAACTGAATATGCTCACGTGTTTTACAACAGGTTCATTAATAGAAGTACGCTTCACAGAACAATGAGATATATGTTATCACTATATGTAGCAGGGTTTTTTTTAAACTTCGCACAGTACTCTCAGAGTTTAATCACTAATTACAAAACTTTATTTAATATGCGAATGAGCTGTCAATTAACTTGACACTGCTCAATGCTTTATGGGACAATTAGATATCCATCAAGATCAACATTTGTAGCACGTTTTATTTAATTTAATGCTGTAATTTTAGAGTAATATCACTTATTACAAAGTTCATTAAATACGCAAGTAAACCCTATTTTAACTTGAAACTGTTCAATGATTCATAGCACAATTAAATATTTATCAAGTCAATATCTGTAGCACGTTTCACCAAATTTTAGTGCCGAAATTTCAGAGTTATATACCTAATTACAAAGTTTATTAAATATGCAAATGAACCCTTTATTAACTTTATACTACTAAATGCTTTAAAAACACAGTTAGATATCTGTCGTATCAGTATGTGCAGCAGTGTTCATCACATTTGATGCAGTTATTTCGGAGTTATATGACTAATTATATTACCATGCACTGCCCGTCGCATTTTGATTGGTCGAGCTGAACCACATGACTGACCACAAATACACAGTAATGGTTCGTTTACATGCCCGTGAATATGAATAATAAGATTAACAACTCAAAGTATCGTAACTTTACAGCTTAAACATAAATCATAATCAATCAAAAAATAAAATGGAGCACTTGTAGGTCAAGTTGTGATACTTTTTTGAAAACATTTCCGGATTTGCCAATTTTTTACAGCGCGTGTGACAGTGCGTCGCGTATTGCTCAGTTTCTGGGGCCCAGTTGTCGTTCGCTCCTGAAATTTTCGGAAATTTTGACGGTTTTCTTGGGTTCGCTGATAATATAATGGAAATAACAGACTCCGCTCTGACCATTAACGTTTATTTGTGGGCGCGGGCTCGAGGAAAGCCAAATTAACGGGCTCGGCAAGCCTCGCCCGTTAATTTTTGGCTTTCCTCTCGCCCTTGCCCACAAATAAACGTTAATGGTCAGCGCGTCGCCCGTTATTTCTATATTATAAGACTTCATGGAATATGCAAATGAGCTAATTATTAACTTGACAATGCGCAATGCTTCTCAGTACAATTGGATATTTATCAGATCAACATCTGTAGCAAGTTTCATCAAATTTAATGCTTTAATTTTGGAGTAAAATCATTAATTACAAAGTTCATTAAATATGCAAATGAACCCTTAATTAACTTCACACAAGTAAATGCTCTACACCACAATTAGATATCTGTCGGATCAGTATCTGCAGCAGGTTTCAGCACATTTGGTGCAGTTATTTTGGAGTTATACCACTAATTACTAAACTTCATAAAATATGCAAATGACCTATTTGTTAACTTGACACTGCCAAATGCTTCTCAGTACAATTAGATATTTATCAAAACAATATCTGTACCCAATTGCACTGACTTGGGTGCTGTAATTTCAGAGTTATATACCTTATTACAAAGTTCAATGCAAATGAACCCTTAATTAATTCTACACTACTAAATGCTTTACACTACAGTTAGAAATCAGTCGGATCAGTATCTGCAGCAAATTTCATCACATTTGGTGAAGTTATATCGGAGTTATATGACTAATTACAAACCTTCATAAAATATGCAAATGAGCTATTTATTAACTTGACACTGCCTAATGCTTCTAAGTATAATTAGATATATATCAGATCAATATTTGTTGCAAGCATCATCAAGTTTGGTGCAGCGATTTCAGAGTTATCTCACTAATAACAAAAGTTCATTAAATATGCAAATGAGAAGATAATTGACATGACACTCACAGTATCATCATAATGTTCTTAGATTGTCATCTGTGAAAAGTTTCATGAAATTTTGTGCAGTATTTCTTGATATATGTCTACACTGTCATTACCGTCTCCATAGGGAAACCATTGTATGGAAAAATTCGATATTGCATTACTTCATTAATATGCAAGCCACACTACCCAAAATCTAATCAGTTCTTGCAAGTAGCACATGGTACCTGTGTACCAAATCTGACCTGAATCCGTTCAGGCGTTTTTGAGTTATCGTGTAAACAGACAGACAGACAGACACACACACACACACACACACACACTAACACACACACACACACACGGACAAACAGACAGACATCGCTATGACAATAGCCCACGTGTTTACACACGTGAGCTGAAAATGTATACCAAATATCAAAGCTATCACATGAGCAACTATTGAGAAACAAATATTTTGACCAAAAACAGCAAAAATTGACCCAAAAATACAAAAATTGAAGATTTCATAAAATTTCACTATATCACACTAGGAGAACCCCCAGGAACCTGTATACCAAATATCAAAGGCATCAGACAAGTAGTTTTTGAGAAACACATTTTTTGACCAAAAATGGCAAAAATTGCACCAAAAATACATAATTGCAGATTTCATCTTATATTCTATATATCATATTTAGTTTATCTGTAGGAACCTGTATACCAAATATCAAAGCTGTCAGACGAGCGGTTTTGACGAAAGAAATTTTTGACCAAAAATGACCAAAAAAATCCTTAAAAATACAAATTTGCATATTTCATCACAATTTGAACAAATCCAAATTGGGTTATCCCTAGGGACCTGTATACCAAATATCAAAGCTGTCTGACCAGCGGTTATGAAGAAGAAGATTTTTTACCAAAAACGCCTTTTTTGGCACCAATTTGCATATTTTCAACAATATCAAAAAATAAAAAAAAGCACAATTATTTCAGGTCAGCCCAAAGTACTTACATGCTAATTTTTCATGTAATCTGCTCAGTGGTTATTGAGATTTTCAATTTTGACTGTTTTTACATTTTTTCACTTAATTTGCATATTTTTGGCAATGACAACTTCATTTGAACAAAATCTCATCTACAGCCCATCATCCATGTACACACCAAATATCAAGATAAAATGTGCAGTGGTTTTGGAGTTTTTGATGTTGACGGACAGACATACAGACATACATACATACAGACATTACCCTAGCCTATAAGAATAGCTTCCATTGCCATATATACATATAGCTATGGGAGCTAAAAATCACCTCAGCTTTGTTTTCTGGATCAAATTTTCCTACAAATTGATACCAAATACAACATAATTATGTTCACAGCCTTCAAAATTGTCTCACGACATATCCTGGGTTGGTATAGGTCATTTAAGGTCACAAACTGAGAAAATTACCTAAAATATACGAATTTTGGGGTTTCCCAACACTTTGAGCAGAAAATTTATCTAATAACATCTTTCGGGACTTTATACCAAATTACAAAGCTATCAAACAAGGGACTTTATACCAAATTACAAAGCTATCAAACAAGTAATTTTGAGATAAAGTTTTCTTGACCAAAAATGACAATATTGTCTTAAAGATACAAATTTTTATATTTCAGGACAATTTCCTCATATCTAACTACTGTCATCTCTGTACGTCTGTGTACCAAATATGAAAGCTGTCTGTCCAGGGGTTTTAAAAAAGGAAATACTGTTTAAGATTTTTTGACCAAAAATGACAAAATTGCTCAAAAATAGTGATTTTCCAATTTTGACATAATTTCAACAAATGAGAAGAGTAACACCCTTGCAAAGAGACAACCCAAATTTTAGAGCGATGGGTTGGTGGTTTTAGAGAAGAAGAATTTTACTGAAAATGAGAAAAATCACAAAAAAAATCAGCAAAAATACAAAATTAAGGATATCTTCACAATATTCATAAAACTGTATAAGGTTCACCTAAGGTACTTGCACACAAATTTTCAAAGCAATCAAAAAAGCGGTTCTTGAGTTATTTATTCTTAACCATTTTCACATTTTGTAAGCTCATTTGCATAATTTTGGCAATGCAGACTTCATTTGAACAAAATCCCATCTATAGCCCAGGATTCATCCACACACCAAATACCAAGCTGAAATGTGCAGCGGTTTGTGTGTTTTTGATGTTGACGGACATACTGTACGTACATACATACATACATACATACATACATACATACATACATACATACATACAGACGCCATTGACTTCAGCCTATACGATAAACTCACATTGGTATAACCAAATGTGTGCTAAAAATGATAGTATCACAATTTAAACAAATATGACTAAATAGCACCTATGTCATACATATGTAGGTCAATTTGTTTCTCGATATGATGCAATACGGCCACTGTGTGGCCATTTTATTACAATTTTTTCATGTCCAGAACCATAACTTAGACATATATCAAGCGTATTCATTCAAATTTAGTACAAGGAAATTGACCTATGTCATACATATGCACTTTAATTTGTTTTGTGATACGATCCAATATGGCTGCTGTGTGGCCATTTTGTTATGATTTTTTCATGTACAAAGCCATTATAACTCAGGCATATCTCAACCGATTTTATTCAAAGTTGGTACAAGGACATTGACCTAATGTCATACATATGCACATTGATTTGTTTTGTGATACGATCCAATAAGGCCGCCATGTGGCCATTTTATTACGATTTTTTCATGTCCTAAACTACGACTCAGACATGTATCACGCGAATTTATTCAAAAGTATTTTTATCACAGACCTAATGAAGAGGACTCATCCTCTCTGAGGACCTGTAATCAAAGTACCCATTAACAAGTGGGGACTGTGTCATCAACAATGAATTGTTGTATAACAATTTAACAGTTCTATGGTTTGACTTTTAGTGCAGCAATGCAGTTTTGACAGATTAATATAACAGATATTATGTGTACAGTTCTGAATGGAATGTTAGAGTCAGTTATTTTGTTTACAGTTCATACAGCACTGTTATGCGTTATTGTCGCATATTTTTGTGTTTTAGCACTTTATTGTCGCATATTTTTGTGTTTTCTTTTTTTAAATTTTAAATCCTCATGAGCAGAAAAAAGGTTGACGTGGCAGGTCTGAATTGATGCACAAGAGGATCAGAAACAATTGAACTTTTTAATTTTTTTTCCCCTAAGGGAGCCGTTATTATTTACGGCCTCGGGTTTTGGAAGAATTTCATCGGAAACTCCAAAATTTTGAGTAACCTCCCTTGCCAACCATGATGAATTTGAGTTACCCTTAGAAATGTTGACTAACCCCTCACACTTAGAACAGTTAAGGTAGCAGTATTAAAGGCTATTTTTGCACGAATTCTTTTCTCAGAGTTAATGTCAAGTTTGAAGTGTTAGAATCAAGATATTTAGTTCAAATTTTCAGGATAATTCCCTTAGTTAATACTTTCTCCAAAGAATACAAAAATTGTATATTTGTAGCCATGATTTTGAAATATGACACCAATCAATATTAAAATTTAATTTTCATAATTTTTTTACATATTTGAATTTAATAATAATTGGATAGTATTAATATTACCAAATTAGTTATATGTTGACACTGTTAATTGTAAGATTTGTACGGCAGGATTTGTAGATAAAATTTGTTTTTATGATTTTACATGGGTTTACATATCAAAAAATTATTAAAAAATTCTTTCAAATTTCAAAATGTGATTTTTCAAAAAGTACTTCAAATACAGGAAAATTTTGCCATACGAATCTTATCTGTAACCTTGTTAATAGGCTGTAAAAATTCCATGTCCATATCTCATTTCAAAGGTTGGATTAAATTGGTATAAAATTATGTACGAAAACTGTTATTCTGTTAAAAAAGTTGAAAACAAGCCATATTTGCACCCCTCATTTGAAGTCACAGAGCAGTCTTTTTGGTTAATCTCACTTTTGACACCCCTTTGACACTCAAAGAATCTAAAAATGCATTTACAATAGCAGTCACGCATTCTGAATGCAAGCACTGCCTTGTCAAACTTTCCTGAAAAACAGTAAAAAATGACTTTCCCTTTTCAAACATTTTTTTAAAAGCTACGGGACCTCTACCATAGTTAATACACGAAGGACTCCCCAACTTCCTCTTATTTGGTCAGTTTTTCAGAAATTTCAATGGGCTATAACTCTGCAATGCCTATGACCCAAAATGTCTAGTTTTTTTTATTCCACAGAGAATGTTGACTACTTTTATGTTTTAATAGTTTTATTGAAGTTTATACCTGACGCTCTAGCCTTTACCGCCACCACATTTATTTGTAAAAAATACAGCAATAGTAAAGACCTTTCATATCCTGATGTACCCTGCTAGATTATTATTGGTTATCTCATGACAGTTGAAATAGGTGAAACCAACAAAAAATTCAAAGTGACAATAAAAGACAGATCTAGCTCACGTACGCTAAAACCAGTATCCAACCATATAATATTGTTTTTGGTAGGGTATCATGACAGCTAGGTTTTCACTAGGATATCTGACTGGGGAGAATTTGAAAGTACATGGGAGAACACACAAGAGGCTGAGGGGAAAAGTGTCAGAGGGGGTGTCCCTATCTTGCGTGCAAAAATTTTGAGAAATTGATGTGGGCAATGGTGCAGTCTGGTGCAATGAAATGTTTTTAATTTGCTTTTTTACAAAGTAAAATTGTCAGAACACCTTAAGGGGGAGAGCACAAGAGAGGTGTCCTCCTCTTGCATAGAAAATTTTTAGAAATTGGTGCATGTGGGATGGTGCATTCAGAGAGGCGTATCAATTTATTTTGCACTTGGTAAAATCGGTTGACAATGATATATTGAATACTAGTACTGTACTTTCAATGACATTGTTGCATGATCAGTGTTTAAGTCACAATATTCAACAACCAACTAATGACTGTACTTTTTGTAAAACACAGTTCTCAGTTTGCTAGAAATTGAAGACCAAACAATATGCAGGAATGGAAATCCTGTGACCTACTCACATTGTGTCATTTCTCCAGCTGCCATGCTTCAAATGAAAAGTTAAAATATGTTTCTGTGATATAAATAAAGGATGAATTCACAACACAGATCAGTTTTGTCCTACTGATGATCCTGCGAAAAATTTGAGGTGTAATGGTGCAGTCTGGATAATCTGAGAGGTGTCACTTTGCTTTTTACTAGTAAAATTGTAGGAACACCCCGAGGGGCAAGCATGAGAGGGGGGTGTCGGCCCTCTCGCATCGAAAATTTTGAGAAATTAATGTGTTCAATGGTGCGATTTGAGAAGAGTTTCAATGTTTTGCACCAAAAATTGAGTACTTCTTCCTTTCTACATTTTGCGCAATCCCCCCTTGAAGTGACCCCCTCCTATTCCTCGATCCTCCGACCCCCTCCAGGCCGTAAATAATGACGGCTCCCTAAAAATCTGCATACCAAGTTTCTGGCAACGAATTGCAAATCGGGCATGTGGTTACAGATAAGAGTTGTAGGATTTTCCCCATTTTTACCTTATTTGCATAAGTGTGTACATAAATACATACATACATGATGCCGCCGACTTACTCTGTTCATGTTTTCTTTGACCTTGGAACGCAGGCCACAGCGCTTATCAATCAGTGTGTTCGCACTTTCTATTCTCTAACGTGGATTCAAAGCCAGCGTTAGATGTCAATTGTAAATGTATTCCAGTATGTTTCGCCGTTGTGGTCTGAAGTTTATAAACAGAAAAGGGCTGGTTTATTATGCTTGCAACCACTGAGTTTGTAGAATATGAGCTATACATGAATATTCTTAAATATATTGCGTCGATCACAAAATAGAACAATTTAAGTTTTGTCCCAGGCGCGTGGCTACTGTGTTCTCGATCGAAACTCGTTAGAGTCAGATTTGCAAGCAATATTTTTCGGTCAAAATGCTAAATGTATATCCGACCCGCATGAACAGCGTTTAGAACATAACTACACAGACGTCTTATATTACTGACTTCACTCCGTTTGGAAACAACGTCAACACGGAGAATATAGAATCCAGCAAACATGCAAAGACCGGGTGAGAAGACCTGTACTTCTGTAGTCCGCAATATTCGTTGTCGTTTTCCGAGTGTGATTCTGATTCTGAGTTTACTTACACCTTAGTCATATTCATTGAAGTTCGTTCCTCGACTTCAGAAGTTTTGGCTTGACAACTTTCGGAAATATTGCCTTAGTGATCAAGAGACACGTCCTTAGCTATTTGCCACACCAACCAGTGGTGTGATCATCAGATTTCAGCAACATGATAAAACTGTTTTCGCTCAAACAACAGAAAAAGGATGGTGAAGTTGGAGGTAAATCTGGCAGTAGTCAAAAGAGAGCATCAGCAGCCCAGCTGAGAATAACGAAAGGTAAAACTCCAGTCATGAAAATTAGAGCATTGACCGAAATTACGTCATGTAACTCATTTAACGATGTAAACAGGCCGGGGGAGGCATGATTGATACTTGTCAACATTTAATCCGAGCATGACATATATAGTCGGTCGTGAGTTCCGGTCCGCGTTTAGGATGGGATGGAGCCCGCCAATCTCGATCACAGTACAGACTTGTCCTCCATGGGTACCTCTTTCCCACACACAAAATATTTCAAACGAATCTAAAATACAACAGACATATGTACTAAGTGGCTGTTTACTTAACATGAGTACCAATGGCTTCAAGTGACACTCCTTGGACGATAGGTTATTCACAAATAATTGGTGTAGGCAAAAAGAGACTAGTCAGGTCGAGTTTCTAGCTGCAAAATTGTAGCTCTACGGTGAGGCGGTCGGTGAGTTTTGGTTTTTGCGACCTCGCTCACCAGTAGAGCTACAATGCCGAAGGCCCTGAAGCATACAAAATAAGCACAAGACACATGGCATGGCATTTCATTAAGTTTTGAAGTAGGGGGCCAGAATGAAAAAGTAGGCGGCTTGCAGCTGCCATGACCACAAAGCGGTCGTCGTGGGGGAGGGTCCGGGAGGGGGTGTTCCCCCTCCCGGCCGAAGGCCGGAAACCCTGAAAAATGAGTTAAAATTCACTTTTTACAGCTCACAGTCACATGAATTTCTAGTATTTTTAGGAGAATTGTCAGCAGTGTTCCAGGGCAATTTGTGTTCATATCATAAAAGCCATTTTACCTGGGAGATTAGGCCTAAATATGATAATTCATAATTACAAATAATAAAATGTGGTAATGTTGACGATATTTTGAACAAAGAAAACTGAAGTCTTAGAACCTAAGAACCTCAGTCTATGCTTTTGGGAGGTAAACTATAATAATTCACTATTATTAATGATATAAATTTGATATTGTAGACGATGTTATAACTGTTACATCTAGACAGGGGTTAGGGGATTGCCCCTCTGTTGAAATGTTGGCACCCCAATTAATTTGTCAAGGCGGACCACTCCCCCAATGAAATGTAGCGGTACAAGTAGAACACATGAATTTGTGAAAACCCCCCAAATTTTCTATTAAAGGGGGAAATCCCCTTGTTGATGCCATCCTGGATGAAACACTGATATTTTAAGCACAGTAAATGAGAAAATTTTCATTAATGTATAATGTTATGCTTTAAAATTAATGTAAGAACCCTGATGTTTGGTATGGCAATCTGTAGATGAAGAACTGTTAAACCACTGGGGAGGTAAAAAGGATAATTTATTTAAGAATAACGATAAAAACTGACAATCATTACCATATTTCGCAAATAGAATCAAAGATCCTCAAGGTTATTTGACTATATGGGTATGCAAAGTAAGAACCTTGATGTAGGATATGAAAATTTGTACGTTCAGAAGCTCACATTTGGATTTAACCTGACGATCGCTTTTGAAGTGAATTTTAGTGGTCTGATTGTATTTTAACCGCTTTCTGGGTGACGTTTTTATTGGCGTCGATGGACCGAAAAGCAGTATATAATACGACCAGCTGGTTATATACCTTGACATTTACGCCTACCTCGGTGCATGGAGCTACTACCTCCATGCACGGTGAAACGCACGTCGGCTTACTAAAATTCGAACTGTTGTCGGGAAGTTTTTCGCGAGAAAAAAATTAGGTCATTGTCTTCGAAAACAGTTTAAATCCACGTAATTATCCTTCTCTTGTTTCTTGGTCCACTTCAAAACCGAAGATCGCACAGAGAAGCTTGACCTTGCGATCGCTTCCGTCACAGTCGCTCGAGAGCTATTCAGCTCTGGGACTATTCGCCCCATAGACGAGTGTACAGAAGCGAGTTGTTTCTCGCTTATATACACTCGTCTATGGGGCGAATAGTCCCAGAGCTGAATAGCTCTCGAGCGACTGTGCTTCCGTCTTCATTTGTTCATCGACCATTTTTAATTGAGCTAATGACAGCCTACAGGTGTAGTACGCACGTTTTCATTAACGTATATAAAGGTCACCACATCGGGATCAGCAATTCAGGTATCCAATAGAATCGTCCGTTGCAATTCTGATTTTTATTAAGGCAGTATATGCAAGGACCGTGCTGCATCATAGTACAAGGCGATCGTAGTAGTCGCTCGTCTTCTAAATTTTGTTTCACATACAAGCCGTTGCAAAGTTTGACTACACAGTTTGTGAAACTTGTCCGTATCATTTCAGAAGATAAAAAATATTTCAGCGATGAAGAGTTCAAATTTTCCGAAAAAGTAGCCGGCGAAATCGTAAGAGTAACCGGTCAATTTCGCCGGCTGCCGGCTCTTAATGAAAACCCCTGCACATGGCATGGCATTTTGATGTAAAATCCCATATATTTACTGCATTTGGTCATACTGATTTATCACTACTGAAGATTAAACACTGTACTTCACTAACCTTGTCGTGTATGGGGTTTGGTATTTGTTCAAATATGTCGATCGCGTTCCAAAAACATTTCTTGGAGCCGCCATTACCAACTTCCGGTAATGGCGGCTCCCAGAAACACGCTCAATGTTTATGGAACGTGATCGACGTGTCTGTGCTAATACCAAACCCCATAAACGACAAGGTTAGTGTAGTATAGTGTTTAGTCTTCAGTGGTGATAAATTGGTACGACCAAATGCAGTAAATATGTGGGATTTTACATGAAAATGCCGCACCATGTGTGGCGCTTATTTTGTAGCTACAAGGCCTTCGGCATTGTAGCTCTACTGGTGAGTGAGGTCGCAAAAACCAAAACTCACCGACCGCCTCACCGTAGAGCTACAATTTTGCAGCTAGTCGAGTTTCGTGCTTCTACACACGCGATTGTGCAGTACGGCCAAGCTTGGCGGTACTCTAAGCTTGTGTGAAGGTTTGCCAATACTCTTCGGCCAAGCTTGTCGTCGATAAAGATTAATCCAATCTTGTTTGCAAATCTTGAGATAAGGATTGTGTCCAAAGCTTGGAACAGGGTTATTGCCAATTATCTTAAATCAAGTGTACCTGGGATTCAGCTTCAGTGAAGCTTGGCATTTTAACCTTCACCTAAGGACAAACAACGGAGCTGTTACGTATGGCCAGAAAACGCAGACACGCAGTTTGGTCGATATCGCGTTGTATTCAAGTGATGTGCCCAAAATGCAGACGCATTTTGTGTAATAACCCCTTTATCATACATGCATACATTGGTTATGATCATTTCACTGGCGACATTCCAATACTTGATATGAAATCGACAGAAATAGGCCCTTGTTTATCATTATTCACGCTGTACTCATATATAGAAAGTTGGTTGCGAAGGAGTGATGGCAACCATTTCACTTGTTGATATTATTCCGCTTTGGGCCATTCCACTTCACTGGGTGGTTGAGGTAAAATTTCAAATTAAACATTAATTATTAAGATGTCAATCCGGGTTTCCATAATTTGTAGGATGTTAATTATGTGAAGTAACACATTAAATGTGAAACATAGGCTGGAGTGTGTAAAGTGAGTAATTTTTCAGCTCTGAAAAATACTCACAGCCCTTCATGAAAGTTACGAGGCCCACCGAAAATCTGATCAAAATCGACCTCGCCGAGGAAAGAGTCAGAGGAAAACTTGCACAGATATCTGTACACATGCGCCTCTCATACGAATGCATGTGGATGTACGTTGTGCCAGTCAGTTCGTCTTCAAGAATTATCCATGTCCTTACACGTCCCATATGCGGAATTTATCATCTTAGAAAGGCATTTGTTAGCTGATTAGGGAAAAATTGAAGTGAATACAGCTTGGTAATTTTTTTTTTCGTTGCAATATACAAATAAATCATTTCAAAGGTATTTACATCGTCTGCTCGTATATTTTTGTCACTAGCTTGCCTAATATGAGTGACTAAACTTGTTTAAACGACCTACATAAAGTTTGTCTTTCTTGGGAGTATATTTACTAGTAATATGATTTGTGTCAAAAACTTACAAGGAACAGGATCACAAACTTTCTGAGTCACTATGATGAATCGTAAAGTGTGGTGTGTGCATCTCTTCGCTGTCGTGTATTTTCAGAAGTGTAGCCGGATTTTCATGGCTCATTTATGGCTATACTTGATATAATTCAGTGCATCGGTATTAAACCTTGTCAACAAGAAACTTGTCATATAGCGGTTAATTCATAAAAGTCGTGATGCAGTTGATCAAGCCGCACTCTTCAGCTGTGCAGACGACATGAAATTGAAAGCACCGGCATACCGGATCGTGATGATAAAGTCTAAAGAGGTGTTCCTGTCGCTATGTCGGTCTCAACGCAAACATATTTCAACGCGTTCATGTTTATTTTATGCAAAGCCCGCTTACTGTCTATATTTTTACTTAAATGTGAATCATAACTTTCAAACTAATAATTTGCCAAGAACCGGCAGCAAAATTGGCTCCCTAAACTGAGCAAAAACATAACCCTTTAGGTCAAATGCTGGGTCAAGGTACCCAAAAGCTACAGTAGAAACGAGGATGATAAAAAGCTTATCCGTAAAGTTCGGCCCAAGGTTTACTGCCCAAAGCTTGGAACAAGATTTGGAAGTTTAAGCTTAAAATTATAAAGGTTAGTTTGCCCTAAGCTTCAACAAAGGTGTGCAAGGATAAGCTTCAGCTAATCTTGGGCGTCCAAGTCTTAATTTAACCCCTTGACTACCTATGGCGCCGGATATATCCGGCGCCATATTGAATTACCATATACCTTGAGTGCCGGAAATATCCGGCACAGTTAAATAGGCGTATTTGCTTCGTTTTTGTCGCTAAAAATCCCGTAATTTTGGCGTTGGCACGCAGCGCGACTAAGACTGATGTATTCCGATCTGGCCTGAATGTGATTGCGCCCCCGTACGTCCGAGTATGGCCAAAATCCGGAAGCAAATGTCGTGACCCATGACCTCGACCCTGAAAGGTCAGGCTGATCACAGAAGCGTCGCGCTGATTGTTTACAGTTTTCAGAAGTACGGACGATCGCGAAGATGTTTATGGTTTGTTTTTTTAATGAAATGAAATGTTTATTTATTGAAAACAAATGATTTATGTGTAAATATGTTCTATTAACAGCAATATTCGTGAATGAAACTAGAGGAAATACAATTTTTTACTATAAGCCAGTGAAATTTTATAGCAGCCATATTATCAAATTGACTGGTCACATGACTGGTCATGTGTTTGGTCATGTGATATGTTGTTCCCTAAAATGTATTTTTAAATATTGTGAATTGTTTTTTGATAAATCATAACCATTTTAGATGCATGTTTCTGCAAGGAAGACATAAAGCAGGTGTTTACAAATATAAAATGTGTTGATTTTCAAATACAGAATCATGTCAGATGCTGATGTTTGTGGTTCATTTACTCTGTCTTTTGTGAGAAAAATCTCAAATAGGTACATGATAACTTCTATAAATAAAGTAAAGGGTAGTTATTATTACTATATAAAGACAATGCCATGAAAATTGCAACTGTATTCAAATTTACGTCATTTTATGGATTCAAAACACGTCCTGATGCTTCAAATATTCATATTCTTTGTCAACTCTGGTCACATGATGTGTCATGTGATCAGTCACGTGACCTGGAAATACAAAACTTATGTATGAAAAAGTGGGAAATTTCATGCTGATCAGAAAATATATGGTTTATTGGTACTTACTTAATTTTTACTCTAAGCAGTGTTCATGCAATGACCACACCTAAGATTTTATAAATATTTACATAAGGGCCCTGGTATATAGGAATACATTGGCCTTGGTAGTCAAGGGGTTAAGGTCGGCACGCAAACCATTGTTCTGAGCTTCGGCGCCAAGCTTCATATAAGCTTGGACTAAGGTATTACACAATCGCGTGTATAGCCCGTCATCCGGTCCCCAGTAACCTTGACCCCCTCTATCTTAGTCACCACGACCAATGCATACCTTTCTTTCAGTATTAAGGAGACAAACTTGTATTACTAATTATCTTGAAAGCATGCCATCTAAAACCTTGATGTCATCAGTTATATTTGATGTTCATAGCACTTTGAAGTCTTTATGGGCCGTGGTAATTAAAACATGCGCACCTTAAACGCAACTAAGTTAAACAAAAGTTAGGAAGTGCAAAATCCAGTTATCCTCATTCTGTATCAGCATACCTACAGGTAAGGTACGCCAAGTAATGCATACATGTACATATACCTATAACTTATAAGTGCATATTTGCCAAGCTGGACAAGATGCGATCTTTAAAGGGAAACCTAAGTCCAGCGACATTGACCGTTTATACCTTCCAAAATCACCCTTGAATAAAATGCAGCTCAAATTTGCAACATAATTGCACGCGCCGACGACTACGGAGCGACGAAAAGAGACATTGAAGTAGACGACATTTATGGAAATAAGCTCGGAATTCCATGGGCGCGAAAGGGCTCATGGGAGGAGCGTGCGTGACGTCATCGGCGATACAGACGATTGTAGCTTGCAGCTGAAGGAGTTCTGTAAACAGTTCAGCGCGTTTGTAAGACGACTATGGAGAGTTCGGACAGTGATATTTCTGACATCGAGTATTAATTTTCCCCGACTGAAATCAAACCATACTCATTTGAACCAAGATATCATGAAAGCATCTCCACACATCGTTCATATTTGGTTTTTTGCGTTTTGTGTATGATTCCACGAAGGGAGTCACTGTGCTTGTACAGACCCCGAACTGAATTGGAGACACTGAGTGACCCTGCGATCTTTCAACGCTACGTTTCTAAAACATAGTTTTCTTTACCAGTCGCTTAAAATTAATTTTTGGTTCGTGAATGATACGGAAGGATTGACTGATTGTATGTGTTACCATAGACCCTCGAGGGTCTATGGTGTTACCATGTAAGTCGAGCTTGGCCAGATCTTTAAGGTTGCGAAATCTCCGATATGTATCGGAAAATATTTATTCGCGATTCGACAAATCTATAGTGTCGTCTATTTTTCGAAGTTCGTTTCGAACTTAGGAAGTCGGGCTTACTCGGATCTACAAAGTGATGAAATCTCCGATATAGTGGATATTTGCCCGCTATTTAAAAAAGACAGTATCGTCTATTGTTGTAAGGAATGTATTTCATACAAGACCAGCCAAAACTCCCGATGATGTCCGATATGTCCTCTGTTCAAGTCCCGATCGATCGCCAAGTAAAAATGTATTACCTGTACAGAATGTAATTCGTGCAAGGCCCTCCCAAACTCACGATGATATCCGATCGGCCCTCTCGACGAAGTCCCGATAGTAGTGTATGAAAGTTCGTGTGGATATTTAATGAACAAATACTTTGCATGTAAAACATGTATTTCGTGCATGAATAAATCTAATAATGTAAAACATACAGTATTCTTGACTACCGGCCATGGATGCTATTTTTGAACTTAGAGTCGGACAGAGGTAGTCGGATCTGTTAGGTGGTGAAATCTCCGATATACATCGGACATTTACCCTCAATTTGACAATGTATCGTCTAGTATCAGAGTTAACCCTTTTCCTGCCAAGTCGGTGAAAATCCGCTTGAAATTCGGTGTAGCTAGAATCTGAGCAGCCACGGCCGTTATCCTGCCAAGGCGGTGGAAATCGGGCTACTTTTTGGTACCCCCTTTCCTGCCTAGTCGACGGAACTACGTGTAGCAAACCCTTGCTCGCGCTAGGGGTCGTTCGAGGACAGGTTTTGGGCGAGGAACGGCGTTTGCTCTCGAAATGGGTTCACAGAGAGTCCAACGACAGGGAAAGGTGCGGAAGCTACCCAGCCAGTCCCCCACCCCGGTGGGGGACTGTTTTTTTTTGGGGGGACGAGTAGCGTACTTGGCAGGTTAGCACGTTGACGTATTCTAGCGGAGTTTGGGGTAACTTGGCTCTGAGGCACTACATAGATTGCGGCCGAAATTGACCGTCTCGGCAACGCTAATCTGTAAGGCAACCGCCTAAGACCGCCTCAGCTGGCGGTGCAATTTTTTGCCAATGGTGCGAGACGAAAATCACGGACTTGGTCCTGATTGACGGGAAGTGCGGACGGATTTGACGGACTCGGCTTTCTCTAAGGCAACCGCCTAAGACCGCCTCAGCTGACGGTGCAATTTTTTGCCAATGGTGCGAGACGAAAATCACGGACTTGGTCCTGATTGACGGGAAGTGCGGACGGATTTGACGGACTCGGCTTGATTAGTCCCTGACATGGAACTGATCCGAACGGACTTGAGCGACATTTGTGAAGGGTAACCACCGCTTTTAACCGACTTGTTACCTTCTCGAAAAGACTACCCACTCAGATGTCGGACGTTGTCGGCTGCACTTGGCTCTAGACGTTCAAGCCGTGCAACGAAACCACACCGCCTCAGCCTTGCCATTCAGGAACATGGCCTCAAAATTTGATACCATTGTTCACCGACTTGGCGGCTGCGGTTAGGTGCGTGAACCGTTGTTCACCGACTTGTTACGCCTATGTTGTCCCTGTGAAGTTCGGCTAACGGCCGAGTCTAACGGGAGTTGGCAGACCTGTGTTTGGTTTATACCGTAGTATGACCGACTCAGGTAGAGGTACCTGTCGGTATATTCCGAGTTTTACGCACTCGGGCGTCAATGACGGGTCGTCATCACCGCTGATGACGTAGACGTGCTGGCCACGTTATTTGAAGGAGCCATGTTTGCCCAACGGACGAGGCCGAGACAGCCGTTGACAATTTTGGCATCCTTCATCTTTGACCGCCTTAGTTGGGTAAGCCGCTCGGCAGGCGACGGTTATGACCTAAACAAGCCGCTGAAGCACTGTTCGTTGCCGTACAAGAACGAGACGGCCAGTCCATTACTGCTTAATGGGCGATCTGTCGGGTTGGCTTGTCACCGACTTGGATGACAATACGCCCTGCGCAGGCGTACTTAGAAGGGACATGAGGTTAAAGATACGGGTTTCCCACCCGTACTAAACATGGGCTTGGGCCAACGTCCTTGGGTGGCAGGTGCGCATGCCACGTACCCAGCTGGACGGAATGTCAAGTTGAGATGCTAATGACATTGACTATGTTATGCTAAGTGCTCGAGGGATTTGCATCGCAAATGAGTATTATTAGCATATCAAATGGTGCGGACAGGCAATTTACATGACGGGTAGGAATGTCAGCGCCTGTTGGTGGACTGATTGCCGTAGGTCCATTATAATAACAGGTGGTTGCATATATTAACACCCCTGCGTCCAATCATGTCCAGGGCTTTGTTTCCCTGTGGCTTTAAAAGGGAGGGACCTGCTAGTCTGTCGACACTGTTCCAGACATGAGCTTGACGGACCGCAAAAGTTTTCTGAAGGCGAGCAGACGACTGAAGCTCAAAGATGCAGAGTCTCCGGGCGGTAGTGGTAGCGATCGTTGTGATGTCCCTAGTAAACGTTCTAAGAAGTCGGGCAAGAAACGCTCCCGTAAGGCGAAGCCATCTCCGGCTGAAAAACCCAGTGGTAAGCGTAAACGTAAGACCGATCGTTCTGCCGATGAGGATGATGACGGGTCACCGGTCGCCAGTGGTTCTCACCCGGCTGCTCCGGGAGAGACTACTTCACCTGCAGAGACTACATCTGCTCTCGGGAGAGACTACTTCACCTGCAGAGACTACATCTGCTGCTGCTAGTGAGACAGTGAGTAACGAGACGGCTGATGCCATTGGTTCTCCCCCGGCTGCTCCGGGAGAGACACCACCTGTTGCTACTATGAGCCCTCATCCTGCGTCAGGAGAGGTTCCTGTGCCCAGTGCGAAAGAGCTTGAGTCCTCGTCATCAGCAGAGGCTGCCGAGCCCGCTCCTGCCATAGTTTCGTGTGCTGCGATGTCCCCGCCGAAAAAGATAGTGCGGAGGGTTCGTTATCAGGATAGCCCACCTGATTTTGAGCCAGATATGATCCTTGATGCCGCTACGGGCGAGTTCAGGCCCAGACGCCCAGACGACGGTGATATCACCGCTGAGTCCGACTCGGAGGTTGACGAGGATGCGGCAGAGGACGATGACTTTTATGACAGGCAGTATGTAGGTGAGGCAAGCTCTGACGACGATGATGACGTTGCTGCTGTGTTGGCGGAGGACGACACCCCTCCTGTCTGGCGTATGTCGGAGACTACCGATGCTAATATATTTGAGGAGACCGATTTTGACCATGAGAGAGGACCGACTTTCACCTTGCCCAGCCACGCCCCTTATGAAAATTGTCTGTAGAAATTCTATTGAAATTGATGACAAAATTCAATTTAAGTGATATAGAATTTCTACAGAAATTCTACTGAACCTATATCGAAATTAACGGAGTTTAATGGAGTTTTGGCCCCCTTTTTCTGTAGAAATTCAACAGAATTTCTGTATCTTTTCTGTAGAATTTACAGAATTTCTATGTAAATTCAATACACGTTCTACAGAATATCTGTAGCACTATATTGAATTTCTACCACATTCTACAGAATTTTTATGTAGAATTTCTGTAGAACTATATTTAATTTCTGCACTCTTTTACAGAAGTTTGTTTGTCTGATACGAGTTCAAACTCTTAGAAAGTATGACAACAATATGTGTTAAACTTATTCAGTAAGGAATACCACCTTATGATATTGCCATAGATACCAATGCAATGAATTACTGCAAACTCACAAAAAATCAGTCAGCAAGTAAATTATAAACGTGTAGTTTATTTCTAAAATAATTATGATTAACAATCGATCAAAACTTGATGAAACATACAGGGACTACAAAATATAAAGCAACCTACACATATGAATGCAAGGCCTACCTCTCCAGTCTAGCAGTTTTGACCTCAGCCAAGTGCATAAATTAAGTGTTGTGTATCTTAACTCACGTAAATTTCAGTTGATGCTGCAATGTGGATCCTTACAGTTGTGACATATTAGTGAGCTCCCTTCTCCATAACACTGTTAGAATCTTGCTAATGGACCTTGGATCCTAATGTTCCATGCAATTTGGAGTTGAACTTTAGTACTTTTCATAAGAGCCATGTGCACTGTTGACTGCCTCAAGTTCAAATGAATAATGCGTGGCTACACTATTATGTAATCAGCCCATTGTAAAGGCAGGAAACTATTTGCATAACAAAGCAATGGCACAGGTCAGCTCACTTGACCTAGCATCGAACAAAGAGTCTGGTTGGTCTGTGTACAGTCATGAAATCTACAAAAGCAATGGCAAGGTACAATTGAAACTGTATACATTTTCCTGGCACGTGTGTGTAAATGAAAATAGCTTTCAGAATTAAAGGGTACACGAGAATGTGCTTAGAACTCTCCATAGGTAAATGTCACTACCTTTTCCATATTGAAACCAGCTATATATATGTCACTGAGTTCTTATCAAAGCTCATGCCAACATGCAAAAACATGAACTTAAGTCTGAAACAGTGTAAACTGTGGGAAAAAAGCAGAAAAAATTTCCACAAAAGCTATGGAACGGAAAATTTCCATAAAAAATATGTTTAATTTCTGCAGATTTTCTACAGAAAATTATCAGCAAACTTCAATAGAATTTAAAGTTTCTATACACATTAAAATTCTATAAAATTTAAATTTTTCTACAGAATTGTATTGAAAATTTTCAATTGAATTTCAACAGAAGCATATTTCCATCAGATTTCCATAAAATATACAGAATTTCTATAGAATATCAGAGTTCAATAGAATATCTACAGACTATTTTCGTAAGGGGAATGCCCGTGAGCTCGATTACTTTTTTAAGTTTATTCCAGCTACACTGATCAGATTGGCCAAGGACGAGACTAATAAATACGCCAAATTCCACCAGCGACATATCGCTAGGAAAATAGATAAATACTGGCGTAACGCTGACTACCGAGAGGTGCAGGCGTTCATTGGCGTCTTAGTCTGTATGGGTATCGACCGTAAATCATCAGTGGAGGATTATTGGTCTAGCGATCCCTTTCTGAGAAACCAGGGTATTTCTACTGTGATTACCCGCAGTCGCTTTCAGCAGCTTATGCGATACTTTCATCTGGCAGACCCAGAGAACGATCCACGTCGTGATCCTGATGAGGCACGCCGCCGACGTCGGTGTCAGGAGGATCCCCTGTATAAAATCAATCCATGGATGGAGCCCATAGTTGACCGGTGCGTAAATAATTATAAGATGGGTAGAGAGATCTCCATCGACGAGGGCATGGTGCGATTTAAGGGCCGTTCTAAATTTAAGCAGAGATTACCGCATAAGCCTGATCGAGACGGTTTCAAGATATGGCAGCTGTGCGACTCCACCACTGCATACATAGCTAACTTTGCACCGTACCTAGGTGTGAAATATCGGGATCGGACTGATGGGAGACGGCAGGAGCGAGGTGTGGTGAAAAGAATTACGATGGAGCTGGTCCAGCCATTCTGTGGATATAATCACAGCCTATTCTGTGATAGCCTGTTTAGCACGGTCGTTACTGCTAGAGAGCTGATGGAGACCGGGATCTACATGGTCGGGAGTTTTAACCGCCGTAATCGTCGCACCATGCCCCTCAATTAATTCCGCCGGGTAAGAGGAAGCGCCTTCCTCTGTCTGTTGGGGATATGAAAGCCACGACCAGAACGGACTCTCGTCTTAACATCACTGCTTATCAGGATAGTACGCTCAGGTGCTGATCTTGAATACGGTCTATCCACCCTTGGAGTGCGTGCCAGTGGGGGAGGGAGACGAGCGGCGACAAGTGCCTCTGTCGCTGTATAATTATCGCCGGTACATGGGAGGCGTCGACCGAGCCAACCAGAAGCGCAAGTACTTTCACACTGGCGCAAGAACCACAGATGGTGGACATATCTGGCATGTTACCTGATTGATGTTGCCCTGGTAAATGCATATATATGCTTCAAGCATGTACACCCTGATAGTAAGCTGACCCATAAGATGTTTCATCTGCGTGTCGGGAAAACAACTCATTGGCGGTTATTGTGGGCGATCGCAGCCCAGTGTGAGAGAGGTCGAGGCCACTGTTTCTCTTGCCTCGTACATCAATCCACAAAATCAGCCGATGCACGTTGTCAGCCGTTTGGAGGGGCGGCAGAAATGCTGTAAAGTATGTAGCAGAGAGGGTAAGACCACTGCGAGCGGACGACTGTCTGAGACGTCCAAAGGATGTAGTCAGTGCGGGGTTCATCTTCACGAGGGCGAGTGTTTTGCGGCTTTTCATCATCGCATGATGCTACGAGGTAAGAGGAGCATTGGCGTGCAGACCTCTACTCACACAGCCCCGACGACACCCATCAGCAAGAGAACCCGACGTAAATAACGGACAGGGGACAGCTTCGCCTAACAGTGGCTTGACTGTATTCTTAACACGGACCATGATCACATTTTGAGCATGGTTGTGCCGTTTGTTTGTGCTTAACGATCCCGCTGATTGTAAATTGAAACACGGATTATTTTGTACAATCCCCCGATTGTAATCTTTGTAACACGGACCATGCACTCGGACGTCGAGACAGACTCTGAGATTTATTATTCGGCATAATGTAAATTATTCCCGAATAAAATACTATCTATGGATCGCATATTTTCGTTTGTTTTGTTAGACGGATTATTTTGTACAATTCCCCCTATTATAATTTTTGAAACACGGATCTGCCACCCCGATTGTAATTTTTGAAACACGGACCATGCACTCGGACGTCGAGACAGACTCCGAGATTTATTGTTCGGCATAATGTAAATTATTCCCGAATAAAATACTATCTATGGATCGCATATTTTCGTTTGTTTGTTTTTACCCCCACTTTCGTTTTTGGCAGATCCGTAAGGACGCTATAGTAATGGATGAAAGTGCGTTGTATCACGTGGGAGGGGCACAGCCCAACGGAGGCTGTGCTCGTGCGACGTAGACGTTGTACCAACCATCTGTCGTTGGGGTTAGTGCATAGAGCAGTTGCACTGTCCAGAGCTAAGGTGGTACAAAACTGCACCTTAGTAACAACTGCACAACTAACCTGTTAGGAAACGGTAACACTAACGAGCTAAGTGTTCACTGAACTGGCCAAACTACGTACACGCCTTCCTTCAATGGCGGAACTATGTCGTTGACACTACGTCAAAGCAGACTGCACTGTGCGACTCTTCCAAGTCGTTCAAAGTACGTGGCCAAGTGACACAACCCAGGGGAAACAGGACAGGTTTGAGGGTGCTCCCGCACCATAGCACTAACCCCTGGGTCTTCTACTAACCCACGAGAGAGGTGACGTTTCTCCGGTGTGGCCGTGCGTGCCGGCGAACGAGCTTTACTTCCGCGAAAGTAAGCTAGAAAAGGGCATAAAAGTGCACGTCCCCCGGGGCAAACAACGCCCGTGACCTCGTCATTTTCTGGACACAACCTCATCAGCGGTTGCCCCTCTATACGGGCATGTAAAAATTTTTGAAGTCTAACACGTATATGGTCGGTAATCGTACCCCGAAAATGCGGTATTTTCCCGCAAAATGCCTGGCAGGAAAGCGTGCAGGAGAGCCTATCTTCTGTAGACACGGAAAAGGGGGCCGGTTTTGACCGACTTGGCAGGATAACGGACAGGGGCGCTCGGCAGGAAAAGGGTTAAAGTCCTAAGTCGCCGATGTTTATCGGATAAATATCTTATTTCGCAGACCCGGCGTGCCGACACCACACAGTGCAAGTAAATCTAGTGACAGTTTTTCGGACAGGGTAGTGAATTTCGCTCAAAGCCGTTTCATAAATGACGAGCACTGCGAAATCTTATTACCATATCCTTCGAAACTTTATTGCGCTTATCCTCAAACTGTTGACAGGACGGAAGTGTTATTTAGGGGGTCAAAGTTGCCAAATTGTTGACCCCATGTTGAGTGCGTAGTAATTGGACTGCTATCGCAGTAATCGGACGTCGTATTTCGAATGTGATTATAGGGGCTAAATATTGATATTTTGAAACTTCAAACCCCCGATTTTCAATTTCGATGTGTTTAGAAAACTGTTTGTAAAAATATGTGATAAATTAGTTACGTCTAATCCATGGACGACGCAACTATAAGCTTATTTCGACGTGTATGGCGCTTAAATATTGGACATGGGCTGTCTCTGTGTGTTGCGTTCGACACCTTGTATCGAACGGTGTGGCTAAGTTTGTAGCCCGAAATAGCTTCTATCGAAAAAATATCCGAAACGGGACAACAGCGTCACTTGACTTAATATGCTGTCAAATGACTTGTAAAACACTATCAATACAGAGCGAAGTGAGTACAACGAACAGCATGTCATTAAATGTCCGAAAACCGAGGTCGTCCGAAAACAGCCACACTGAATCGTCTGCATTAGTCTAGGAGTCCCGGCGCAATTGATATTTATCGGGTAAATATAATATCGGCGATTTGTCAGACCCGCCATGCCGAGACACAATAGGCGAGAAGTCATTCCAGTATATCTTGTTATATCAATATTACCAGATATAGTCCCGAAATTGACTATATTTATTGGGTATATATAGGCGATTTCACAGACCCGGGCTGTCGAGATAAGAGACGCTTTGTGTAGTTTCCGTCTTCAGATTTTAGAGTCCCGAAATCGCCAATATTAATATTTATCTGGTTAAAACCGGCGATAGTAGGCTGACTCAGCATGTCAAGATACGAACCGCATTGTGTAGTATAGTCTTGTATCGGTATCAGAATCCCGAAATCCCTTATAAAACAATCATCATGAAAGAAGTAGAACATAACTTTTTATCTTTTAAAGATTTTAAAACTCGCCCGACTTTCTTTTAGCCACTGTCTTCGAAAAAGCAGTTCTGTGGGACGACGATAAAAGCTGACTCAGTTTGTTCTTCCTTGAGTGATTTTTGCACTCAAGTGAACAACAGTTAATCATTTTTTATGCTACTGAGCATAAAAGAGTCGTAACGTGCAGAACTGCACTGCTGCAGTCATAGACTCCAATGCTTTGGTAAGCTGTTACACACGTTCGTGTATCGCCGATGACGTCACGCAAGCTCCTCCCATGAGCCCTTTCGCGCCCATGGAATTCCGAGCTCATTTCCATAAATGTCGTCTACTTCAATGTCCCTTTTCGTCGCTCCGTAGTCGTCGGCGCGTGCAATTATGTTGCAAATTTGAGCTGCATTTTATTCAAGGGTGACTTTGGAAGGGATAAACGGTCAATGTCGCTGGACTTATTAAAAACAGTTATTTTATTACTCACAAAGTTTACGACTTGATACGTTGAAAATCTGCTCTTTACAAGAAAGGCATTTCATTTTCATGATGTCTAGTATTAGTAAACTGGTGTAAACCTTCAAAAAAAGCTGCAACGGCAGCAGAGTTATTTGAAAGATGACTGTGGTCATCGTAAGGAGTATTGTCGGACCACTCCATGCACTCCCCTGAATATTATTTAGACGTAACATTCACAATAAAGTCTTTAACCCTTTTCCTGCCAAGTCGGTGAAAATCCGCTTGAAATTCGGTGTAGCCAGAATCTAAGCACTGGTGACCGTTATTCTCCCAACCCGGTGGAAATCGGGCCCTTTTTGGGTACCCCCTTTCCTGCCAAGTCGACGGCACTACGTTTTGCTATCCCCTGTGCGTTTAGGGGTCATCCGAGGAGAGGTTTTCTGACAAGGAACGCCTTTTCCCCTCGAAATGGGTTCGCAGGGAGTCGATAGACAGGGAAAGGTGCAGAAACCTGTCCGCCAGTCCCCCACACCCGAGGGGGGCTGGTTTTTTTTTACCGCTTTTTAGCGACTTGGCAGGATAGCATGGTGACGTTTTCTGGCGGAGTTGGACGTACTTGGCTGCCTGGCACTATAGAGATTGCTGCCGAACTTGACCAACTCGGCAATGCTAATCTAGAAGGCTACCTCTTGCAAACAACTTGGCAGATGGTGCCGATGGTGCGAGACGAAAGTCACTTATTCAGTTGTGCGTGACTAAAAATGAGAACGTATTTTTGACGGGACGGCTTGACTTGTTCCTCCGATGGAACGGATATGAACGACTCGGAAATACCATTACAAACTGGTGTCCGACGTACTAAGCTGGGCTTCAGCTCTGCAAGTTCAAACCAGGAGTTTTTATTTACTCCATCGTCCGAAGTATTGGCTCTGGTTTGCAGGCAAACGTATCCTCTTGCCGACGCATTGGTAACTACGTACGCTGTTTGCGTACAGAGAATTCAAAAGGTGACATAAGGTCAATGCTACGGGGATACCGCCTACACTTAGCAGGGACTGCTTTTGTTATGCAAACCAGCTAGCAGTACAATATGGCTGCCAGGCATGTGGACACGTTGATGGCTAGAACAATGGAAGCATATTGCGTTGCACCCGTGCATCGCAAAAGTGAACTGAAGACTTGGGTGTAGTGACTGGTTATCACTGGTTAGCTGCAGCCCAAGCCATGTCGGTACAAACCCGTACCTGACTGAGGACCACTCGATTAAGTCAGTAATGAACGGTAACACTCGTAAACCAACTCCCAACTGAGCTGGCTAAACTACGTGGAGCTGTGCTTCAATGGCTCAGCCATGTCGTTAATACAACGGCAAAAACGTTTTTGTGCTACACTGCCAAGTCGTTGAAGGTACGTATTCAATTGACCCTACCCTGGGGAAACAGGACAGGTTTGCCGGTCTGCTGCACCCCTAGCACGACCCTCAGGGTCTCTGACTAACAGACGAGTGAGGTGATGTTTGTGCCTAGCGGACGTGCGTAATACTGAAGGAGTTTATTTCCGAAAAATAAACATGAAACGGCAATAAAATGACGCACTCCCAGGGGCAAACAAAGCCGGTGACCTCAATTTTTTTCTGCAGTAACCCTTGAGCTCCTTCCCCTGTCTACGGGCATGTAGAAATTATCGAAGTCTAACACGTATAAGTACGGCTAAAACAACCCTGAAAATGGGCGATTTCTGCCAAAATGCCTGGCAGGATAACATGCAGGAGAGCCAATCTTTTGCAGGCACATATTATGGGGCGGTTTTCTACTGACTTGGCAGGATAACAGACAAGGGCGCTCGGCAGGAAAAGGGTTAAACTTGAGGCAGGTCCAGCCATTAACTGAGTTCGATATCTTGCAATCGTTCCATTAGCAAAATCAATACATCACATCACAGGTCAGGTCTATGACCAAGTTGTCACTCGATTGATACCATAGACGAGTGCAATGTGCTCATTGTATTTTGAAAAATTTTCAGTTTAATTATTTAATCAAGACATAAATACAGTGTTCTCCCGAGGATATTTTGACAAGAGGGCGAAGATGTGGTGCGAAGCACCACAAGCGACCGCGTAAGCGGTCGCGGGGGGAGGTCAGGAGGGGGGTGTCCCCCCTCCTGCCGTTGGAGCTTTTGAAAAACAGAGATTAAAATGGTGTTATTAGGTGGCACTTGGGGTGTATTTTTCCATTTTTTTCGTATAAAAAACTCAAAGGAAAAGAGATCTGGGACAGTGTTCGATAACTTTTATTCCAGTTCACTGATTTCAATGAAGATTACATTTTTTGAAAACGAAAACATAGCGACAGACATACATTTATTCATCGATGTCAAAATTATCACCATAACACTCACGTATTCTCATCCTGATACACGTCCGGCCGAGCCTAAAAATAGGTCGTTTTGCTTTGGGAAGGAATACACAAGCGAAATTAGAACCTCCCATAAAAACTTCAGTATACTCTGCTGTCCTTGGTTACCCTCAAGCTCCTTGGCATGTTTACTCAGCTAAGTCGGTTACCTAATGCACGGTCCCTATGGAGGGACCGTGGATAACGTTACGGCCTGAGCGATGCAAATATGGCTGCCATCGATGAGTTGCACATGGGCCTATGATCTCGGATGACATCACAAACTCGCGAGATTTGCAAGATCGATGAGAATTACGTTTGCAGCCTGCAGGATCGACGCTCACGCTTGCATTTTGCTTGTAAATCACCGTCAACTTTTTATCTCGTACATTTTATTGTTTTATTTTTCAAAAAATAAATCTTTTTCATTTCTGGCAAGGGGGCGCTCGGAATTCACAAGAGGGCGCCACGCCCCTGTTACCTTATTCAGGGAGAACACTGTAAATATGCCTAATAAATTTGGGCAAGTCTATGATATAGCCTTGTCCCCCAGCCCAGCCACATTAGCGATCTGAAGTGAAGGGCATGTCGTCACAGGTCAGGTCATTCAATAATGGCATCCACGTTCTAATAACCTGCCACAATGATCATGAAACATTGTGTGCCTAGTTCAAGTCATGTATCAAATCAGGATCTGATCTGGTAACGAAAGAAAAGCCCGTGTTTAACGAAAAGAAATGACAAACTCAGAATTTGCGAGATGATAACTACGCCCGACAACAACAATGACTTGAGCATGTTGTACAAGATACATTGGAGATCAGACAGATCAGGATGATAAGAGGACTGTAGACAGATCAAGTTAACAACTCTTTTCTCAAAGCTCATGAGCCAACTGGAAGTACTGCATACATTGTTGCAAATTTTATATCACAAGATCGAGTATTTCCTGGTGTTTTTCCAGGGTTGTTTTTCTAAGCAAGTGTAACTCAGCGTATTCATTTCTGAGATGGCTGTAACTCGGCGTAAGTCTGATTAAACAGTTTTACTCGTACTCAGCATATGCAAGTATGAGTAATCAGACTTATAAGTCCGACCATAGACTCTCGAGAAAATCGGGACAGGCAACTGCGACAGAGAACAAAGGGTCTACGGGATTAGCAGCCTGCGATCTTTCTTGGAATAATTAAGAGGTGTTAATGGGTCGGGGACGGAATGAAGCTGGACCCAATCGACCGCACGACGTCCGGTTCATAGACACGTGCATGCGGGTATACGGTAATAATGTTTTCGGATTACAAGTTATTTCAGATTACCCGCAAGTCCAATTTTAGAAATAAAAGTGTTACAACTATTTCGAGAAGAATTCGTCAAAATGGTTTTAAAGTACTTTTTACATATTGGTAGCGAGATTTGATGCAACTAGAAGTCTGCAGGGAGTTAGTATGTTGTTGTAAAGTGACAAAGTTTCGAACAGAAATCCAAAACACATACCGCTGCAGTTCCAGACTTAACAGCAGTTGACATCACAGAGTTGTTTACATTCCGCAATCGTCCGTGTATCTCCGAACTTTCCCTCGTTTTTGCATTTTTTTTTACCGTCGGAATATTTTCTGTGCGAGGAGTGCTCCATGATTCGGTAAAGTATGTATGTTAACTACTGAAATGTTGTTGTTTGAAAACTGTGAACAGCCAAATTTACGAGGACAGCGTTCAGCTTTGTGTAAATGCATGTCTACCTTACCGCTTCTGACTCCATCAACCGATGGATAGTCCGGATTTATCGCGAAGTTTCTCCTGACAGCGAAAGTCAGTGTTACAAATGTATTTTCTAGTACTTTGCGGATGTAAACATGTGTAGCTTATCCAAACTTTGGTGTTTCTTTAGGCTAAAACAGTACCAAAATGTTAGAGGTCGTGTATTTGAGCTCCGATGGAGTAGTCATTTTTTGTGTTCCCTGATTTTCGTCAAATGTTGCGTGACAGATGAAATAAAGGTCAGATTTTCGTTTCGCAGGACTGGGGAAGTGTAAACCTGTCTAACTTGTAAATGTTTGTTGTTATCGGGGATTTTTATGGTAGGAAATGTAAACTTCTATAGTCGATATCCAGCAAGAGTTTTCTGTAGCGTCTATGGCTAAATGTATGGTGTACTGTTTTTATCGTCTGGTTTTTTCCCGTTGGCTTCGGCTTGAATCCAAAATGTGATCTTCATCGTTACCAGAAAATTCACCATGACTAGTATCAAAAAACCCTCAAAATTCTCTGTGTCATTACTCGGAACATGCCATGCAAGAGCAAAGTGTACATATTCAGAACGTCAGTTTGATCGTTAATGAAATTCAGTGTTAAGTACAAAGTATTGTTGTCGGGGACCGCTTGGCAAATAAACTTTAATGTATTCCAAGATAGATCACACAAAGAAACCTCAGCAGTTGCCTGTCCCGTTTTTCTCGAGAGTCTATGGTCCGACTCGGTTTTTGAACTCAGAGTATTCTGTTGAAGGCACTCTTAGTCTTACATACCTCCTACAATCAGTAATTATGGCGCTATGAAATCACATATATGCTAACCCTCACCCCCTCTAAAATCAATCTTTGTTCAGCGACAACTCGACAATGACACAACCAATAGAATAAAATAAATTGAAAAACTGTATTCAAAATGATTGTTATGTTATTTCACTTGTACGGTGAACCACATGTATCTCAGACAAATGCTGGTGTAGCACCAGTGCCGCACGTGCACTGGCCTGGTAATCAAAATACAGCCAAATACAGCCAAACCCTGCTCCCCACTTAAACACAGACATTACATTTACTATGCCTGTGTTTTAATTATAAATCTACAGCCCTTAGTGGAAGCTAGTAATGCTGGAAACACACCACGTACTGTACGCATGCCAAAAACCTCCATCGCCAAGAGTTGGCAGATGCATTGGTGTGCATGGCCAATCGTCACTACGTACTGTGTGCAGAGGCCCTAGGCCCTGGTGCCTGCATTCTTTGGATCAAAATGGCCAAATAATCATTTTGAGTTTAACCCTTTTTCTACCAAGTTCATATTTCACCAGGTCAAGTTGGTTAAAACTGGTGAAGCAAAATACCAGTATGTCCTGTATGTGGCTCTTGGAACAAAGAGGTTTTGGTGTAAAAGGCTAATTTGGTATGAATTTGTATGGAACAAGATTTTGTGGTTCGACTTGGTTATGGTTGTCGTGGAGGGTCAGTTGTTGTGTGTGCATCGTGTTCAATGTGGCAACTTTGTGAGTCTTGTTTTCCAAATTAGATAAATTATCAATTTGACTGAGTTGGATTGAATTCTCTGTATCCTTGGAACAAGGAAGATTTGTCCGTTATGGGAGCTTACTCACCACCACATTGTGTAGTGTGAGTGTGACATTGGTTTCAAGTCTAATTTCCTGGTCAATTTATTCATGTCCATGCCAGTCTCAAATCACACCAAGACAACCTCCCTTATCAAGTTTCAGAACAACTGTATCCCCCGTAAAATAAGATTATTTATCATGATAAATCTATCACATCATAAGTCTAAGGTCTTTATCAATCATTTGGTTACATACATGTGGTAGTACCCTTAATGTCCACAGACTGCCAAACTACTTGTAACTTTAGAGGGCATTTTTAATTTGCACTAGCCACTTGGCCAGGCATTAACTAATTACAGTAAAAACCCTATCAATTTGACTAGGAAAAAATAATTTACAATTTTAAATAGTTGAATTAGAAAATTAACAAAGCCAAAATAATTTTAGTGGTGGTATAATTAGGGATTTGAACTCTCTTGACAGTTCATAAGTGATATCCTCACTGTCTTGGATGATTGAATTATATAAAGCCTTAGGTGACTTCCGAAGTCTTGACTTAGACACATTCTGTGCTGTATGTTGTATTGTTCTGTGTATTTGTTAGTCGCCACGGACACGGTCCGGGGGGACTTATAGGTTTGGTCATGTCCATGCTTGTGTGCTTGCTTGCGTGCGTGCGTGCGTGCGTGCGTCCGTCCGTTCACGCAGATATCTCAGAGATGCCTGGAGGAATTTCATTCAAACTTGGTACAAGGATTACTTCATATGTCATACAGATGCACGTTGATTTGTTCCGTGATACGATCCAATATGGCTGCCAGGCGGCCATTTTATTGCGATTTTTTTCATTTACAGAGCCATAACTCAGGCATGTTTCAACTGATTTTATTCGAAGTTGGTACAAGGACATTGACCAATGTCATAGCTATACACATCAATTTGTTTTGTGATACAATCCAATATGGTCGCTGTGCGGCCATTTTGTAATGATTTTTTCATGTACAGAGCCATAACTCAGGCATAACTCAACCGATTTTATTCAAACTTGGTACAAGGACATTGACCTATGTCATGCACATGCACATTGATTTGTTTTGTGATACGATCCAATATGGCTGCCCTGTGGCCATTTTATTACATTTTTTCATGTCCAGAACCATAACTCAGACATGTATCAAGCGAATTTATTCAAAGTTGGTACAAGGAGATTGACTAATGTCATACATATGCACATTAATTTGTTTTGTGATGCGATCCAATATGGCTGCTGTGCGGCCATTTTGTTATGATTTTTTCATGTACAAGCCATAACTCAGGCATATCTCAACCAATTTTAATCAAATTTGCTACAAGGACATTGACCTATGTCATACATATGCACATTTATTTGTTTTGTGATACGATCCAATATGGCCACCGTGTGGCCATTTTATTACGATTTTTTCATGTCCTGAACTACAACTCAGACATGTATCAAGCAAATTTATTCAAAAGTATTTTTATCACAGACCTAATGAAGAGGACTCTATCCTTTATGAGGACCTGTAATCAAAGTACCCATTAACAAGTGGGGACTGTGTCATCAACGATGACTTGTTGGAAATAAAATGTTCAAAATAATCTGTCATGATAGGTTGGTCGAATTGCGTTGATCACAATTTCGGGTTTATTACTAATGTAGCTGCACATGCGCGACTTTATGACAAATATGCTGAAATTAGGACAAATTTTGTTGTTGTATGCGCGGCTGTTGTTGTAGCTTGTAGTCTTAGTCATCAATTCACAGGAATAAGTGTGACACTAAATAGCCATTCTAATACTCGCAGGTTTTATTTTCGTCATTTATGCAGAAAATGCGGACAAATGTTTATTTATACATATTAATGAAGAGAACAGTGACATCATTTGCGATCAGCGCTATTAGGAGTTCATATTGATTTTATGGTAGTCTAGGACCTTTCCTTGTAACCAAGGAGAAGTCCTAGACTAATAACTGCTGCATAGCTTTCGAAAGGCTACCGTAAGCGACTTTAGGGCAAGTCTACATGTATCAGGCACTGTGTCATTGTCAGATGACCTAGTTTTTATGTAACAATGAAATTTAAACTACATGTATTACCTGTGTTCAATCTCTATGTGTACGATCTCTAAGAGATTCTTTCTTTTTTTTCAGATATCAACGAATTAAACCTACCAAAAACATGTCAGGTAGAATTTACAGATCCAGATGATCTCCTTAACTTCAAGCTAATAATTTGCCCTGATGAGGTAAGAATCATGTTACACTTTTTACACGTCTATGTTTGTTAATCAATATGTGTGCTTATGTGTATACACGTTATTGAATTTCTGAAATACAAAACATGATATACAATATGTTTATGAAAACAATGCCTGATATATACACAGCGAACCGTTGATTTTTTAGCTCTCATTAGCTCATATTTGGTTTTATATATAAATACCAAAAAGAGCTTATATGATGAGTCTGAGTGGCGTCTGTATGTCTGTATATTTGTGGGTATGTATGTGCGGATGTATGTCCGTCACACAATGGCTCCCATACCGCCAAAGCTACTGTCTCAGTATTTGGTGTACAGGTAGATGTAGGGGTTGAGATGTGAATTTGTTCAAATGAACACATCAGTGTCAAAAATGTGCAAATGAGGAAAGAAAAAGGGAAATACTGCAAGTGTGCAGGAGTAGTGGCAGTGAACTGAATCAGCCCACACATCTGAATAAGAGGATTTTGACCTTTGACCTATTGGTATGCAGGGTACCTATTATGTTTGGGAGTGGTAGCAGTAACTGAAACAGCTAATTGGTCATTTCCTGTCATTGTTTATGAACTGTGACATATTAACAGATCTGCTGAAACCATGGATGTCTATTTTTGTACATCCATGGTAGAAAGATTCTCTGCTATGCATGTTGCTGAAGTTGACCTTCAGTACCTAAAGTTTCAGACCTTATTTACTTTTGTCATTCTTAATTTTCTGGTTTAAATATTTCTTGTTGTTTTTCGGGTTGTACTATGCAGAAGTTGTCATAACATCAACGTATAATTTTCCTGCACTGAACAGATAGAAATAACACTTATTGTTGATCTTTGGTATGTACCAATTCTGATCAAATTTGAGCGACACCGTATAATTGCGGTATTTTTTGGTATACCAAAGAAAGCTAATAGTATAAGTTGAATCATTTCATTTGCATCCCATGTACATATCGTCTGTGTGTATGTATGTACCGTAAAAACCCTATCAATTCAACCAGAAAAAAATAATTACCAAATTAACGAAGTACCTTGTGCAATGTAACCAACCAATTGAATCAAAATAAAAGTAGCACTGTAGCCCATCATATTGCCCATCATGTGACAAATAAAGATCCAGCCAATGAAAGTACACATAATTTGTATGGTGTAAACCAGCAATGTAAACTCTGTCATAGTACAAATGTAAACATGGAAAGCACCACCAACTGTAACTAACATAACTGACAAAGGAGTAGATATGATAGCAGCAATATACAGTTCAAAGCAGAACTAACGCACCATCCGGGCTCGCCTCGGACTCGCCTTGGGCGTGCCTCAGGCGCGCCTGAGGCGCGTCTCAGACCACACAGGTTTGCCCTCAATAGCTCATTATCTCCAACTGGAAATCCTCATTATGTTGACATGTAAATTATGCAGCGATAACTGTCCCAGCCACACTGTGGTTACACTGAGCACGAGTAAGACCAGTGTCGACCTAACTTTTCAGACGTAATTTCTGGACTGTAGACTGGCCAACAATTTGTTGCATTTGCAGTTCAAGCATATAAATCTGCACACCTTCACGTCAAAGGAAAGCCTGTGACCCACTTTGTTGAAGGGTCAAATCTCTGTACAACTTTGTAGCAAACAACGTAAACTTAGCATGTGTCTTTTTTACAGCGATGGCCATCGATCGTTTTACGATGCCACAAAAACAAATTGGTAATAATTGCCCTCCAATTTATTTAGCTTCGTTCGCCGTAAATTTCTTTGAGCCAGACCACGATCACTGACTGTGGCAAGACTTCCGTTTCTTGTATGGAACGACAAGATGAAGGCCAATACTTGTTGTGTGGCTCACGTAAATTATTTGTCAAATGCATCGCCGGCATTTAAATTGGCTCAAACATTGATTTGATCTAGTATCTCGTGAACCCTCTTTCATTTTCCAACCATCGTATCAATGTGTCTCATTTTCTATCCCCATCATTTCAAGCTCCTGGTTTATTAAGACAAAATAATGAGTCATAGACGTGGGAATATCACGCGAGGTCAACAGTTCGGAACTTGGAGTGACCGTTGGAACGCGTTGCAGTGTGTTGTAGTTGTACATTTTTGTCAAGAATCCCGTGACAGGCTGATGACTGTCTCTGTATTGGCGAGGGAGCATGCCGCGGTATCAAAGTTTACCTCACATAAACATTCATTGATCGCTCCAAAATAACATATTAAATTAAGATTTGGTGAAAATCCTTTTAAAATTCCCCATCTTGAGTGTTTTTGACAGAGAAAACCTCAACCACAGACTCACGATATTGATCGAGCTTTCACTCAGAGTGGCCGGTGCAGTCAACGCTATGCTCCGGGCTACCCATTTGAATCGCCGTTTCAACTTCACATTACTTTCAAACGATAAACATAAGTCTTTATTTTCCCACAAAATACCCTCAAAAAGTACCGATGTCTGTCATTTCTGTCATGTGGTGGCACATAACCTGTCACAAAAAAACATCGTGTGTTCTTTGAGGAAAAAATGCTTACAAGTCTCTCTCCCTTCCAGCGAACCAGACCTAATTAAGTATTCACGATACAGTTGTTGACCCGGTTCATCAAAAGGTCGCTCTGTTCATATGCAAATTTCCGCTGCATGCTGCCCTACATAGATGATGTCATTATTTAGTCCTTATATGGATCTGAATTGGGTTCAAAGGGCAAGGAATGAATTATTTGTCAGTGACTTACTAGATCCTGAGCGACTTGTGTAGTTTACAGTTAGGCCTATCAAATGATTGCCCAAATACAACATCGGATTATGGGGATGACAAAATTTCTTTTTTTAAGACACGTCAATGCCGTTATCGGTGAAGTTCACAGTAGAGAAAGTCGCGAATCGTAGCAACAATATGTTACTTCAAGTCTCGAACACCAAAGTCGTACTGTCCCCACGTCCGTTTTGAATATCCCTATAAAATATTGCCAAGTGTTTAGCCGACGTAGTATCGCAAAGTGCATCAGATCATTGTGCAGTTTGTTTATAAAAAACACAGTGGAGTGCACAGTCAGAGACAAAACACCACCACTAGCAGAGGCCGTTAATTTTGCGTGAACGTCGCGATAGTAACTATTCAATAAAGGATTTACATGATGTACTTTCTATGAATAAAGTTACATTGCTTTTGCCCATGTGTAGTCTTGTTGCATTGCTGAGGTAAATTTCATTGACCAGGGAACCTGTCACGGTTGAAGCAACCCGATTTGACAGACTTTCAAAATTTCAGAAAATGTGCAGGAGAGAAAACGGTAAGTACTGTGACAGACGCCCGTCATGTACAGACGTTGTCATAATTATATGCCGTCATTTCCAATTTCTCACAAAAAAACTTGTCAACTCTTATCTGAGTATACAGTTATCAACTTACGTCGAGGTTTACAATGTGCGTCTCATTTCTGGTTGTTGTATACGAACGTTTTTCACATTTTAAGCTTTATACATCCATCGCACGGTGGCAGTGATCTCGAGCAGTTACTTCGGCAATATTTCCGATCTAACCGACAGTGCTGGAGAGTTTCCTTGAATGAAATTCAAAGTCACTAAATTGCTAATTTGCCGACTTGCCGACGAAATTACGGTAGATGCATATTCTTGGATAGCTGCAGTACAGTACGAACTGCAAAACCAGATCTGGTTTTGCCGTCTGACCCAAATTCCCAGGCAAAACCTCGAGCTACCGTACTGCAGCGAGTGGGGAATAGATAGTTGTTTAAATAAATAACCAATGCAAGGTTTCGTTTTTCCGACAGTTTCAGCGTATTAGCTCATTATTATAATAAGTTTAAATACAGCATGAATGGTTGTTGCTGCTGGCGGGAAATCAATGTTACAAATCACGTTGTTCAAACTGTCAGCCGGCCTAACCTGTAGAGTAGTACTAGCTGCCAGCTGTCATCGACGGCTTTTGTTTATTGATTCTACGTCCGGGCGAGCTTTCGTTTAGGGACGTCCCGAAATCGATTTTCAAAGACATGCAAGGCCAGTGTCCTGTATTTTTGTAAGAATATAGTAAACCGTAGATAAAGCCAGACCTTTTTTCTTGCCTATATTTCTAAAAGTCTCTCCTCAGAGGCAAAGACGATGTCGCCGTGTACGCCGTGTCCGAGTCTCGGCCTTGACATGGCACAAGACATACGTCAGCTACGTTTATTTGCGTGCGTCATACGGATGATACCATTATTCATCTGGGGGCTTTCCGACTGAAGTGGGCACATAGTAGATTTTTCTCGAGAAACCTACGACGAAAAATACAGTCTAAATGAAAATATTTCAAGCATGGGATCAATTGGATAGAATGCTGAACTGCTGCAGCTTTTAATCACTGATTAATGGCATAGTTTGTTTTTTGCATTCAACGCATCCAATCGAGCAAGTAAATTTGGTTTGACCTGTTATGTACGTGTGACAATGTATTTTTGGTTGGTCTCCGGCTCGAAGCCAGTGACGTTTCCGGACCGCAATTTCTGAGAGCCACGTCAAATCGCCACGATCAGCGGACGCAAAATTATTATTTTCAAATAGCCATCACCAAAAATTCACGGGAAATGAGAAAACCTGGCGAGAAAAACGGCACTGCATCAATGGTGTTGATAGCGTATCTACCTTTTCAAGCTATCAAGAACCAACTGCTCAGCTCGCCCGAATTCAATTCATGAATATGTTGGGCGAGGCAACGATAGTAATTTTTTTTCTGCAAACGTAGAAAGACCTGCACTTTGCACTGAAAGGAATAGTTGGTAAATCTTTTCCGAAACTGAAAAAACTAGCTGAAGATATAGCCATCACTCAGTCAGTACGGCCGTGGCAAACTTGGGCGTTCATACCGACAATGGGGAACACAGCATTTTCAAACGAAAACGGCATTGTCAAGGAAAGGCGATGATTTAGTTTTTAAAGTTGAAGAAAATGCTCAAAAGTTTGGTTGTGTTAGTTAATCCATCGAAATGTTTTTGTTCAAAATGATAAAATCATAGACAGTCTCGATTCTACCGTCAATTACTCGATATGTACAGACTAAATCGACGATGGAGGATGCATTTAAAATGTGTATATGCACGTGAATTTACAACGCAATGTCCGCGGTACGTATACTTGTGAACATCTCAAACAACGGGCGAGTTGGTTTTGGCCCAGTGGGAATAGGGCGATCCGGCGAGTTGCTTCTGGGCGGGTTCAAGTAGGAAAAAGTGCTAGTTACACATGTAGTGGTTAGTCATTCGTGCAAAACGGTCATCAAAACTTCAGGAAAATAGGAAATAATGAAATTTACTGAGCGATTCAACAAAAGACTTGGTGATACACATACGTAAAAGCAATTTAACTTTATTCATAGAAAGTCAATCCTTTAATTGGGTTGTTCCCACCTATCGGTCATGCAAAATGAACGGCCTATGCTTTATGAGACACCCCGCGGTTTTGATAAACAAACTAAAAGATGATCACGGACAGAGCAATACTGCTGTCCGCTGATCAATTGTCGATATATGGATATTCCCAGCGGTTTCCCTATGTATATTGGGACTTTGATGACATCGAATACACTACACGGTCTATTGACTCGGCGTAATTTTGTAATCGCCAGTGCTAGATAGGGACGGAGAGTAACAAAAACTTTATTCTCTAGTGAGCATTTTAGCCAGTGTTCTATTATTCAACGTATATTCAGAAACTTTAGCAGTGCCTCCGTCATTTTGTACACAAAAAATTCAGACCTCCGTCCAGCTCCGCAGCTCCGAGTTATTCTCGACGGTCAAGTCTACAATTTGCATTGTTACTATGGAAACTGGCCGTTTTCCGAGAAAAAGGAGCATGATTCCTCGAAGGCAGACTTTCGCTGTTTCACAATTCGATAAAGTGGAATGATTTGCAATATGTCACCTATTACCTTTAACATCATGTAGTGATCAGTCGCGTGAAATTCATACAGTTCTGATTCTTCGGACTTCACTGAGTTTGACAGAAAAGGATGCCTGTTTTCTGTGTTTCTTGGCCCCAGTTAGTTCCATGTAGGAATCATTACGTTACTAGAAAAAGACAGTCTGGAGGTTTTTTATGTTCGGCCTCAATTGCTATTCGGAGCTGGAAGAATTTTGAATGTGGGATAGCGACTCACATGTAAAATATTGACAGAAGCGGACTTACGTATTTGGTTTTCGGTTGTAACAATTTGGCATGGGGACAGTTTTGAAAGTCGAACTTTCATCGGGTATGGACAGTTATGTTAAACAGTACTGGTAAAAGACGTAACGCCATAGTTTTTGGCCGCAATACATGTGGGGCGGGAACAGTTCTGAGCTGGATAATTGTAAGATATCGCAACCATTTTCAAAACATAACGACATGAGAAATCTGTGGTCACGTACTTGGACGAAATCTTTATGCAGTGTAATAACTTTCAAAGTTGGAGAACGGTTCGTATTTAATACCACGGACTTCAGGAATAAGCATAACTGAATTTGACTACAGGCCCTCTCTATCATGGGGTTTGAATTACATGTAAAATACCATCAGAAAAAGACGTTTTTTCCGTCTCCAGTTTACTTTGTAGCGAGAACAATTTATGATGAATATCAGACTTTATCAGGTATCAACTCAAATGCACAGAATACTATATCAGAAACGAACAGAGGAATTTTGAAAGCTCTTTGAGTTATGTTTTTTTTTGGTCCGAATTTCATTCGGATCGGGAACAGTTTTGAATGTTAGAATTTGTGGAGGGGTATCGACCCACATGTAAAATGTTAACAGAAGCGGACGTAATTTTTTGGCTTTCTGTCGTAATATAAGTTGAAATAGGGAACAGTTTTGAATGTCTGACATCATCAGGTATGGATGGACAGACGTGAAAAACACTGACAAAAGACATAATTTTTGGCCGCAATATATGTGATTTTGGAGCGGAAACAGTTCTGACAAATGTACAACATTTTAGAAATGTACGAATTATTTTGTTTCTTGGCCGTGATTTCTTCGAAACGGGGAGTTTTGAAAGTAAAGAAGGACTTTGATTGGGTAGTGAAACACATACATATCATGTGAAACATCATCAGAAACAAGCATAAATGTATGGTTTTCGGCAGTTGTAAGTACAGTGCAGAACGGGAGCATTTGTTGGTAAATACGTATCCTAAATAAAAGCAAGGCAAAAAGTTCATTACGGAAACTTTTTTATTAATCACGGAATCCTAGAAGCGTAAATAGTAAAATAACGTAGGGTGCAATAGCAGCCTCATGTGCACTAGATGAATATAAATCCTATCAAGTGTAGCAATTTTACTTCCAGATGGTTTTAGCGATAGTTTCCGAGAGTTGCAACATTGTATGTAAAGGTTAGCGAGATCGTTTTGACGGGTCTATTGTTCAAGTACTGATTGTCAATATTGCTGCCCTTTGTCATGCACGTGAATAAATTTGCATACGAGTACATCAGGTCTCCAAGGGGAAACCACTTCTCAGGCACGCCTGAGGCACGCCCGAGGCGCGCCCAAGGCGCGCCTCAGGCGAGCCTGAGGCGAGCCCGAGGCGAGCCTTTTGGTGCGTTAGTTCCGCTTTGAACTGTACATGTAAAACAGCAAAGTGTAGTTGACAGCAACTACAAACATTTGAAAAAGGTTCTGGTATATCCCTTTTCCTGCCAGACAGTATCACTGCCCAATCAGCCAAGTCAGTAAAAAGCGGTATTTACCAAAAACATGATGTATTTTCAACCACTTGGCTTGGTCTGTTATAGCATCTTTAGTCCAAAATATCAAGTTTACAGTACTTACATTTTCAACAGCTTTCAAATGTACAGTATTATGTTAAAATACACCATATGGAATATGTTGTATTTCATTAATTTTAACCATCTTATGATCTTGACCTGATGGTGAAATATGGACTTGGCAGAAAAAGGGATATGGTAGGACTGATCAACTAAATACAGAATTTAGTCTCGCATCCAGACGCACACACTGCACATACCGCTACAATGCAATTAAATGTTTTACCTTTGTATGTTATTACAAAGCTGCCGTATAACAAGAGCAGATTTAGATTATATTGATGAAGTGAGTATGGATGGAAATTGTTCATTTCACTTTATGAATCCTTGCACTTTATCAATCCTTGCCTCCAGTAAATTTAAGGGAACAAAAAATTATTCTAGGTATTCCATTCTTGTAATAGGAGATCTATTACACTTGTCAAGGTAAAGTTATTAGCAACTAAGATGTCCTGTTCTGTGTATAAGAAATTTGCTTCAGTTCAGTGAGTGATCTCCATGTGTGTTGATCATGGAGAATTGTGGGTAGCCTCACTTACTGTGCATCCCTGACAGGTATTTTTTATAACTACTTCAAACATCGACTTCTTATTTAATTTTATTTAATTTACTCTTGAATTTTAAACATAATAATTTTGGAACCTAGGTATAACAAATAATCCTGAAATTAAATTCTAAGTTTCAAATAGCTAAGAACGTGACAAAATTGAAGAAGCCTGTAGCAAACAATGTCTGAGTGCACAAATCAAGGGGAATTGTGGATAGCCTCACTTACTTAGGGATGGATGGCTTTCTAATGATCTGAAACAGTTATGGGCCATTTGCACCAAACCTTTGCAAGAGTTCATGAACTTACACAAGCTGTAAGACTGAAAAATGACCATGACTTTGATGACCTGCTTAGATGATATCCTCATCTACAATTCCCTTTAAGACCTTGTTGTGCCAAAACTATACATAAGCCACTACTTTTGTTACTGGTTTTGGAATACTTATTATTTTATTTTTGCTGTAAACATCCACTTACAAATACAGGGCCTGAAAATTACGCTGGTCCGAGGTCCCAGACCAGTGATTTTTTATCCTGAACCAGTATAAAATTACCCTTAAAAAGTCTGCAGACCAGTACAAACGGCAGCCAATTTATTTCGCAAGAGAATTTCCGTTTTTTTTCCCAGATTGTGTTCTAGTGTCTTTGATGCAAAATTAGAAACTCCGTCCCCCAAAATATGGGAGTTACTGGGACGCACTAATATCAGGCCGAGAATTTCACTGAAGAGTCCATTGTGAGACTACGTCTTCTAGCTACAAAATTACACACAATTGAGTAGCCCCTACAGGTTATTGCGTCTTTTAAGTCAATCAGACATTTAAAATTTAGTCATTTCTTTTATCACAACGTAAACTCTAAAGGAAAATCAGTTACTATGTTACAGTCTGCGATTCATGATATGAGCAAGGCGACGTGCGTCCACTGGCCACTGCTCTGGGACCTGTGACAAAAATCAACAGCCGGGCCACGTACTCATTTTTAGTCCCCACGGACACCGTCAAGGAGGACTTATAGGTTTGGTCATGTCCGTCCGTCCGTCCGTGCGTTCGTCCGTCCGTTCACGCCGATATCTCAGAGATGCCGGGAGCGATTTCATTCAAACTTGGTACAAGGATTACTTCATATGTCATACAGATGCACGTCGATTTGTTTTCTGATAGGATCCAATATGGCCGCCAGGTGGCCATTTTTTTACGATTTTTTCATGTACAGAGCCATAACTCAGGCATATCTCAACCGATTTTATTCAAAGTTGGTACAAGGACATTGACCTATGTAATACATATGCATGTCAATCTGTTTTGTGATACGATCCAATATGGCTGCCAGGCGGCCATTTTATTACGATTTTTTCATGTACAGAGCCATTTCACAGGCATATCCGCATGTTTCAACCGATTTTATTCAAAGTTGGTACAAGGACATCGACCAATGTCATAGCTATGCACATCAATTTGTTTTGTGATGCGATCCAATATGGCCACTGTGCGGCCATTTTGTTATGATTTTTTCATGTCCTGAACCATAACTCAGACATGTATCAAGCGAATTCATTCAAAAGTATTTTTATCACAGACCTAATGAAGAGGACTCTATCATCAGCTCTCTGAAGACCTGTAATCAAAATACCCATTAACAAGTGGGGACTGTGTCATCAATGATGACTTGTCTATTTAACATTTCAATATGCCAATAGCAGCAATCATCAAGTTTCAGGATCTTTGACACAAAAATGGGTTAATATTTCACGTTGTGAAAAATGCCTTTCAACTTCGCTGCAAATTAACTCATTGATTATTCTTGATCACAAACCTTACATAGTTTGTAAATGTCGCAAATAAGCCGTATATCCCTTTTCCTGCCAAGTCGGTGAAAATCCGCTTGAAATTCGGTGTAGCCAGAATCTAAGCACTGGTGACCGTTATTCTCCCAACCCGGTGGAAATCGGGCCCTTTTTGGGTACCCCCTTTCCTGCCAAGTCGACGGCACTACGTTTTGCTATCCCCTGTGCGTTTAGGGGTCATCTGAGGAGAGGTTTTCTGACAAGGAACGCCTTTTCCCCTCGAAATGGGTTCGCAGGGAGTCGATAGACAGGGAAAGGTGCAGAAACCTGTCCGCCAGTCCCCCACACCCGAGGGGGGCTGGTTTTTTTTTACCGCTTTTTAGCGGACTTGGCAGGATAGCATGGTGACGTTTTCTGGCGGAGTTGGACATACTTGGCTGCCTGGCACTATAGAGATTGCTGCTGAACTTGACCAACTCGGCAATGCTAATCTAGAAGGCTACCTCTTGCAAACGACTTGGCAGATATGCCGATGGTGCGAGACGAAAGTCACTTATTCAGTTGTGCGTGACTGAAAATGAGAACGTATTTTTGACGGGACGGCTCGACTTGTTCCTCCGATGGAACGGATATGAATGACTCGGAAATACCATTACAAACTGGTGTCCGACGTACTAAGCTGGGCTTCAGCTCTGCAAGTTCAAGCCAGGCAACGTCCTTCACCCTTCACCGCCTTGGCCGTGCCATTCAATGGACGTAGCTTTGGATTTTTTATTTATTCCATCGTCCGAAGTATTGGCTCTGGTTTGCAGGCAAACGTATCCTCTTGCCGACGCATTGGTAACTACGTACGCTGTTTGCGTACAGAGAATTCAAAAGGTGACATAAGGTCAATATGCTACGGGGATACCGCCTGCATTTAGCAGGGACTGCTTTTGTTATGCAAACCAGCTAGCAGTACAATATGGCTGCCAGGCATGTGGACACGTCGATGGCTAGAACAATGGAAGCATATTGCGTTGTACCCATGCATCGCAAAAGTGAGACTGACGACTTGGGTGTAGTGACTGGTTATCACTGGTTAGCTGCAGCCCAAGCCATGTCGGTACAAACCCGTACCTGACTGAGGACCACTTGATTAAGTCAGTAATGAACGGTAACACTCGTAAACCAACTCCCAACTGAGCTGGCTAAACTACATGGAGCTGTGCTTCAATGGCTCAGCCATGTCGTTAATACAACGGCAAAAACGTAGTTTTTGTGCTACACTGCCAAGTCGTTGAAGGTACGTATTCAATTGACCCTACCCTGGGGAAACAGGACAGGTTTGCCGGTGCTGCTGCACCCCTAGCACGACCCTCAGGGTCTCTGACTAACAGACGAGTGAGGTGATGTTTGTGCCTAGCGGACGTGCGTAATACTGAAGGAGTTTATTTCCGAAAAAATAAACATGAAACGGCAATAAAATGACGCACTCCCAGGGGCAAACAAAGCCGGTGACCTCAATTTTTTTCTGCAGTAACCCTTGAGCTCCTTCCCCTGTCTACGGGCATGTAGAAATTATCGAAGTCTAACACGTATAGTACGGCTAAAACAACCCTGAAAATGGGCGATTTCTGCCAAAATGCCTGGCAGGATAACATGCAGGAGAGCCAATCTTTTGCAGGCACATATTATGGGGCGGTTTTCTACTGACTTGGCAGGATAACGGACAAGGGCGCTTGGCAGGAAAAGGGTTAAACCAGTTGTGTTCTCATGCCATTGGCACTGTTTTAATATTTCGCCCTATGTATTTGGGTTCTTGCAAAGGCATATTTTGATATAAAGTCAAAATTAACACTAGATTGCTGACAATATATTTACCTTTTCTGCATGAACTTTTCTTTTTAAAATTATAGTAGAGTAGTACTTCAAACAGATTACAATTATTTTGATGTCAACCCATAACTTACATCACAAAGACTCTAATTCTGCCAAGTTTTTATTTTTCAGTCATTTTATAAATTTTTCACTGCACAAGATGATTGAACAAACTCAAAGAATAAAAATCCTAAAGGTCACCGATTAAATTATTTTTTGAAAAGAAATTTACTTTTAAACACTTTTTGCATATATTCTTTACAGGGTCATGTATTTCAAGGAAAATGTGCCTAATAACCCTTTTCCTGCCAAACAGTAATAACTGTATCACTTCCCCATCAGCCAAGTCAGTAAAAAGCGGTATTGAACAAAAACATGACGTATTTTCACCCACTTGGCTCGGTATGTTGTAGCATCTTTTGTCCAAATAAAAATCAACTTTACAGTATTATGTTTTCAACAGCCTTTAAATGTACAGTATTATGTTCTGTGTTAGCGCTGGGTTTGGAAAGCTGTTAGCCACTGTGGCGAATAGTTTCAAATTTTTATTAGCCACAGACAAATTTTATTAGCCACACATTTTTACGAAAACAAAGCTTTCTATAATGCTATAATCTCCAATGTCGGTTGCATGCACAAGAATAAACTATCAACACGTCAACCTTGTATCCAATTGTCTTCATTTTAACACTGGAAATTGCTTGATTCTGGACCGCGATGCAAATCGACATCAGCACGCAACGTTGAGACCACGATTAAAATGAACTGCAACACGGAAGGTTGGGACCGGGATGCAAATCAACAGCATGACAGCAACACTGAACGTTCGGACTGCGATTAAAATAGATGTTTGGTTACACGTAATTACGTTCCATCAGTACACGTAGTGTCTTTGTCACGTCATACAAGACGTCGCGTACATGTGGCTCAGACGTTCGGAACGTCATCAAACGACACTTCTACACGTAGTCTTAATTACGTGAAGTAATTTTTAGATTTTCTTGGTGATTTGCGGGAATTTAGACAGGAAATCTCGTTAAGTATGTGTATCATTGTAAATTAGCAAACATCTTTGATATCAGAAAATTCCGTAGAGTTCACATGCACAAGACGTACGTGCTATGATTTCCTGACATAAATGAAATGTTGTCGTCTAATTCAACTTTTTACCTGTAGCTGTCTCAAAGATTTCCGTAAACCACATAAATAACTGTATTACAGAAAATCGGTAAATTTAATGCGAGGATACAACGAGCTTGAATAGTCCTCGTGTAGAGAAATTAATTGTTTCCTAAAACTTAGACAAATTTTGTATGTTTCTGAAAAAACAATACTGCAAAATCAACCAAAAAAAATCACAACTGAGCATGGATACGCGTACGTACGCCACTGTGTGCCTTCAGACGTACACGTAATTAGATTATAACCTCTCTAATGAACAACAACAGGGAACGTCGAGACCGTGATGCAAATCGACAACAACACGGAATGCGTCGTTGGGATGGCGATTTAAATGAACATCAATACGGGACCATGAGGACCGCGATGCAAATCGACCACCATTAAAATAAGACCTCGATTAAAATGCTCAACACGGAACGTCTAGACCATGATGCAAATAAATTTCAACACCGAACGTTGTGACCACGATTAAAATGCGTATGTCTGCTGTAGCAAAAGTTTCAATTCTCGCGAGTGTTCGCTTTGCTTGCTGTACACTAGACAAAATGACGTCAAATTTATCGCGAGACTAGGGCTCGATTGCATCTGCCTGCATTTTCAATTCTCGCGATAGTCATTTATGCATGCTGTAGACTATACAAATGACGTCAAATCTCTCGCGAGACTTGGCTCGATTGCAATTGCGTACGTCGGAGAGAACAATACGGAAGTAGATATAGTTTTTTCGCGAATCGCCGAAAGAGAAGCGCAGATCAACAAAAGACTAAAAAACCCCACGTTTTAGCTTATTTTGCGGAATTTTTTCAACAAACATCACTTTCGCCACTGTGGCGAATTAGGATCGATTTTTCTTCGCCACTGCTGATTTCAATTCGCATTTGCGAACGTGGCGAATGGGCAGCGCGAACATAGATGTTAAAATACATCATATGGAATACGTTGTTTCTTTAACCCTTTTCCTGCCAAGTCGGTGAAAATCCGCTTGAAATTCGGTGTAGCCAGAATCTAAGTACTGGTGACCGTTATTCTACCAACCCGGTGGAAATCTGACCCTTTTTGGGTACCCCCTTTCCTGCCAAGTCGACGGCACTACGTTTTGCTATCCCCTATGCGTTTAGGGGTCATCCGAGGAGAGGTTTTCTGACAAGGAACGCCTTTTCCCCTCGAAATGGGTTCGCAGGGAGTCGATAGACAGGGAAAGGTGCAGAAACCTGTCCGCCAGTCCCCCACACCCGAGGGGGGCTGGGTTTTTTTTACCGCTTTTTAATGGACTTGGCAGGATAGCATAGTGACGTTTTCTGGCGGAGTTGGACGTACTTGGCTGCCTGGCACTATAGAGATTGCTGCTGAACTTGACCAACTCGGCAATGCTAATCTAGAAGGCTACCTCTTGCAAACGACTTGGCAGATATGCCGATGGTGCGAGACGAAAGTCACTTATTCAGTTGTGCGTGACTGAAAATGAGAACGTATTTTTGACGGGACGGCTCGACTTGTTCCTCTGATGGAACGGATATGAACGACTCGGAAATACCATTACAAACTGGTGTCCGACGTACTAAGCTGGGCTTCAGCTCTGCAAGTTCAAGCCAGGCAACGTCCTTCACCGCCTTGGCCGTGCCATTCAATGGACGTAGCTTTGGATTTTTTATTTATTCCATCGTCCGAAGTATTGGCTCTGGTTTGCAGGCAAACGTATCCTCTTGCCGACGCATTGGTAACTACGTACGCTGTTTGCGTACAGAGAATTCAAAAGGGGACATAAGGTCAATGCGTAGTCTGCTACGGGGATACCGCCTGCATTTAGCAGGCACTGCTTTTGTTATGCAAACCAGCTAGCAGTACAATATGGCTGCCAGGCATGTGGACACGTCGATGGCTAGAACAATGGAAGCATATTGCGTTGCACCCGTGCATCGCAAAAGTGAGACTGACGACTTGGGTGTAGTGACTGGTTATCACTGGTTAGCTGCAGCCCAAGCCATGTCGGTACAAACCCGTACCTGACTGAGGACCACTCGATTAAGTCAGTAATGAACGGTAACACTCGTAAACCAACTCCCAACTGAGCTGGCTAAACTACGTGGAGCTGTGCTTCAATGGCTCAGCCATGTCGTTAATACAACGGCAAAAACGTAGTTTTTGTGCTACACTGCCAAGTCGTTGAAGGTACGTATTCAATTGACCCTACCCTGGGGAAACAGGACAGGTTTGCCGGTGCTGCTGCACCCCTAGCACGACCCTCAGGGTCTCTGACTAACAGACGAGTGAGGTGATGTTTGTGCCTAGCGGACGTGCGTAATACTGAAGGAGTTTATTTCCGAAAAAATAAACATGAAACGGCAATAAAATGACGCACTCCCAGGGGCAAACAAAGCCGGTGACCTCAATTTTTTTCTGCAGTAACCCTTGAGCTCCTTCCCCTGTCTACGGGCATGTAGAAATTATCGAAGTCTAACACGTATAAGTACGGCTAAAACAACCCTGAAAATGGGCGATTTCTGCCAAAATGCCTGGCAGGATAACATGCAGGAGAGCCAATCTTTTGCAGGCACATATTATGGGGCGGTTTTCTACTGACTTGGCAGGATAACAGACAAGGGCGCTCGGCAGGAAAAGGGTTAATTTTAACCATCTTGACATGGTGGGGAAATATGGACTTGGCAGGAAAAGGGTTAAAAACAGTAATTTCATCACTATGACAATTATCAGCCGTGAGGTTTTACAAACACAAGACCAGATAAGCCTTTTTCATCATTTTCATAGGACTCTTTGGACATTTCATTAAAATAGATAATAGTGCCTTAAAATGTTCACTTGGTATACATTAAATTTACAGATGCCAAGTTGTGTTTTTCACATGGCATGCACTCAGGTCAGCAGGGAAGTACGTCATTACTATTTCCAGACTGTTAATTCTTATTTCTGAATTATTTAACTTTTTTCCACATTGAACTATCTTTAGGCAGCTTATACCGTAGCTTAGAATTTTTCTGATCGATATAGTTAATCTTCTTTTGGATTCTTTGGGTTCATATCCCACCTCATGCCCCTACATCATCAACTATTTGCCACAACTCCATGCCAACAACCAATTACCTGACCTGGCCACACATTAGAGAAGCTACAGCGTCATTGATGGTATTTTTAAATAAAGCTTACAAAACATTTACAGTGCTTGTCATGTAAGTTTTGAGTTTCACACACAGATTTCTTGATTTTAATACGACACAACAGAAATGGATGTGTTGAAGTTTGCTCATTCTCTCCTCTCTCTCTCTCTCTCTCTCTCTCTCTCTCTCTCTCTCTCTCTCTCTCTATATATATATATATATATATATATATATATATATATATATATATATATCACATCACCGTATATTGGTTGTTTGGCCACACATTAGAGAAGCTACAGCGTCATTGATGGTATTTTTAAATAAAGCTTACAAAACAATTACAGTGCTTGTCATGTAAGCTTTGAGTTTCACACACAGATTTCTTGATTTTAATATGACACAACAGAAATGGATGTGTTGAAGTTTGCTCATTCTCTCCTCTCTCTCTCTCTCTCTCTCTCTCTCTCTCTCTCTCTCTCTATATATATATATATATATATCACATCACCGTATATTGGTTGTTTGGCCACACATTAGAGAAGCTACAGCGTCATTGATGGTATTTTTAAATAAAGCTTACAAAACAATTACAGTGCTTGTCATGTAAGCTTTGAGTTTCACACACAGATTTCTTGATTTTAATATGACACAACAGAAATTGATGTGTTGAATTTAATCTGAATGACAAGATTAAATTCATATTAAATGTCACATCCAAGAAATTTGTTATTTTCTGGTTTGTCTCATTTGCAATCTGCAGACCAATGTCTCAAAATACCTTTGTGATTTCCTTTTTAGCTCACATATGGCATACCAATGTGAAGTTATCATATAAGCTGAAGTCGGTGGCGTCTGTATGTATGTGTGTATGTATACATGTAATACTGTATGTATGTACATGTATGTACCGGTATGTACATATAGCATGTCCATCATTTTTACCTTCTCGTGTCTATTTATAGACAGAGAAGGTATTAGAGTTGAAAAACCAGTATGCTGGTGTCAACTACTTCCGTCTGTCAATACTTCCGTCTGTCAAGATCCGTTGACGTCATGCCATTGTGATGGGTCATATCATAAATTGGTGGGGATGTTCATGGTTCAGGTTGAGGTGCAGGAGAACGATTTTGAGCTGTGACAAAAATCAAAAGGGACTTAGAGGCATACCCACAGTGTTAAGCCTTTCTTCAAGGTTTTTAGTTGACTACGATCTATTACAGACTACGGAGCTGACGTTAGGGGTACTCACTTTGTGTTTGCTCACTCTGTGTGCGCTAGTGTTTGGTACTGCGTTGCGTGGATATCCCCTCATGGCCTCACGTGATATGGGCCTGTTGCATAATCTGCAGATGATCATATGCCTCCGAGTCTGACGGTCATTGTGTAAGCCTGTCGGCATTTTCCTTGCATTTTTTCTCATTAAATTTTGCAATATATCGGCGAGTACCTCAATATTTCAAGATAACTCTTTCTTCCCAATCGTTTCCTGGAGTTTCAGAGTCATATAAACGAAAATGAGTGAAAGTTTTAGACAGGAAAATCGGACGTCGGCCATGTTCAATGTTTACAGTACAAGCAGAAGTTTATGTGGAGGAAATAACTAACAAACACTATTCATGATGCCCGCCCTCTAGAGGCAGACCTTCCTATATGAAGTACCACATTTGATGCTTGTGGAAAGCTTGACCACACAAAGGAGCATTTTAACTTTTAGAAAATGACAAATTGAATAAGAAGGTATTCTGAAAATGTCAAATACTGAGGAAAAATGCGCAAATATTCAAAATAAACAGGTTAACTGACTGGTCAGCTATAAAAAACAATGAAAATGTTTATCAAAAGTTTTTGAGATGCGCACATTTTAACAAATACAGAAATTATTAATATTATAAATATAAGACCAAACTATTTTTTCAGGGATGGGACAGGTTGGAAATGAGGGGTGAGAGACAAAGGCACTCCTATTGCTGCATGTGGATGCAGCCACACCATTTCATTTACAGCATACTTATTCACTGTGTTGTGTTCAAGTTCCATATTGTACTGACTGTCATACAAGGATAACATAAGCAAAGCAAATCAAATTAGAAAAGGATCAATGCTGTTGTGTGGATTTTGCTGAACATGGCTGATTTTAATATTTCGCCCTATATATTTGGTATCCAGCAAAGGCATATTTTGATGTAAAGTCAAAATTAACACTACATTGCGGACAATATATGTTACCGTTTCTGCATGAACTTTTCTTTTTTAAATTATAGTATAGTAGTACTTTGAACAGATTAACAATTATTCTGATGTCAACCCATAATTTTACATCACAAAGACTGTAATTCTGCCAATTTGTTTTATTTTTCAGTCATTTTATAAATTTTGCACTGAACAAGATGATTGAACAAATTGCAATGTTTGAATTTGTAAACTCAAAGAATAAAAATCCTTTGGTCACAGATTAAATTATTTTTTGAAAAGAAATTTACTCTTAAACTCTTTTAGCATATATTCTTTACACGGTCATGTATTTCAAGGAAAATATGCCTATTAAAAACAGTAATTTCTTCACTTTCAATTTTTTTTCAATACTATGACAATTATCAGCCATGAGGTTTTACAAACACAAGACCAGATAAGCGTTTTTCATCATTTCCACAGGACTCTTTGGAAAATCCATTAAAAACAGTTTAAAGTAACTTAAAATGACCACTTGGTATACATTTAATTAACAGATGCCAGGTTGTGTATTTCACATGCACTCAGGTCAGTAGGGAAGTGCGTCATTACTATTTTGGACTGTTAATTCTTATTTCTGAATTATTTAACTTTTTTTTCCACATTGAACTATCTTTAGGCAGTTTATACTGTAGCTTAGAATTTTTTTGATTGATGTATTTAATCATCTTTTGGGTTCTTTGGGTCCATATCCCACCTCATGCCCCTACATCATCAACTATTTACCAACAACTCCATGCCAACAACCAATTACCTGACCTGGCCACACATTAGAGAAGGTACAGCGTCATTGACGGTATTTTTAGTAAAAATTATTCTCTGAAACCGCTGGCTCAATTGCTCTCAAATTTAGGTTGGATATTTGCAAGGGTGTGACCCTTGTAATTTGTTGAAATTATGACAAAATTGGCAAAATTTCCGTTTTGGGGCAATCTTTGTCATTTTCAGTCAAAAAATCGTAAAAAATCTGTTTCTTTCAAATTGCTGGACAGATAGCATTTATATTTGGTGTACAGATGCCCATGGGTGACAGCAGTTGGATATGTAGAAATTGTCCAGAAAATTTTTGGGCAACAAAACTTGTTCTGAAAAGTGACTTGTCTGATAGCTTTGTAATTTGGTATAAAAATCCCAAAGAAGCTCACCTACTTTACATTTCCTGCTATCTGGCAATTGTAGCTCATCATGTAAACACGGTCAATACCAAGGGATGGAAAACTGGGGGGGGGGGGTTAGCATTAATTTTCTTGCCTGATTCTTTGTGCATTATTTTCCCCCCACTCTCCCTCCTTTTCTTTTTGTCAAGCTGCCTCTGGCTGATTTTTTAGCTCCCATATAATATGCATATGTATATATGCAAATGGGAGGTATTCGTATAAGGTGGCAAAATGGCGTCTGTATGTATGTATGTATGTATGTATGTATGTATGTCCGTCCACATCAAAAACTCCTAAACCGTAGCACCTACTGTCTTAGTATTTGGTGTACAGGTGCACCTAGGGGTGGAGATGTGAATTTGTTCAAATGAACATGTCAGTGCCAAAAATATGCAAATGAGGGGAAAAAAAGGAAAAATCCTGCAAATGGCTAAAACTCAGTAAGCATTGGTCAGATTTGGTTGAAACTTGGTATGCAGATTTTTTTAGGTATTCTAAAGTATGTGTGCAAAATTTGGGATGAAATTTGCATGTTTGTATTTTTTAGGGTATTTTTTCCGTTTTTAGTCAAAAAATCTTGTTCTCTGAAATCGCTCGTCTGATTGCTATGAAACTTCATATTCATGTTCCTCAGAATGACCTCAGTCATGCTTGTACAAATTGTATTGATATTGTCATATTTGTAATTTTGGGGCAATTTTCCCAATTGTTGATAAAAAATGTTTTTTATCAAAAAACTACTGATTTGATAGCTTTGATATTTAATATACAGGTATCTAAGATTAATCTCAATATAATGTATTGAAGGTATGTTGAAACTGGCAATTTTTTTTATTTTTGGGGCAATTTTGCCTTTTTTGGTCAAAAAATTTTTCTCCTAAAACTTGTGATCTGGTCGCCTTGATATCTAGTGTACAGGTTCCTAGGGTTTATGTTAATTAGATATATTTAAAATTAGGATAAATTTCTGCAATTTTGTATTTTGGGGGGCAATTTTCTCATTTTTGGTCAAAAAATTTGTTTCTAAAAAAAATTTACCAGTCTGATTGCTTTGATATTTAGTAAACCGGTTCTTAGGGTTTTTGTTAATAAGATATATTGAAATTAAGTTGAAATCCGGAATTTTGAATTTTTGGGGCAACTTTGCGAAACTCAGTTTTATTGGGATATCTTTCATTTTGTATTTTTTAGATTTTGTTTGGTAATTTTATACCTACTGGAACTAAGAGTATATAATGTGGTGGTTTAGTAAGCATTTGATATGCTTAACTTTATTTAGTGTTGAAATGCGGTAAAAAATCCTGGCAGATTTTGAAAAAATTCCAAACAAATGCCAATGAAAAATTCAGCCAGAGAAGGTTTGATAAAAAGAAAAGGTGGGAGAGTGGGGAATAAAGAATGTACAATTGATCAGATAAAAAAGATAATGTACCTCATCAATCTTCCAGACACCATCCCTCATCAAATGGTCCACCCCGATGTATTTTTGTACGTAATTAACCATGCAGTGTATTTTTTTAAGATGTCAAGTTAGGTAAGGATTTGAAAGGAATAGTCAAGTTCACCACAGTTTAACTTTTTCTCTTGTGTCATCATCCTTGTGTACTTGGTTAAGTTTGTAAGTTGTTCCAGATGTGGATGCACCAGCTGTTCTGGAAGAAAACAATGTTTACTTTTCCCTGTATAGAGTTTTCTGAGTAATGATTTTATGTAGAAATTTCTCCATGTATCTGGTGTATGCACAAAGTGTAAACATTGGTTGCATGTTATGTATTTCAGTCCATGTCAAATATTGTAAATGAAAAATCAAGAACAGTTTACTGTGTGCTTGTAAAAGATAACATATTTGTCAATACATAAACTGCCTGCAGATTGATGGTCTTAAAGATTATCACAGAGTAGAAAAGGAAAGAAAACTAATCAAATTGCTGTAACATATTCACTCTCAGTGCCTGTATAGGCCTATACTTAACTATTTTATCATTACATTCAGCTGTTTGTTATATCTTTATCACTCTCCATGGGCCAAGGCACACTTGGGGTCAATGTCATCACTCTGTGCCAGTCTGTGTATGTCAGTCTGTCTGTACATGTATGTCCATGTTTCATACAATTGTTAACTTGTTTTGATAACTATATGGGAGCGAACAGTGATTTTGTCACTATTTTTATTAGCTACTATAGACTATAGTCTATAGAAGCTATTGGGATGGGTATCCATCCGGCGTCTGTCGTCAGTCTGTATGCATGTATGTATGTATGTATGTATGTATGTGTGTGTGTGTGTGTGTGTGTGTGTGTGTGTGTGTGTGTATGTATGTATGTATGTATGTATGTATGTATGTATGTATGTATGTATGTGTGTGAGGCGTCCGTCCACTCAAATATCTTGAGAACCACAGTACTTACTGATTTGATATTTGTTGTGTAGATTAAAAATATGATTTTGAGAAACTTTTTTTTTAAAATTTTTTGATATTATTGAAAATAGGCAAATTAATGCCAAAAAAGGCGTTTTTGGTAAAAAATCTTCTTCATAACCGCTGGTCAGACAGCTTTGTTATTTGGTAGACAGGTCCCTAGGGATAACCCCAGTTAGATTTTTAAAATTGTGATGAAAAATGCAAATGTGTATTTTTAAGGAATTTTTTTGTCATTTTTGGTCAAAAGTTGACTTACATTGTATGTAATTCTTGTACTGTATAAACCCTATCAATTCACCCAGAAAAAATAATTAATATGATTTTAAATAATTGAATTAATCAGGAAATCATCAAAGCCAAAATAATCTTAGTGTAGAATTATTAGAAAGTTCAACGTTTTTGACAGTTCATAGTGAAATGCTTACCATCTTGGAGGATTAAAACACGTAAAGGCAACTTTCCTGAATCCCAACTTGACATATTCTGAACCGTCATTTATTGTGCCCTGTATGTTATCTAATAGTTTGTCATGATAGGGTGGTCAAATAAATAGAGATAGAGAAAGTTCTAATTTCCATTTATGGTTGACTTGGTAAGGATAAAATAAAATTACTTTTTGAAGAAAAAAATAGAGTGGTCAATTAAAAGAGTGGTCAAAGTGATGGGGTCTTTATGGTAAAGCTGGGCTGTAAGATTCCTCATGTGCTATTTATAGGAGTTATGCAATCTGTGTAAACAGTGCAATGAAAGTGTTACATGATTCCTTATAATGCTTTTGATGACCTTGAACTTCTTAAGTTTCAAACATTTGTCTCTGAGTACGTACAGTCTCAACTTATTCAACAGAACTTACAATGTTAATTTGAAAGTTAAAATGTGCTTGGTTAATAGGATGAAAATACTTATAAAGATAAGCAGCTTAAGATTCTTTATAATCTGACAGATATGCTGTTTTTCATGACGTAAATCTTGATTTAAGGTGGTTGGAAAGGCTATTTTTGCACCAATTCTTTTCTCAGAGTTAATGTCAAGTTTCAAGTGTTAGAATCAAGATATTTAGTTCAAATTTTCAGTATATCTCCCTTAGTTAACATTTTCTCCAAAGAATATAAAAATTGTATATTTGCAGCCATGATTTTGAAATATGACACCAGTAAATATTAAAATTTAATTTTTCATACTTTTTTTACATATTTGAATTTAATAATAATTGGATAGTATTAATATTACCAAATTAGTTATAAATATGTTGACACTATTTATTGTAAGATTTGTACGGCAGGATTTGTAAATAAAATTTGTTTTTATGATTTTACATGGGTTTATATATCAAAAAATTATTAAAAATTCTTTCAAATTTCAAAATATGATTTTTCAAAAAGTACTTCAAATACAGGAAAATTGTGCCTTACAAATCTTATCTGTAACCTTGTTAATATGCTGTAAAAATTCCATGTCCATATCTCATTTCAAAGTTGGATTAAATTGGTATACAATTATGTAGGAAAACTGTTATTCTGTCAAAAATGTTGAAAACAAGCCACATTTGCACCCCTCTTTTGAAGTCATAGAGCAGTTTTTTTTGGTTAATCTCACTTTTGACACCTCTTTGACACTCAAAGAATCTAAAACTGCATTTACAATAGCAGTCACTTACTCTGAATGCCAGCACCGCCTTGTCAAACTTTCCTGAAAAACAGCAAATAATGACTTTCCCTTTTCAAACATTTTATTAAAAGCTAGGGGACCTCTACCATAGTTAATACACTAAAGACTCCCAGCTTCTTCTTATTTGGTCAGTTTTTCAGAAGTTTTAACAGGCTATAACTCTGCAATGCCTTTGTGCCCAAATGTCTAGTTTTTTTTATTCCACAGAGAATGTTGACTACTTTTATATTTTAATAGTTTTGTTGAAATTTATAACTGACGCTCTAGCCTTTCCAACCACGTTAAGCAAGTCTTGTTTACTTTAATTAGAGTGTAATTAACTGTCGTTTATTAGCTACTATAGACTAATGTAGTCTATAGAAGCTATTGGGATGGGTATCCGTCCAGTGTCCACCATCAGTCTGTATGTATGCTGTATGTATGTATGTATGTTTGTCCATTTGTGAGGCGTCCGTCCACTCAAATGTCTCAAAAACTGCAGTACTTACTGATTTGATATTTGTTGCGTGGATAAAATATATGATTTTGAGAAACCATTTTTATTAATTTTTTGATATTGTTGAAAATATGCAAATTAGTGCCAAAAAAGGCGTTTTTGATAAAAAATCTTCTTCATAACCACTAGTCAGACAGCTTTGTTATTTGGTATACAGGTCCCCAGGGATAACCCAACTTAGATTTGTTAAAATTGTGATGAAATATGCAAATCTGTATTTGTACGGAATTTTTTTTTCCATTTTTGGTCAGGCCATCCTGAAATGAGCTATCAAAGATATCCACCTTCTTTATCAATACATGTGTCACATAACACAGCAGAGCTCTGTCGACTGTTGAGTCGCTTGTTTTTTCAAAACCGCTGGTCAGACAGCTTTAATATTTTGTTTACAAGTCCCTAGGATGACCTTAGTGAGATATAATTTCATACAGTCAGGAAATACTTAATTTTGTATCCATGTCTATAGTAGCTTCAGGGACTTTGGCCCTATGTTTGACATTTGCTAATGTATGTAGGATCTGCTTACCCCATTGCTATAGAAGTTGATATGCAGAACCACTGACTATAGGAAAAGACTCCCTAAGAAAAAAAAAATTACCTCAATGCAACAATATCATAGAACCATAGACAGTAGAAGTGACACTGTCTCTAGTCTGGTGATTGATTTGAATATCTGAGTCACCTGTGAGTGAATCAATATGCCATTCTGGCATCTGGCGAACGGTAGCTTGAAGACTGTGATTGAGGTTTTTTTAATCTTGAAGTTTCATTTACATGTAACTTGAAAACTTTGTCATTAAGTCAGTCTTAACATCAACTCATGCATTCATTCATTCATGCAAGTATTTACCAAGATGCCACTAAGATTTAACCTTGGATCCCAAGTGGCCACATATTAGCTATGAGATATTGAAGTCCTTTTGTTTGTATAATTATGAGTATAGCATTATAAGTCAAGCCCTGGTACAGTTTGTATTAAAACAAAATGGAACATTCATTGACAAAAAGTCTTTTGATTTTTTTTTGATATCAAGGGGTTCTACAGAAATGGAAGATTCGTTTTCAGTTTTAAGGTAAGGAATTACTCATTTTTGTCAGTAAAGCTGCAGTCCTCAATTCTTAGTTCTGACATGAGCCCATGTTGATATTAACATGGTCATGTTTCTTTGACAGTTTTATCAAACTCATAAATTAGTTTTTAGATCAAAATGGTGCAAAGCCCTTAAAGTACAACTTTCTGAGCATACCAACATTGTGTGCCATCTTAAGATGTTTTAGCAACAAGAGCTTGACACCTAATGAATTTATACCTTTTCCTGCCAGACAGTATTATAGTACACAGCAAAACTTGCGTTCAGACTCGGCGGGTTTTTGACGGCGTTTAGACACATTCAAGACGCGTCCGAGACGCGTCTAAAACACGACCCTTGCAGCTCATTATCTCACAATGGAAAGAAGGCCTTGAGTGGCCTTTGTTATGTAAAATACAATAATCCACTACGTCTTGTTTTTGTCACGTTCTAGACGCTCCAATTTCTTTCATCTACTATCATAAGATGTTGTCTAATCTAGCAGCTTTTTGCCTAGTCGATGTTTTATAGTGCAAACATTTGGAGAAAAGACCGATTGATTATACAGTACAGTCCACGCAGAACCCGTAACTGGTGCGGGAACAATGCCCGCATAAAAAGTGCATCGTACGCGCACGAAACGAGCATCATTGCCAGCACAATGCGGGAACATAAAGTGCACTGTGCCAGCACTATGCGGGCACGATTCGCGCATCGTCACTGTGCTGGCATTGTTGCAATGTGCGGCATATTCACACCTTGACCTTGAATGTATGACTGAGTTGAACACTGTTGCATGTGAATGTAAGTTGGGCTTGTTGGAGTTTCATTCTTGTGGACAAAAATTGCAACAAGTGGACGTACAAGTGACTAGTGTAGTGCTGGGTTTTGTCCTTATCGGCTCAGCCAAACTTTGACCCATTGCTGATTGGAGTTGCGACGTTTAGTGTCATTTACCAATGCTAGTAAGATTTTAGGCCGAGGGTAAAGTGAAAACTCTTTACGTACAATGCATAATCTGTTACTGTGAAATTGTTTCTATGACTTGGTGCATTGTGAGTTCGAGTCCAATCGAAAATTATTGAATTTCTCAAATAAAGATGACATCACTGTCGTGAGACGTGGTGTCGAAGAAACTGACTGAGGCTGTGATGGTGACGATAGGTACATGTAAGTTGTTGCCATAACCGTAACTCATCGTAGAAGACAAGTCAACACAACAATAAAAATTCTCGATCTGTTTTCTATTTTTCAAAATGTGCACCGTATATCCTCCCATATAAGCGGCACTGCTGATTAAGCGCCAGTCAGACATAGTTTGTTACTCTTTGCTCATAATAAGTGCCATGGAAAGTTCATTTTTACGCTCCCATATATGCATATGTATATATGCAAATGGGAGGTATTCGTATAAGGTGGCAAAATGGCGTCTGTATGTATGTATGTATGTATGTATGTAAGTATGTATGTATGTATGTATGTCCGTCCACATCAAATAGTCCTAAACCGTAGCACCTACTGTCTTAGTATTTGGTGTACAGGTGCACCTAGGGGTGGAGATGTGAATTTGTTCAAATGAACATGTCAGTGCCAAAAATATGCAAATGAGGGGAAAAAAAGGAAAAATCCTGCAAATGGCTAAAACTCAGTAAGCATTCGTCAGATTTGGTTGAAACTTGGTGTGCAGATTTCTTTAGGTATTCTAAATTATGTGTGCAAAAGTTGGGATGAAATTTGCATGTTTGTATTTTTAGGGTATTTTTTCCGTTTTAGTCAAAAAATCTTGTTCTCTGAAAGCGCTCGTCTGATTGCTATGAAAATTAATATTCATTTTCCTCAGAATAACCTCAGTCATGCTTGTACAAATTGTATTGATATTGTCATATTTGTAATTTTGGGGCAATTTTCCCAATTTTTGATAAAAAAATTTTTAATCCCAAAACTGCTGATTTGATAGCTTTGATACATGTATTTGGTATACAGGTATCTAAGATTAATCTCAATATAATGTATTGAAGGTATGTTGAAACTGGCAATTTTTTTTTTATTTTTTGGGCAATTTTTGCCTTGTTTTGGTCAAAAAATTTTCTCCTAAAACTTATGATCTGGTAGCTTTGATATTTAGTGTACAGGTTCCTAGGGTTTATGTTAATTAGATATATTTAAAATTAGGATGAAATCTGCAATTTTGTATTTTGGGGGCAATTTTTCTCATTTTTGGTCAAAAAATTTGTTTCTCAAAATTTACCAGTCTGATTGCTTTGATGGACATGCAGTGCTAGTTATTGTTGACTCTTTGACTGGGCTTTGTAATCATTTCCAACATTTGGTTTTCACATTAACAGACGAACCACTTGAAACCGCACCTTTTGAAATTACATCAGGTTCTCTTCATACCCTGACTATCATAATTTATGTAGAGAATTCAGAACTTACACATCATTTATACATACCGCCATCAATAGAGAATCTGATTTTCAATGCATTAAAACAAATGTCAAACAAATGTCCAAGCTCAAACAAGCTCCCCAAAAATTCACATATAAATAAACCCACATCAAACAACCCCACCACCACCAAACCATCATAACCTCTCCCAGTGCATACACCATGAAATGGGGGCGGGGACTGTGTCATTAACAATGACTTGTTTACATCAGATCATATCTCCCTCAATAAATTGTGATCAGAGTGGGAATACAGAGCCGTTAGTACTATTTCTATGAAAAATGCTTAATTATAGACCTTTACTGAGACAGGAACATATTCAATTGCATATACCAACCTTCCATCATCAACTGAATATAGTAGTTCATTTAATGACACAAATTTAATACCGAGTATCGGCTCAAGTCATGACAAATGCCTCACGGCTACGTAGTCCTTCAAAGTGCACAAGAATAATTTTATTTGACAAATGTAATATATATAAACACAGTATATGATTCTGTTGCTTCTATAACAATGTATATGACAAATATTCTGCATTTGTTATAAGGTTGGACAAGGCTATCCCCATGAAGCTCCCAAAGTAAAATGTGAAACACAGGTATATCATCCAAACATTGATCTTGAAGGCAATGTTTGTTTAAATATATTAAGGTAGGTGTTTTCTTCTTTTCAAGTTGTAGCTATCTCAATAGAGCATTGACTTTGTTGGTCACCACGAATCAAAATATCAAGCCCATTCCAATTGCAAATTTACCCTTTATTTCTGTTCAAGGTATGTCACAGTCAAACATTTGTCCAGTAAAGTACAGACAGAATCTAAAGTCCCTGAATGTAACAATTTACAGTTCAAAGCAGAACTAAAGCACAATCCAGGCTTGCCTTGGGCTTGTCCCAGGCGAGCCGAAGGTGCGTCTCAGACCTCACCTAGCCCTCAATAGCTCATTATCTCCAACTTGAAATCGTCATTATATTTAAATTATGCAGCGATAACTGTTCCAGCCACACCGTGGTTACACCGAGCACGAGTAAGACAAGTGTCGACCTAACTTTTCAGACGTAATTTCTGGACTGTAGGCTGGCAAACAATTTGTTGCGCTTGCGGTGCCATTTATTCAAGCATATAAATCTACACACCTTCACATCAAAGGATAGCTTGTGACCCAATTTGTTGAAGGGTCAAATCTTTTTACAACTTTTGTTACGTGCAGAGAAAACGAACAAAAAGGGTGAACTCAGCAGTTTCCGTTTAAACACAAATTTATTACGAAAATAAAACTAATTGCTAAGTCAGGGATAGAGTACAAGCTTTAAAAGTGTACAGACTACTTATGTCAGCTGGGACGACAAAGCTCTAGTCTCAGAGTTGTAACAGTCAGTCGGATGAATGAACAGTCCTTTAGCATGCAGGCTTGAAGTTGCACAAAGTCCACAGTATAAATCCAGCGTTGGCAGTGAAGGTCTTGAAAAGTCTTGAGAATGACTACTGCTGGGTTTCCAAACACATGTAGTAACACACAAGAGACACGATCCCAAAAGTCTGACTGGAAGCTGTGCACGTCCCCTTCATACCCATGTGTGCAAATGTTTTTACCACGAGCAATTCTTATGTGTTTTTTTTTCCCAGCACTTACGATATAAGCATTCACTACTTTACACCTCAGTGCACTCGATGTTACCCTTCCCTTTTCTGACCCAAGAAATCATATTTCAGGATTTCTGTTGCAATATCTCAATGGTATAGGCAATATCTAGATGGGACTATTTGACTTCTGTAAATTGTGAAAATTTAAAACACAAGACAGGAGTCAATAAACTAGTGTTAAAACCAATACATTATTCTCTCATATAAATATGTTAGAAAGATTACAAGTTGACAATGAAAAATTGAGGAACAACAAATATAAAGAAATACAATGTGTGAGCCTTGTTTCTCTGACCACAAAAAATAACATCCCCCCCCCCTGAGAACTTAAAAGGAATTGACTATTTTAAAGAAAAGCAGGTATAGTAATGATCACAGTTGATTTGCCAAAAAAGTGTTCTACAATTGAGAGTTGTATATATACTAGACTTTCCATTTTGTTTTCATTTGTTGGAATGTAAAATGAATACATAAAACCATCCTGTGATATGTGAAACTGTGGCTTAAATTTGAAAATTCACTGCTACTCCATTTGAAAAAAAAGATTGATGCAGGTCTGACAGTAGAAATAAAAAAAAATGCTGTCTCTCTGACAAAAAAAAGTTCCCATACCCACTTCCTGCATACCCCCCCCCCGAAATCAAATGGGTCTCCCCTTAATATGCGCATGCGCATATAACAAGTTAGCATTGTTTTGCAAGGACTTACGCCATCTTGTTTCTCGCGTCTGGTGCGAATCTTGACGTTTTTGGGGGTTTTTAGCGTGTATTTGATGATGTTTTGTAAATATGGAGTTCACAGTGATGGTACTTTTGTTGCTGTCATGTATTTTTTGGCACGAAACGCTCCTTCGATAGACTGAAGAATGATGGCCTCCGTACTCGGTACTCCCCAGTACCATTGCTTCAGCGAGGCAATCCCACCGGCGGCCCGTACTAATAGCTGGGTGAGAGCGAGGGAACGCTCTGTCCTTCTACCTCCATGTCATAACAAACTAGCGTCGTTTTATGTTGATGTACTGTCCTTTCGACATAGCGATAACTTTTAGTTTTCTGTTGCTTATTTTGGGTAATTTCGACAGTTGTGCATTGATTTTGACATCATTGTTGACTCTGATCGCTATTACAGTGTGTGCATGCTTATATGATGCTGTGTGTTCCGCTACAGCTAATCGCCCCGCTCACCACAGCCCTGCAAAGACCAGTACGTAGGGTGAGCGGGGCGATTAGCTGTAGCGGAACACACAGCATCGTACGCAGGGATGTTGACCGATTTACTAAGGAAGTACGCGCACTTCAGAATCACGGCATAATCCGACATGGTATAAATTTGGCATGATCATCAGATCATACATGATCCGAGATTGCACTTCAGCCAGGTCACGATAACTAATGTTGTTTGTTTCACTGTCGTTTAATACCTATATTTCCACTAAAAGACCATTAGAATTTCATCCTTGCTACTTTGAAATCGTGCACTGGCATGCATGTAGTTGTCAACATCACTATGCTTGAATGTAGTAGACTCTTACTATGAATATATCGACTGTCACTGCATATTGCATATGTGTGGAAGTCACTCCATATCATATCAAAAAATGTAGTATTGCGACGTTTGAGCTGCCAGAAGCCAGAATTTACAGTTTACGAGAAGTTATCTTACATGTAAAACTCAGTTCTACTGTGAACAAAATGCAAGCTATGTTGTATAACTATCGTGAATAGCATAATATTTTGTACCTATCACCGTGTCAGAAAATCAGAAGGAAACAACCAGTCAGACAAACTGTGGTCAGGATGATACTGTCCAATTTTAATATTTGTCTCTCGGCACACACCAGATACTCATGACTGTAAAACAACATTTCCATATAATTGTATTTTCAGTTTTTATATTTAATTTGCTTTTCACCATATTGTATGTCCTTCCCTGCACTACATAATTCAAAATTAAATATTGTCTTTGGCCTATACATACTTGAGGGGTAAGCTTATTTAGTCTCACACATTAAAGATGCACTGTTGACCTACAGAGTCCAAACTTTTTATCATTGTATTGTAGATAGGTGTACACTCCAAATACTAAGTACAAGTGTGGTGAGTGTAACAAGCAAATGTTTTTAGTCAATGGCCCAAATTTATTTTCTATATGATGGACAATAAATACATGTGTAATCAATGCCAACAGTCCAGTTTAAGTAATTTGGTTTAGATTAGCCATTGGCTAAATTTTCTCCCCTTCTGTATTATATAAGTTCACCGTTTCCTGTTTTAGATATTGTTGATCCTATTGAGTCCCATCTCTAATTCTTAATTCACTTTCATATCAGGGTTGTTGATACTTAGAATCCACACTTGAACTTATGCTGGAGCAGTAACCAACCAGTTCAAATAACTTTCATTGATGTCCAAACAATTTGACTTTTTGCCAAATTTCACATTTATGGCAAATAATAAACAGTAAGGAGGTACAAAGGACCTCGGTGCCCCCGGGCCCCATGTTCAAAGTTTGTACAAGCACACTAACTTATATTATACATACTTTGATTTGTTTCTCGATATGATCCAGTAACTCTGGCAAGTCTAAACAAAATTTAGTCAAAGTTGGTACATGGACATTGACTTATATCATGCATATGCATTTTGATTTTTTAGACAGTAACATCAAATATGGCTGCGTGGCAGCCATTGTGTTACGATTTTTTCGTGTCAGCTACCATAACTCAGACATGTATCAACAGATTTTATTCAAAGTTGGTACAATGACATTGACCTATGTCATAACTATGCATGTCACTCTATTGGTTTTCACAGTCCAAGGCAATATAATGGCTGCCTGGTGGCTATTTTGTTATGATTTTTTCATTTACAAAGCTATAACTCAGACATATTTCCACCAGTATCATTCAAAGTTGGTACAAGGACATTGACCTATGTCTTACGTATGAACATCAATTTGTTTCACGGCATGTAGCAGTATCATGTCAATTATTGAATTTTCCTAATTATGCTGATATTTCAAGAAATACTGCATCAAATTTCATGAAATTTGGTACAGATACTAAGCTCACATTGCTTTAACCGTGAAAAAGACATTTATCAGTTTTGTATTAATTAATTTGTAATTGCATATGTGATGAACTTTTCTAATTAGAGTGATATATCAACAAATACTGCGTTAAATTTTATGACACTTGATACAGATATTGATCTTATAATGTTGTAAATACAATTTAATGACATTTAGCGGTATCATAATGTTAAGAATTCAAGAGATGGGAAATTCAAACGAGACAAATTTGGTCGCCTACATTATCACTACCCCAGATCGAGACAACTTTATGTGGTGAACCGAGCAACGAAATTCCACTCATAGAATTCCATGAACCATGCCAATGACTTGACAAAAATTTTGACAGAAATAATCGGGGAAAATGATAAACGAGCTGTTGCCGCGGTAATCAATGGTAGTTCCGATTGGTCATTGAAATCAGTGACAAGTATGATTTATTTTTGGAGAGTTTGGCGAGATATGGATTTATTATTCTCACTTGTTATGCACCTGGTCATAGTCGTTTTAATATGATTGAACATGCCTGGGCTCCGTTGTCGAAGTTTCTTGCCGGAGTGACTCTACCTGTATGTCTACCTAGTGAGGAAAAACCACCGTGTAAACAGACTGATTTAAACGAAGACCAAATTGGCTGTAAGGAAGCAAGTGTCTTCGACAACGCGATCAAAACAGTCAATGCATACTGGAACAGCCAGAACTTGGCAGGGTTTCCTGTAACAAGTGAGGGATATCCGTGCATGGGTAAATCGCCTGAACCGTATGATGATTACTCGGCTGTTACTGCATTCGCAAGTGCTGGCATTACGGCATTGGGGTTTGTTGAATTGAATAACGAGTATTTGTTTCTAATGAAACACGCAGTGCGAGGGGCTCATCAAGTTCAGTTCATGAAATGCATCAATGCATCGTCTACTCACTGCAGAGCTAAACCGGTACAAGCCCTAAAAACAGTGAAGTTTCTACGCCATTATGGGGGTAGAGTGTTCACTCCCAAAGTTAGCAAAGTTCACATCGGCCATTACATGACTTTTATTGAGAGAACCTGCGAATGGGATTTGAGTAAAGGAGCAACCTGTGAAATTGACGAGACCTGTCCTTCTATCATCGAATGCGAGATGCCAATCAAGCGATGTCAACGTGGTTGTAAATATGTGTTCTACTCGCGCGCAGACCAGGAACGACACGACATTCTCGTCCACTTTTCAAAACGAAAGGTGGATCAACAGCGTGCGAGAAGAAGGAAATGAAAGGCAGTGGAAATGAGCGGAAATGATAACGGCGACTCACAAACTGCAACCCACATGTGTAACTTCAAACTTGCAAGCGGTGAAACCTGTTTATTTACCACCCCTACCAAGTACAAATTGCGTGTTCATAAAGACAGAGAACAGAACAAGAGATGCAAAAAGGGGAAGTAAAATAAAATGACTCTTTTATGCGGTAAAACGCCTTGTTTGTACTCAAATTTGATCGATTACTTTAATTGTCATGTGGCAAGGAAAACACGTCTTTACTAGCTATAGCAAAATGCAACATTGTACTCTCAGGCAGACATGAACATTTCGCACTTTAGAAGTTTCGTTTAGGGGAGGGGGTTTGTTCTAAACGAAGGAATTTCGTTTTTTGAACTTCTGCGACAATCTGAGACGGTCCCTAAGCTTTAACTTGTGACAAGTATGCTGCTTCTGTATATCAACTACCATGTCTGACCCTAGTCATTTCGTCATGCTAAAATTTTTAGTATTCTTTTTGTCAATACAGCTGGTATGTGTGGTGATCATTGTCTATTGTTTACTAATGAATTCTTGTCCGTACTAGAATACAATAATAACAACAACAATAACAGTGTAGATTATACCATTAGGTTGTGTTGATATGCTACATACTTGGCATTAAATTACAGTTTAGGGATTCAATGCAGAAAGTGTAGAGAAATCACAAAACCAAAGATCTGAAAAAATACAGATGTTACAGATGTTGATCTTCCAGTAGTGATATGGCATGCAAATTAACTGCAGATTTGCATATTGAATGAATTTTCTTAATTAGGCTGATATATGGCGAGAAATGCTTCATAATATTTCTTGAAACTCAATACAGATGTTTAGCTCACATTGCTTTAACATTGAATAAAGACACTATGCAGTGTTATGTTAATTAATATTTAATTTATATACGTAATTAACTTTTCTAATTAGAATATGTCCAGAAACACTTAATCAAACTTGATGAAACTTGGTACAGATATTGATCTCACGGTGTTGTAATATGACAGAACCCCATGACCTGTGAGTGCAAGCGCGTCGTACTAGCGGTATTTGCACGAGTGCCGCGGTGTATTCGGTGGCCATCCTTTCACGAGCGAAGCGAGTGAAAGGACATTGGTTTTATGTTTTACGCTTTCACCACCATGGAACTGACCTTTATTTACAGACCTAATTAATGAGCGGGACTCTATCCTTTCCAAGGACGTGTAATCAAAGTACCCATTAACAAGTGGGGACTGTGTCATCAACAATGACTTGTTGAGAATGGGCATTTGGCGGTTCAGTCTGTTGCTTCCCCACTATGTGACTGGATATAGTATGTTGTAGTTAGACCCCAATTGAAGACAACGTATTGATAATAGTTATGGCACACACAAATGTCTTTGTCATTTGATGATATGCATGAGATGAAGTAGACTATATCTAGCATTTTGTATCAACAAAAATTGTATTACCCCTTACTCCATAAAAATCTGTTCTCAATCCAACGTTGATACACTTGAGAGACAGCAAGCCTAGGATTTTTGAAGAACAGTTGACTTACCTGTTCCAGTTGTGCTATGAGTTATGTCTGAATAGCTTTTCAAATTTTGAAAGAGATCAAATTTATAATATTTTGACATGTTTCTCATGAGTATCTAACTACATAAAATACACATATATCACACGGGGGTCATGAATGTCTCACTTTGATTTATGCTTTATCAACAGAGAAGATTGGAAACCTGTATTGACAATAAATGCCATTATCTATGGTTTACAGTATCTATTTCTGGTAAGTGATGAACAGTTCATTTAGTACCACATCGAAATCTATTTATTTTCAAGTTCAGTGTATGGGAAAATTCAAATACACAAGTCCGCCCAGACCAAAGCTTTATTTGTCCCCATGAACAAAGTAAGGGTTGACTAATGGATTAGAGTGTATTTCTATTTGTCCTTTGGTCCCGTTGTCCATCCATGTATTCATCCCAAGCTGTTCCTTGACATGCTGGGACCTGTTTCATTCAAACCTCTCACTAGGACAATGTATTAGCTTGTTACATATGGCATTAATTTATTTTTGAGTTGAGTGCCACCTCATGAAGATAGGACGTCTGTTCTGATTCCAAATTTTCAGACTCTTGGAGGTGTTATCCCTTTTCACCTTATTTAATCAGTATTTTATTTATCAGTACTGCATTTCACCTTCTGTAGCCAAGCCAGTAGATCGAGATGGCATAATTCAAACAAAATTGTCAGAAATAGTAGTTTTTTGGTTTCATATATCTATAGTGTATTCTGAAAATTGCTGCTGATGTAGATCCCTTTTCCTGCCAGTCAGTATCACTTCCCCATCAGCAAAGTCAGTAAAAAGTGGTCTTGAGCCAAAACATGAAGTATTTTCACCCGCTTGGTTTGGTATGTTATAGCATCCTTAGTCCAAAAAAATCAAGTTTACAGTATTTATGTTTTCAACAGCCTTCAAATGTACAGTATTATGTTAAAATACACCATATGGTATATGTTGTGTTTCATTAATTTAAGCATCTTGACCTGGTGATGAAATATGGACTGCCGGAAAAGGGTTAAATCTGTCCCATGTTCATTAGTATTCCCTTAATTGACATATTAGCCCAGACCTATTATCTCTATAATGGATCTATGTCAACAACTATGTTGCTTATTAGTCCCCACATGTCCGTGCGTGCGTGCGTCTGTGCGTGCGTCCGTCCAGTCACGCAAATATCTCAGAGACGCCTGGAGCGATTTCATTCAAACTTGGTACAAGGATAGTACCCTACCTCATACAGATGCAAGTCAATTTGTTTCACAATGCGATCAAATTTGGCCGTGTTAGAGGACTTTTTAGTTTTCACCTCCATAGGCTCCCATGTATAAGGCAGTCCATAGACTCCCATGGATAAGGCAGTCCATAGACTCCCATGTATAAGGCAGTCCATAGACTCCCATGTGTAAGGCAGTCCATAGACTCCCATGTATAAGGCCAAGAAAAATAAAAATTTAGTTTCTCATCGAATTCATATTGCAAAAAGGATGCAGTGACACAGTTTTAAGTCCCAACAGATAAAGTCCAGGGGGCTTATAGATTGGGTCATGTCCATCCGTGAATCCATCCGTTCACGCAGATATCTCAGACACTTTGACAAAATGTCATGTGACCTTGGTGACCTTTGACCTCGAATTTACATATTTGTCCATAACTCAGTAACCACAAGTACTAAACCTTTCATATATGGTATGATGGGATACCCTATGACGCCACATATTGTACCTCATTAATTATGCACATATCTAATTTTGAGCGAGCCAATAGAGCCAGAGCTCTGATTTTTGGTAGGTAGGGATAACTTAGCAATACAATTTTTTTTGACAAAATGTCACGTGACCTCAATGACCTTTGACCTCAAATATACATATTTGTGCATAACTCATTGACCACAAGTGCTACACCCTTAATATTTGGTATGATGGGACACCTTATGACGCCACATATTGTTCCTCATTAATTATGTGCATATCTAATTTTGAGCGAGCCAATAGAGCTAGATGTCTGATTTTTGGTATATAGGGATAACTTATCAAGACAAATTTTTTGACAAAATGTCATGAGACCTCGGTGACCTTTGACCTCAAATATACATATTTGTCCATAACTCAGGAACCACAAGTGCTACACCCTTCATATTTGGTATGATTGGACACCTTATGATGCCACATATTGTACCTCATTAATTATGTGCATACATAATTTTGAGCGAGCCAATAGAGCTAGATGTATGATTTTTGGTATATAGGGATAGACTATAGGATAGACATTTTTTGACAAAATGTCATGTGACCTCGATAACCTTTTACCTAAAATACACAATTATGTCAATGAATAAGTAACCACAAGTGCTATGTCCTTTATATTTAGTAGGATGGGAGACCTTATGACAACACATGCTTTACCTCATTAATTATGCACATATATAATTGTTGGCAAGCCAATAGAGCTAGAGGTCTGAATTTTGGCATATATGGATTAATTAGCAATACAATTTTTTTCCATAATGTCACGTGACCTTGATGACCTTTGACCTTGATTATGCATACATATGCATTACTCAGTAACCACAAGTTCTTTACGCTTCAATTTTGAAAGGGCAAGACCTTAAGATGTCACATCTTGTACCTCATTTATTATGCGCATATGTATTTCTTGGCTGGCCAATACAGCTAGAGGTCTGATCTTTTTCCCGATTTAGAACCATAACTTAGACATGCCTCTCGTTTCAATTTGGGAACGATGACATAGACCTATGTGTCCATAGATCTGAACATACACACTCCAGTGATACTTCCTAATGACCACATTTCCCTGCCCCATCAAGACTAATACTCCTATTACAAGTGGGGACTATGTCATTGACAATGACTTGTTTAAAACATAGGGCCAAAGTACCCGAAGCTACTATAGACATGGATACAAAATTAAGTATTTCCCGCCTGTATGAAATTATCTCACTAAGGTCTTCCTAGAGACCTGTAAACCAAATATTAAAGCCGTCTGACCAGCAGTTTTGAAGAAAAAGCGACCCAACAGTCAACAGAGCTCTGTTTTTTGTTATATAGAGAATAACTTTTTGTGACATATGCATTAACAAAGAAGGTTGATATCTTTGATAGCTCATTTCAGGATATCCTGACTAAAAATGGCAAAATTAGCTGCAAAAATACAAAATTGATGATTTCATCATAATTTCAATATATTACATTAAGATCAAGCCCAGGAATATGTATACCAAATATCAAAGCTATCTCATGAGTAACTATTGAGAAACAAATATTTTGACCAAAAATGGCAAAAATTGACCCAAAAATACAAAAATTGAAGATTTCATCAAAGTTCAGTATATCACAGTAAGAGAACCCCTAGGAACCTGTATACCAAATATCAAAGGCATCAGACAAGTAGTTTTTGAGAAACACACTTTTTGACCAAAATTGGCACAAATTGCACCAAAAATACAAAATTTTGCAGATTTCATCATTTATTCAATATATCATATTTGGTTCATCTGTAGGAACCTGTATACTAAATATCAAAGCTGTCAGACGAGTGGTTTTGATGAAATAAAGTTTTGACCAAAAATGACAAAAAATTCCTTAAAAATACAGATTTGCATATTTCATCACAATTTGAACAAATCTAAGTTAGGTTATCTGTAGGGACCTATATACAAAATATCAAAACTGTCTGACCAGCGGTTTTTACCAAAAACGCCTTTTTTGGGCACTAATTTGCATATTTTCAACAATATCAACAAAATTAAAAAATGGTTTCTCATAATCATATTTTGTATCTACACAACAAATATCAAATCAGTAAGCACTGCGGTTCTCAAGATATTTGAGTGGATAGACGCCACACAAACAGACGGACATACATAAATACAGACAGACAGACTGACAGATAGACAGACTGAAGCCGGACAGATACCCATCCTAATGGCTTCTATAGACTATAGTCTATAGTAGCTAAAAATCAGAGTACCAAAAATGTTTAAGAAAGATTACGGTTGTTTTTCTAATCTTGTAGATTCAGTTACATTTCATGTATGTCATGTATGTCTGATGTGTTGACATAATAGATCTCATCCACTTCTATCTTACAGGAACCAAACCCAGAAGATCCTCTGAACAAAGATGCTGCTGAGGTACTTCAGTCAAACAGACGACTATTTGAACAAAATGTTATGAAATCAATGCGAGGTGGTTATGTAGGTTCCACATACTTTGAAAGGTGCTTGAAGACGTGAAACAGGAACATCATTTGTAAATACAAATTATTACTGTATCCAATCACCACAATTTAAGGTTTTTCAAAAAGTGACACATTGATGTTTGTATAAATGTCCCTACAGCATTTGTTTTCTTTTACCATCCTGGAAGTTCAGGTTGTTGGTTAGATTCCTTTACAGGAGATATATGGCAAACAGGCTAAGCTCTGACAGTTTAACATATAGATAGTTTTTTTCTAAATTTGAAAAATTCAAGATAGGCAGTTTACAGCTGTTGAGTCATCATGATGTTGTAAAAATTGACAGAGAAGACAGTCTTTGTAGCCTGTCAGATAGTTACACATAAGTTAGTTGATATCTTTTACCAATATATTTGATTTTTTATTGGCATTGTAGTTGTGATTGATGTAAGGCTGCAGAATAAAAGAAACATTAATAAATAGATGTTCCCTTTCACCATTAATCATGGGTTTTTAATACAGCAAATTTCCTGTACTTTGTATCAAGTAAGTAATCAGTAAACATTAAAGAAGTTCCCTTAACACAGCATCACGATTTGTTAAGTCTGCATGATTTCTGTGCATTAACTGTCAATGGTTCATTGCACATCTTATCATAACATTTTCTGTGGAAAAGTAAAGTGTATCCATAAAGCATTATCATATTAAATCATTTCTTGCTTAGAAAGAACCAGTACTTAATATTGTGGTTTGATATTTTCACACACCTTAATTGTGCAGAAAAGATTCTCAGATACAACTTTGTGATGTGATATTTTTCCTCACTGGGCTGTTGTACAGATGTGTGCATATGTGTGTATGTATGTGCGTGTGTGTGTGTCAGTCTCTTGGATGAATTTTCAAAAGTAGCCAATTGAATTGTGGTAACATGTGTTACATACATTCACTTTTGGTAATGGCCAGAACTCTGTAAACTCTATTATGTGTATAGCTTGCCTGATGCTGAAGTTTTTTAATTTAAGATGAATTTTTTAGCTCCACTGTCAGCAACACAGAGCTTATCAAAGAGGGTGATTTTCCGATGTTGTATGTCAGCTATCAGCAATTGCCTTCTCCTCTGGAACCGCATGTCTGATTGCTTTGAAATTTAAAGTGCAGTGCACATATTGTGACCTTCAGGTTTGTTCAAATTGTGGTAAAATCTGTATTTAAGGGCATTTTTGGCTGTTTTTGGTAAAAAATCTCTGACACTACTTGTCCAATTGCTCAGAAATTTGGTACACAGTTTACTTGGGAGAACCTCACGTAAGTTCATTTAAATTGTGGTGAAATATGCAAATTTGTATTTTTAAGGCCATTTTGGTCAAAATATATTTAAAAATCTTCAAAATTGCAGGTCAGACAGCTTCCATAATTAGGATATAGTTCCCTAGGGATGACCAATTTCAGATTTGTTCAAATTGTGCAGAAATATTCAAAGTTGTATTTTTAAGGCAATTTTTGTCATTTTGGTCAAAGATTGGTTTCACCATAAACCCTTGAGAAAAACGGGACAGGCAACTGCGATAGAGAACAAAGGGTCTATGGGATTAGCAGCGTGTGATCCTACTTGGAATAATTAAGAGGTGTTAATTTATTGGGGACGGAATGAAGCTGGACCCGATTGACTGTACAACGTCCTGTCCATAGACACGTGCATGCGGGTATACGGTAATAATGTTTTCGGATTACAAGTTAATTTTGGATTACCCGCAAGTCCATTTTTAGCTCACATTTGGTTTTACCAATGTGAGTTTATCGTATAGGCTGAAGTCGATGGCGTCTGTATGTATGTGTGTATGTATGTATGTATGTATGTATGTACGTACAGTATGTCCGTCAACATCAAAAACATGCAAACTGCTGCACGTTTCAGCTTGGTATTTGGTGTGTGGATGCATCCTGGGCTATAGATGGGATTTTGTTCAAATGAAGTCTGCATTGCCAAAATTATGCAAATGAGCTTACAAAATGTGAAAATGGTTAAGAATTAATAACTCAAGAACCGCTTTTTTGATTGCTTTGAAAATTTGTGTGCAAGTACCTTAGGTGAACCTTATACAGTTTTATGAATATTGTGAAGATATCCTTAATTTTGTATTTTTGCTGAATTTTTTGTGATTTTTCTCATTTTCAGTAAAAATTCTTCTTCTCTGAAACCGCCGGCCCAATTGCTCTCAAATTTGGGTTGTCTCTTTGCAAGGGTGTTACTCTTCTAATTTGTTGAAATTATGACAAAATTGGGAAAATTACTATTTTTGTGCAATTTGTCATTTTTGGTCAAAAAATCTTAGACAGTGTTTCCTTTTTAAAACCCCTGGACAGACAGCTTTCATATTTCGTACACAGACGTACAGAGATGACAATAGTTAGATATGTGGAAATTGTCCTGAAATATAAAAAATTGTATTTTTAAGACAATATTGTCATTTTTGGTCAAGAAAACTTTATCTCAACATTACTTGTTTGATAGCTTTGTAATTTGGTATAAAGTCCCTTGTTTGATAGCTTTGTAATTTGGTATAAAGTCCCGAAAGATGTTATTAGATAAATTTTCTGCTCAAAGTGTTGGGAAACCCCAAAATTTGTATATTTTAGGTACTTTTCTCAGTTTGTGACCTTAAATAACCGATACTAACCCAGGATATGTTGTGAGACAATTTTGAAGGCTGTGAACATAATTTTGTCATATTTGATACCAATTTGTAGGAAAATTTGATCCAGAAAACAAAGCTTAGGTGATTTTTTTCATTTTGGATCAATTTTTGCAACTTTTCTATGTAAGACATACAAAAACTGATGAGAAATTTGGATCCAGGATAATTCCAGATGTTGTAATCACCACCCACAGTGGAAGGCATTTCACTATCTGTAACTAACTTAAGTGCTGTTTACATTAGAATGATAACACTCATGGCATTAATTAAAAATCTCCAAGGTTGTAAATGTACTTCCTGTCATTTGGTCTTATGTAATACCAAGGGATGGAGCATTTGATATGCAGGAGGGGTAGGGTTTAGAAGATCAATGATGTAGCATTACTTTTTTACCAGATCCCTTGTGCATTTTTTGCCCACTCCCACCTTTTCTTTTTATCAAGCCTTCTCTGTTTTTTGTTGTTGACATTTGCTTATGTATTTAGGATCTGCTTCTCCCATTGCTATAGAAGTTGATATGCATGTTCCTAAAGATGACCTCCAGTACCTAAGTTGGAGACCTTATTTGCTTTTGTCATTCTTGTTTTTCCTGGTTTAAATATTTCTCGAATGGACTAATTCAAACCGAATGTGAGCACATAGTGTCCTTGACGGTATTTTTAGAAAGAAAAGTGTTACAACTATTTTGAGACGAAGGTAGTGTATTTGAGCTCCGATGGAATAGTCATTTTTTCTGTACCCTGATTTTTGTCAAATGTTTCTTGACAGATGAAATAAAGGTCAGATTTTCGTTTCGCAGGACTGGGGAAGTGTAGACCTGTCTAACTCGTAAATGTTTGTTGTTATCGGAGATTTTTATGGTGGGGAATGTAAACTTATATTGTAGATACCTAGCAAGAGTTTTCTGTAGCGTCTATGGCTAAATTACACTATTTTTATCGTCTGTTTTTTCCCGTTGGCTTCGGCTAGAATCCAAAATGTGATCTTCATTGTTACCAGAACATTCACCATGACTAGTATCAAAAAACCCTCAAATTCTCTGTGTCATTACTCGGAACGTGCTGTGCAAGAGCAAAGTGTACATATTCAGAACGTCAGTTTGATCGTAAATGAGATTCAGTGTTAAGCACAAAGTATTCTTGTTGGGGACCGCTAGGCAAATAAACTTTAATATATTCCAAGATAGATTGCACAAAGAAACCTCAGCAGTTGCTTGTCCCGTTTTTCCTCGAGGGTCTATGGTTTCACCAAAACCACTTGTCTGACGGCTTTGATATTTGGTATGCAGGTTTATAGGGATGATCAAAATGTGATTTATTCAAATAAATTTATATTTTGGGGTAATTTTTGTGATTTTTGGTCAAAAAATTTGTTTCTCAAAAAGTACTCATCTGATAGTTTTGATATTTGGTAAACAGGTTCCTACAGATAAAGTGAGTGTGATTTATTGACATTATTATGACATTTTATATGTTGGGGCAATTTTTGCAATTTTTGGTCAAAAATGTTATTTCTCAAACAGTATTTACTTGTCTGATAGTTCTGGTATTTGGTAAATAGGTTCTTATATCAAAACTGTGGTATAATGGCAAATGATGAAATCTGCAATTTTTTTTAAATATTTTAGGGCGATTATTGGCCAAAAAATTTGTTGCTCAAAAAATACTTTACTCATCTGATAGTTTTGCTATTTGGTATGCAGGTTCCTACAGATAAAGTGAGTGTGATATATTGATATTATGATGAAATCTGCAATGGACCATTGGTCAGGGGAACGGACTCACTATCGGAGGATGGTGAGTTTGGTACCCGGTTCAAGACCCAGTAGGTTCAGAGTAATGGAATCACTGTCAGAGGACGGTGAGTTCAAGACTCTAGCACTTTACTCCAAAGTGCTCCATTGGGGGAGTTAGTGGGTTATGCATACCTCATCCAAATACCCATTGGATGATGGACTGAAAAAAAAAAAATTTAAAAAAAAATTGTATTTTCTGGGCAATTTTGTCATTTTTGGTCAAAAATTGTATTTCTCAAAAATTTATCACCCTAATTCTTTTATATTTGGTATACAGGTTCCCAGGACTTATCTCAGTATGATATATTTTTATTATGATGAAATCTGCAATTTTTGTATTTTTATGGGCAATTTTGCCATATTTGGTCAAAAAATATGTTTCTCAAAAACTGCTTGCCCAACTGCTGTAATATTTGATATACAGGTTCCTAAGCAGTTATCTTAATATGATATATTGAAATTATGATGAAATCTGCAATTTTGCATTTTGGAGGCAATTTTTGCCCTTCTGGGTCAAAAACTGTGTTTCTAAAAACCTACTTGTCTCATAGCTTTGGGGGGTTTTTTTTATAAACAAAAACTTTATTGACAGAAGGGACGACAAGGGATACAAAGTAAGGAAAACGAAAAACAAAGGGAAAAAACAAACAAAAAGAGAGGGTTTCAAGGTAGCATAAGTTGAAATCTCTCAAAAGGTAGCTTTTACAAAGGACAAATAGCATCCCATTTGTCGTGGAATGAATCCATTTCTCCTTTTCTTTAGGCTATATCTTTTTCTTTAAAGAGGCACTCCCACTTGGTAACATTTTTAAAACACATTTTTTTAATGCCAATGGTCGATATTTGACATGGCGACTGCGCGCAGATCGCGAGATATCGATAAAAACATGTCTTCAAAAAAGTTAAAGTTTGAATTCCGATGGCCCACCTGAATTCAGCTTCCGAACATTCGGCACTGGGGCCATTGTCAACTAAGCTATGGAGTACGAGTCTACGCTGACCCTGCTGTACGCCACAGCAGTACCACTCGCGTCGGTGAGCGGTCATGTCCCATGGGAGAAAGCTGAGTCCTACTGACTCGGCAAATAAAAAACGAAAAACAAAGTTTGCTGATTCCACCAGAATTCGCATAGGTGACTAGCACAGATAGGTGTGGTTGATACATAGTATGCATAGTGGCCGCCGCGTGGTATGCGTGCATACCACACGTGGCAGCCGCTATGTATCGAACCATGCATAACTGTGTGGCAGACGACAAAATGTAGTCATCAGAGGCAACTAATATTTTACACGTGAAAACTGATATCTATGAGGTATTGTTTAAAAATTTAATACAACTGATTGAGAATAATGAAAACGACAAAAGCTAAGGGGAAATTTTAAAAAAGAATTTCCAGAGGTAAAGGCATTAATAATGATGTATATAAAGTCATCGCAGTAGGAGGTAAATTAATTGCGTCATTCGAACGTTTTTGAACTCCTTAGAATATCGTCAATAAGCACAACAACACACTTTCGTGGGATTTCGGGTCATAACCAGAAACGATTGTAAAACTTCGGGATATGAAAAATACGCTCGGGAAATGACATGTTTTATCGATATCTCGCGATCCACGCAGAGTCGCCACGTCAAATATCGACCGTATGCATTAAAAAAATGTGTTTTAAAAATGTTACCAAGTGGGAGTGCCTCTTTAATATAAAAAATTACATCCTTGTTCAATAAAACCTTAAAAGACAGCTTTCTTGTCAAAAATTGAATAGAGTACAGATGATATTTTGTAATACATAGTAAATGATTTAAAAGTCTGTTTTATGAGGTAGAACACCAAAGATTACATCTTTACATGATAATGGTGCTCTATGGTTTGATTTTTGCTAGAGGAAATCTTGGAATGTATTCCAAAAGGATTCACTTTCTTTGCAGTCCCAAAATAGGTGTTCTATTGTTTGTTCTAAATTACAGTGTTGACATAAACAATTTTCTTTCATCTTGTTGTTCATTAAAAAGAAATTTGTTGCAAGTATACAGTGCATGATTTTGAACTGAAATATTCGAAATTTCGTTTCATATTAATCTTTACGGCCCTGATACGGCTTTGGCGGCTTGAGGTCGTACGGCGGAAGGGTTTGAGCGTGCGAGGGCCCGTACGCCATACGACCAAGGGCTGCAAAAGCCGTATCAGGGCCGTAAAGGTTTATCATATACCTTATGGAATGATAAATATGTGGTTGACATAATATTCAACATTGTTTAGGCGAAAAAAATGCATGCGATATAAAAAATTCATCGCCATTTGTGTCAATTTTAGTACTTTGTGCCCTGTGGGCACAAGGTACTAATGTGATGGCGCGGCCCAATACGGCCAACATAGTGGGCCGTATGCTGTGGACGCAGGTATCTCAGAAACGCTTCAGTAACTTTTTCTGAAATTTGGTCTGGTGGTCACTTGGGCATGTATCTCAAATGGTCTTTTTTCTTTTTTTGATTGAATTATTTTAAAGTCACTTTTTTAGCTTTTTTCTGAAAACCACTATTTTCACTTTTTCCTCAAAACCACTGATTTGATTATTGTGATGTTTGGCATGGGTGTTCGTATAGTTGAAATACCGTCAGAAATGTTCAAAATTTGGTGATACATGCCTTACATTATTTTTAAACATATTTTTATCCATTTTATTATATGTTTACTTAATTTTGCCTCACTTTCGCTAAAGCTACCGTCTGCGCATGCGCACAACTGTAGGACAAAATCTGAGTTGAAGAATCGAAACGGACGCCATCTTGTGTCTCGGTATGGGCACATTTTTACATTGTGAACGTTTCACTGTGTGTTTCAACATGTTCTATAGTTATGAAGTTGACAGTGATGCACTTTTGCAGCTTTCGTGTATTTTTTGGTACGAAAGGCGCCTTTGATCGACTGAAGAATGATGGCCTCCGCAGGCGATAAACACCGGTACTGGCAGGCATATCAGTTCTACTGAGGAAGTAATCCACTGGCCCGTATAGGTCAGGGGCTCACTTAGGGGAGAACCACTTGATATCTGGGGGGGGGGTATGGAGGATTTCGAGGAAAAAAAATTGTCACCAGGTAAAATAAAAGACAAAAATTAAGCCTGTAAAAATATTCTCATAACAGACAGAAATAAAAAAGGAATTGTCACAATGCTGTTGAAATGAGCAAAATTTTGGAAACTTCATTCTCATGTATTCTTTGCTGGCATGCTGCCAAAGGCACGCAAATGTTTTTACCACAAGTAATTCTTATGTGTTTTTTTTCCAGCACTTATGATATAAGCATTCACTACTGTACACCTCGGTGCACTTGATGTTTTCCTTCCCTTTTCTGACCCAAGAAATCATGTTTCAGGATTTCTGTTGCAATATCTCAATGGTGTAGGCAATATCTAGATGGGACTATTTGACTTCTCTAAATCGTGAAAATTTAAAACACAAGATAGGAGTCAATAAACTAGTGTTAAAACCAATACATTATTCTCTCAATATAAATATGTTAGAAAGATTACAAGTTGACAATGAAAATTGAGGAACAACAAATATAATAAATACAATGTGTGAGCCTTGTTTCTCTGACCACAAAAGATAACATCTCCCCTGAGAACTTAAAAGGAATTGACTGTTTTAAAGAAAAGCAGGTATAGTACTGATCACAGTTGATTTGCCAAAAAAGTGTTCTATAATTTAAAGTTGTATATATAATAGACTTTCCATTTTGTTTGTCATTTGTTGGAATGTAAAATGAATAAATAAAAACATCCTGTGATATGTGAAACACTGGCTTAAATTTGAAAAATTGCACTGCTACTCCATTTGAAAAAAAAATTGATGCAGGTCTGACTGTAGAAATAAAAAAATGCTGTCTCTCTAACAAAAAAAGTTCCCATACCCACTTCCTGCATACCCCCCCCGAAATCAAATGGGTCTCCCCTTAATATGCGCATGCGCACATAACAAGTTATGTTTCTCGGTCAGTTGCGAATTTTGACGTTTTCAAGGTTTTAGTGTATATTTGATTGCTGTCATGTATTTTTTGGCACGAACCGCTCCTTCGATAGACTGAAGAATGATGGCCTCCGTACTCCCCAGTACCGGCGAATCCATTGCTTTTAATAGCGAGGCAATCCCATCGGCAGCCCGTACTAATAGCTGGGTGAGAGCGAGGGAATGCTCTGTCCTTCTACCTCCGGCCTCCATGTCATAACAAACTAGCGTCTTTTTATGTTGATATACTGTCCTTTCGACACAGCGATAACTTTTAGTTTTCTGTTGCTTATTTTGGGTAATTTCGACAGTTGTGCATTGATTTTGACATCATTTTATCTTTACTAATAACCGTCGATGTCGGCAACTCTCTCGCTAGCCCTGCGTACGATGCTGTGTGTTAGGAACGCACACAGGGAATGCACTGCGTACACTGCGTACGTACGCAGGGCTAGCGAGAGAGTTGCCGACATCGACGGTTATTTACGAAAAGTGAATAAAAGACTGGCATTTTTGGAAGCGATCGAGTAGCTGAGGGGGCAGGGATACGACTTGGGCCCAAGAACGCTGAATTTCGGCAGTAATTTGGCTTTTTACGTCAAGTCAAAATTGGATTTGAAGTCACCGACCCTACGTACGGGTCTTTGCAGGGCTGTGGCGAGCGGGGCGAATAGCTGTAGCGGAACACAGCATCGTACGCAGGGCTAAATCCGACATGGTAATTTGGCATGATCATTAGATCATACATGATCCGAGATTGCACTTTAGCAAGGTCACGATAACTAATGTTGTTTGTTTCACTGTCGTTTAATACCTATATTTCCACTAAAAGACCATTAGAATTTCCTCCTGGCTACTTTGAAATCGTGCACTGACATGCATGTAGTTGTCAACATCACTATGCTTTAATGTACAGTAGACTCTCAAACTACCGAATATATCGACTGTCACTGCATGTGTGCAAATCACTCCATATCATATCAAAAAATGTAGTATTGCGATGTTTGAGCTGCCAGAAGCCAGAATTTACAGTTTACGAGAAAGTTATCTTACATGTAAAACTCAGTTCTACTGTGAACAAAATGCAAGCTATGTTGTGTAACTATCGTGAATAGCATAATATTTTGTACCTATCACCGTGTCAGAAAATCAGAAGGAAACAACCAGTCAGACAAACTGTGGTCAGGATGATACTGTCCAATTTTAGTATTTGTCTCTCGGCACACACCAGATACTCATGACTGTAAAACAACATTTCCATATAATTGTATATTCAGTTTTTATATTTAGTTTGCTTTTCACCATATTGTATGTCCTTCCCTGCACTACATAATTCAAAATTAAATATTGTTTTTGGCCTATACATACTTGAGGGGTAAGCTTATTTAGTCTCATACATTAAAGATGCACTGTTGACCTACAGAGTCCAAACTTTTTATCATTGTATTGAAGATAGGTGTACACTCCAAATACTAAGTACAAGTGTGGTGAGTGTAACAAGCAAATGTTTTTTAGTCAATGGTTCATATCAAGGTTGTTGATACTTAGAATCCACACTTGAACAATATGCTGGAGCGGTAACCAACCAGTTCAAATAACTTTCATTTATGTCAAAACAATTTGGCTTTTTGCCAAATTTCACATTTACAGCAATTACATGTAATAAACAGTAAGGAGGTACAAAGGACGTCGGTGCCCCCGGGCCCCATGTTCAGAAAAGTGATGGCCACTTCCCGTAGCGGACTAATATATATAATGACGTCATTTGTTTACGGCAGAATTCTAGAACGCGCAGAGCAAAATGCGTACTGGTACGTGACCAACAAAGATGTAGGTTAAAATATGGGTGTAAGAAGGACAAAAGCATGATGTCAATCTATTGAAATTTATTCTGAACAGCACGCACTTAGTATACAAACTGAGGATTTCACTAGAATTTAGAAATATAAGCCGATGTCACCGGCACTGTCGCCCCGCGCCACAACGATCTGAGCGAGCAGGCGTTTTCCTAATCTCGTGCTGGCTTTGTGTACGAATGTAACCAGAATCAAGGTAGTTCAGAAATGCACGCGATTGCCCATATTTGGGCACCGGGCCGGGGCGTGATACGTAAAAAAATGCACGGATCTGAGGGCGCTTTCTCCCATAGCTTTACACAGGCACGTGAATGTAGGTATATGATAAGTTGTTTCGCAGATTATAGCTTCCATGATTTGGTCAAGTCATTGTTCTGAGCATTTTCTAGTTTTGAGTAAGTGTTTTCTGATGTTGGTGGCATAAATTTACGAGTCTTATAGGGATAGTAGCTGTAACTTTTGAGAATATTTTCACTATTTTGTTGCATGGCGTGAACTATTCACATGAATAAGAATAGTGAATCATGAAGAATCACCTACCAATTGACCTCAGTATGTAACGTGTATCAATTCCTCGTGATAAAGAATATTGACGAAGTGAATTTCTTTAACATGTTTAATAACGGACAGAAATTCAACGATGTTGACACTCCACGTCATGGACTTTGTACGCATGTGCAAGAGAAGTACCGCACAGTTCAACTCTGGTTCAACATGGCGTCCACACTACAGCGCGCAGCACAAGCGACCAGTGTATCTGTCATTCACATTGACAGCTGGAAATATAAGTGACAGTTTGGCAATATCCGATCCTTATCATGTCTAAACAAGGAAGCATATTCACATATCCACAACTATGTGGCTATGCGATGTAAAATATGTTTATGTTAGCCTTCACATGACCCTTGAATAACGAAAATCACTGAAAATTTACAAACGTGAGAGACCACATTGAGTTGCGGGTAACTGGGTAAAATTTGGTCACTTATGTTACTAAATTCTTCGCTTGACGTATAGTTTGCAGTTATGTTGTCTTTTTTTTTATTTGCGAAATAATCTTATTTCTGTAACCATGCATGTACACTTGTGTTGTATGTTGTCATATTCAGTGGTAATGCTTGCGACGGAAGTAAATTTTTATAAGAATGCCCCCCCCCCCCATAAAAACAAACAAACAATAAACATGCATTTAAAAAATAGACTGAAATAGGCAATACTGACGATGGAAATGTCTAAAGTACGAAAGCAACTTTCAGAGTGATTAGCCAAAATGCAAACACTCTTTCAGGAAAATAAGCAGATAAAACAGCCTGTACACATCGCAGACGTCGACGGCTGTAGGCTACACTGAACGATCATTGATGGTGTGACCCGGGCCCCGCGTCCAAGCTCGCGAACTGTCACTGCTCACTGTACTTGTTGTGGTCGCTGTAGAAGAAATCAACGTGGCATGTTAAAATTTATTGGTTTGATATTTAGGAAACGTAACCAGAGTTAGCAAATGTAATGACTCAACTACAAGTACCACCAAAATTTTGCTCAAAAAATACTGCTGAAATCACTGATGATGTGTTCAAAATGTCACGTCAAAACAAAGGCCCAGCCGTGAGCGCGTCTTACCGCAAGATATTCCCAGCTGTCGCTCAACTTGTCAAGTGAAAACATCAACCTGCCAAACTCAAAAGATCGTGGCGCGAAATAGCGAAGTTCACAGCCAAAGCAATTCCAATTTTGACCTCAAAATTTCAAGATCAACCCATGTCTCAGACGTTGTTCAGACATTGTGGTCCTGTTGACTGGCGTGGCCGGCGGCAATTCTGTCGTTCATCTTTGGAAAATTGGAAAATTGTGAGATGATGAACAGCTAGGATTTACCCAAACAGAATATCGACACGCCGCGGGAGAAATAACTAGAAGCATGGCTCGAAAACATTGACTAGGACTTTGTGAAATATGCAAGAACTGGAAGTCATTACCAGATTTTGTTTGGGTGTTGTTCAGAAAAAAAATCACATATTCATCACAATAAGCAATATTCTCATCAGTGAATTTTTCGTAGGCTACTTGCGTTAGTTTTTTTAAAAGTCCATTCCCAAACTGACCATCGGCTTCTCACACCTCGTGCGACGGCACTGGTTGAGACATCTTCTGCACTATTGCCATATTCGTCATCGCCATATAATTCGTCTTTTTTCTTTGAGAGATAAGCTTATCTAATGCTTCACACGATACAAAGCATTGCCATACATTTCGTAATCCATGATCGCTGAAACGTAGCTGTGGGTCCATAGCTGTGGTGTTTTCGGACAGGATTTCTGACTTTTTACACGCTGGTTTTGACTTTTATATTATTAACCCTGCTGTGGTGGCAGGGTTAAAAACGTAAAAGTCAAAACCAGCATGTAAAAGTCAGATATCCCGTCCGAAAACACCATAGCTTATGACCCACAGCTAGCTGAAACAGAACTTTTTGCCACCTCTCTGAGTGACTAGAAAATTGCTAGTAACTTTATCCCCACCACGCAGTAAGATTTCCATGCATGACAATCAAATCCTGTAACTCGGGCAAGATTACCTTCCCTCTCCTAAATCTCCGTTTGAGCCATCAGGATGTCACAGGACGAAGGTAAACAAGAGACTTGTTCAAGTCGGTGTATTTTCAAAAAACAAGTCATTGACGAAGACATAGTCTTCACTTGAAATAGGGGAGTATTAGTCTTGATGGGGCAGGTAAATGTGGTCTTTAAGAAGTATCACTGGAGTGTATATGTTAAGATCTATGGGCACATAGGTCTATCTTGTTTTTCCCAATTTGAAACACATGAGGCATGTCTAAGTTATGGTTCTAAATCGGGAAAATAGATCAGACCTCTAGCTGTATTGGCCAGCCAAGAAATACATATGTGGATAATAAATGATGTCCAAGATGTGACATCTTAAGGTCTAATATCCTATCAAAATTGGAGGGTATAGAACTTGTGGTTACTGAGTTATGCATATATATGTATAATCAAGGTAAAAAGTCATCGAGGTCACGTGACATTTTGAAAAAAAAATATATTGCTAATTAATCCCTATATGCCAAAAATCAGACATCTAGCTCGATTCGCTTGCCCAGCATTAGATATGTGCATAATCAATGAGGTAGAGTGTGTGTTGTCATAAGGTCGCCCATCCTAGTAAATATAAAGGACATAGCACTTGTGGTTGGTTATTTATTGACAAAAACGTATATTTTAGGTAAAAGGTCATAGAGGTCACATGACATTTGATCAAAAAATTTCTATTCTATAGTTATCCCTATATACGAAAAATCAGACATCCAGCTCTATTGGCTTGCTCAGAATTAGATATGTGCATAATTAATGAGGTACAGTATGTGGCATCATAAGGTCTTCCATCATACCAAATATGAAGGGTGTACCACTTGTGGTTACTGAGTTATGGACTAATATGTATATTTCAGGTCAAAGGTCACTAAGGTCACATGACAATTTGTCAAAAAAATTGTATTGCTAAGTTATCCCTATATACCAAAAATCAGACCTCTAGCTCTATTGGCTTGCTCAATATAAGATATGCGTGAAATTAATGAGGTACAATATGTAGCATCATAAGGTGTCCCATCATACCATACATGAAGGGTGTAGCACTTGTGGTTACTGAGTTATGGACAAATATGTATATTTGAGGTCAAAGGTCACTAAGGTCACATGACAATTTGTCAAAAAAATTGTATTGCTAAGTTATCCCTTTTTACCAAAAATCAGACCTCTAGCTCTATTGGCTTGCTCAAAATTAGATATGCGCATAATTAATGAGGTACAATATGTGGCGTCATAAGGTGTCCCATCATACCATATATGAAGGGTGTAGCACTTGTGGTTATTGAGTTTAATGGACAAATATGTATATTTGAGGTCAAAGGTCACCGAGGTCACGTGACATTTTGTCAAAATATCTGAGATATCATCGTGAATGGATCCATGACCCAATATATAAGCCCCCTGGACTTCATCCGTGGGGCTAAAAACTGTGTCACCGCATCCTTTTTGCTATATGAATACGATGAGAAACTAAATTTTTATTTTACTTGGCCTCATACATGGGATTCTAAGCAGAGCTGGACTTATACATGGGAGTCTATGGACTGCCTTATACATGGGAATCTATGGACTGCCTTATACATGGGAGTCTATGGACTGCCTTATACATAGGAGTCTATGGACTGCCTTATACATGGGAGTCTATGGACAGCTGTCTTATACATGAGAGTCTATGGAGGTGGAAACTGAAAAGTCCTCTAACACGGCCAAATTTGATCGCATTGTGAAACAATCGACGTGCATCTGTATGGGGTAGGGTACTATCCTTGTGCAAAGTTTGAAAGAAATTGACCAGGGCATGTCTGAGATATCTGCGTGAACGGACGGACGGACAGACAGATGGACGGACGGACGCACGGACGGACGGACGGACATGACCCAATCTATAAGTCTCCCCGGACTTCGTCCGTGGGGACTAATAAAATGATTTGCAAAAGTTCCTTGTGTAAAATATGGCAGCCCAGGTCAGACTTTCGTAGCGATCGAACGTGTTTTTATTTAGTCTGTGCTGCCATAGCAGTAGTGAGTTAGTTTGTGTCGGGTGAAAGTCCCCTGTATCGTGTTCACCCCACTCAACGCGTTCATGTAATCCTCACATGAAAACAGAACACGAATCATCGCATTCTAAGCGTTCACCCAACTCACATACTCACAAATCACGCACTTGAACCAAGTCTAGTAAACCGGTAAGTAAATCCAGAGAATCAGACGTGCTGGCAGCAGGGTCTTTGTTTTTACGTTGTGATTTCAGCAGTAATTCCTGCGGATAATGTAGGTCAACGTCAAACGTACCTACACAACTGGTGTCCGCGGGCCCGAGTGTAAGCCATTCCCAACCCCGTTAATTTGAAGTATAGCATCGCATCGTCACCTTTACATTTAACTAGTTGACTTGTTCGCCGATAAATGACAAAGCAAACTGACCAAATTATGAATGCACTGGTTTTAAACTTTGGTATTGAATAGTTGTTGGAAAAATGCTCAACGTTTCAGGCTTTTTGACGCAGTGACAGTCGTTTCGGGCCCTGGCGCTGGCTCGGGCGATGCACCAACTGCCGGCGATGCCGGGTCCGGCTTAATGCACTGGGCCTAAATTACCTCTTTTTTACTCTGACCTAATGCATCACCACTTGAAACGTAAAAAGCATTCTCATACTCAAGCAACAAAAAAAAAGAGTTTGAACAAATAGCACTCCAGAACAAATGAACATAACAATCAAAACAGATACACATGTGGGTAAGTTGGATATAAATATGCATTAATTACGACGCTCTCCGTCTCCATTGTTACAGTGATCACGTTTAAAATCCCGCTCTCACGTGGCTAGTGATATCATCACTCCTTGTGCTCCATACCACAGTTACGAGTGGAGTGATACGTACCGGCCGCCGCATACTATGCATATGCATAGTACGCGGCGGCCGGTACGTATCACTTCACTCGTAACTGTGCTCCATACCATGTGATCGCCTAACATTTTGTAAACACAAGCGCCGCGAACTTCGCTTAGTGGCAGGCCAGCAACAGTTTTATTACCGTTCGTTATTCACAATCGGGTGTTAGTTTCGACTATTTCCTTGTCAATCAACAATTAGGAAGGGATAGATATAATCTAGCTTGGTTTTTAGCTACTATAGACTATAGTCTATAGAAGCTATTGGGATGGGTATCCGTCCGGCGTCCGGCGTCAGTCTGTATGTATGTATGTATGTATGTATGTATGTATGTATGTCTGTTTGTGAGGCGTCTGTCCACTCAAATATCTTGAGAACCGCAGTACTTACTGATTTGATATTTGTTGTGTAGATGAAAAATATGATTTTGAGAAACTGTTTTTTTTAATTTTTTGATATTATTGAAAATAGGCAAATTAATGCCAAAAAAGGCGTTTTTGGTACAAAATCTTCTCCTTCATAACCGCTGGTCAGACAGCTTTGTTATTTGGTATACAGGTCCCTAGGGATAACCCAACTTAGATTTGTTGAAATTGTGATGAAATATGCAAATCTGTATTTTTATGGAATTTTTTTTTCCATTTTTGGTCAGGCCATCCTGAAATGAGCTATCAAAGATATCCACCTTCTTCATCAATACATGTGTCACAAAAGGTTATTCTCTACATAACACAGCAGAGCTCTGTCAACTGTTGAGTCGCTTGTTTTTTCAAAACCGCTGGTCATACAGCTTTAATATTTGGTTTACAGGTCCCTAGGATGACCTTAGTGAGATAATTTCATACAGTCAGGAAATACTTAATTTTGTATCCATGTCTATAGTAGCTTCAGGGACTTTGGCCCTATGTTTATCATGTGGTCTGGTGGAAAAAATGGTCAAAAGTTACAGCTACTATCCCTTTAAGTAATTCATACATTTCTTTTGTAGTGCCTGTTCTTGGCGGAATTTTCTGAAGATAATCTTGTACCGTAAATTTTCGTCAGATGCATGTGTAAAATTTGACCTGTAAGTAGTCTTTTCCAATCCCTAGGTATTGAAATTAAAATGCTGTTGTAAGTCAAATAATTAACCTTTATATTAAACTTTTCTTGAAAGGTATGCCAGGAAAGTGGGGTTCCAATACCGGTACCATCAAAAAATATCACTAACGTACTTAACTCCATGTTGAAACCATCTTTTATAAAATAAAGTACTTCCACTAACAGCTTTGGTTACATGTTCTCAGGGATGACCTGAATGATTATTGTTACGTGCAGAGAAAACGAACAAAAGGGTGAACTCAGCATTAACGTTTAAACAAAATTTATTACGAAAATAAAACTAATTGCTAAGTCAGGGATAGAGTACAAGCTTTAAAGTGTACAGACTACTTATCTCAGCTGGGACGGCAGAGCTCCAGTCTCAGAGTTGTAACAGTCAGTCGGATGAATGAACAGTCCTTCGGCTTGCAGGCTTGTAGTTGCACAAAGTCCACAGTATAAATCCAGCGTTGGCAGTGAAGGTCTTGAAAAGTCTTGAGAATGACTACTGCTGGAGTTTAGTAACACACAAGAGACACGATCCCAAAAGTCTGACTGGAAGCTGTGCACGTCCCTTTTATAAAGGCATATAAGAACAATCTAGAACTTTTATTGACATGCTAATTACTGTTCTAAAATTATCTCCCTTACACAACTAATCAACTTTCCAGAACATTCCAAACATGACTAATTGAATTCAAGGTTGTTAGGTCATCAAGGGCAGTGACCTTGAGAATGTTCTAGACTAATTGAACTCAGGTCATGATGAGTGTGGGGTAAATGACCTACATAACACACCCCCTCTTCAAAAAAAGAAAATTTTTCAAAGAAAAATCTTTCTTTTACAAATGTAATCTTGAAAAAGATTTAAGTACTCAAATTTTGTTTTACTCTAAAGTAAAATTTCTTGAAAGTGAACAACAATAAACTCTAAATACGAGAGAGACAGTCTGCAATTAAATTGTCTCTGCCTTTGATATGTCTAATGTCAAGATTAAACTCCTGTAACATTAAACTCCATCTTAGCAATCTCTGATTTTTGCCTTTAAATTTCTGCAGAAAAACAAGAGGGTTGTGATCAATATAAACCACTATTGGCTGATTTGAAGAAGTAACATAAACTTCAAAATGCTGTAAAGCTAATATCAAAGATAAACACTCTTTTTCAATTGTAGAGTAGTTTCTCTGGGATTTGTTAAATTTGCGTGAAAAATAGCAAACAGGATGATCTATACCATGACTATCCTCTTGCAATTTGTTGTTGGAAAACTTGAAATGGCACTGAATTGGCATAAAGTATGCACGGCAAAGTCCGGTTATTTTTACTGAGTTCGATAAAGTCATTGTTCGGCAAATACTTGGCTTCCTCCTGGAGATATTCCGCTTTCGCAGGATTCAGTCCGTCTGGATGTTGTTCCACTGGATTACTGTCGCAGACATCTTCGTTGTGGTAGATGATGTTTGTCCTCGTTGGAACATCTTGGAACAGGTGTTTATATTCATGGAGCAGTTCTTTCACCTGTTGTTGTTGTTCTGGCTGGAGGTGTGCCAACTTTGTAGACTCCAGCTTCTCCAGGATTTCTGAGTTCTGAAGCTTGACCGAGCCCAGCTTTGAGTTTAGAGTATTTTCACTCAAGTCAGTTTCAGTATCACTATCTTCATAATGGTTTGAACTGACTGCACTGACAGGCTGAGTTATAGTAGGATTGTCCCTATCCAAATATGGCTTAAGCATATTTATGTGACATAGCTGTTTTTGTTTTCACCTGTCAGGTGTTGTTATGATGTAATTTAAATCACTCAATTTCTTATCAATTAGGTATGGCCCAAAGTAACGAGCATGGAGTGGTTTGCCAGGAATTGGAAGTAGAACAAGAACTTTTTGACCTGGTTCAAACTTCCGTTTTGAGGTGCTTTTATCATATCTGGTTTCATTGACTGCTGAGATGACTCAAGATTTTCTCTGGCTAATTCACATGCTTTAGAGAGTTTTGTACGAAAATCTGACACATATTGCAAAATATTCAGACAATCATCGTCGTCAGACAGGAATTTCTCTTTAACGAGCTTAAGTGGGCCACGGACTGTATGTCCAAATACAAGCTCAAATGGGCTAAAACCAAGAGACTCTTGAATTGACTCTCTAACAGCAAAGAGCAGAAAATGAATTCCTTCATCCCACTGCTTCTCTGTGTCAAAACAGTAGGTCCTAATCATGTTTTTCAAAGTTTGATGAAATCGCTCAAGAGCACCCTGACTTTCTGGATGATAGGCGGATGACCTATACTGTTTAATGCCTAGCTGATCCATTACTTGTTGAAAAATACCAGACATAAAGTTGGAGCCTTGATCGGACTGGACACATTTAGGGAGGCCAAATAAAGTGAAAAATTTGACTAAAGCTCTCACTATAGTCTTTGTCTTTATATTTCTCAGTGGTATGGCTTCTGGGAACCGAGTTGATGTACACATTATTGTCAACATGTACTCATTTCCTGATCTTGTTTTTGGTAGGGGCCCAACACAGTCTATTAGTATCCTACTAAATGGTTCTTGAAATGCAGGAATTGGCTGTAAAGGGGCCTTTGGAATGGTCTGATTTGGCTTTCCTACCACTGACATGTGTGACAAGTTTTACAGAAATGTGCTACATCCTGCCTGAGATTAGGCTAATAAAAGTGACTGAGAATTTTATGATAAGTTTTCTTACTCCCAAATGACCAGCCCAGGGCGTTTCATGGGCCAGGCGCAATATTTCAGCACGGTAGGGCTTTGGAACCACAATTTGATGTTTTATAGCCCAATCGTCATCAACCAAGACATCTGGAGGTCTCCATTTACGCATGAGAATACCAGATTTTGTATAATAGGAAACAGAGCTATCTGAAGTTTTACCTTCATCATCTACCCTGTCAAACAAAGACAAAATATCTGGGTCTTTGTGTTGTTCTGCAATGAGATTTGATCTAGAAAATGTCTGACTTTGGTCAGCAGAAGTTTTACTGGAAGTTTCAAATCCACGAGGATAACGGAATGATCCGTGTCAAACACCTGACTGAGAAAGGTGTCATTTAAGTCAACATCTGTGACATTATTTTTGAGAGTATTTTGATTCTCGGAAGTTTTCTTTGACATGGCTCGAGTAATGGCACATGAAGGAAATAAATCGGGTATCTCTTGTTCAATTGGCTCTGGATCCTGATCTAAAGTAGGATTATCAGTCACAAGTGGATTAGTAATGACCTTGTCCCCAGCAAGGTCGTTTCCAAGAAGAAGGTGAATCCCTTCAAAAGGCAAAAAAGGCCTAATACCTAAAGTCACAGGTCCAGAAACAAAGTCCGAAGACAAATAGACATTATGGAGAGGAACAGGAATGTAGTCATTACAATCTACCCCCTTAATAAGAACTTTAGAACCTGAAAATGACTTTTCAGAAAACGGCAGGGTATATGCCAACAAAAGAGACTGGGAAGCCCCGGTATCTCTTAAAATTTTGACAGGGGTAGCGGAAGAGAAATCACTAGAAAGTGATATAAAACCATTATGAATAAATGGTTCGAAAATACCCATAATGCTATCTTGAGAAGAATTGACCTTGACCTCATTAATTGGGGATAAGAGGGGTTTAACCTCAGAAAATGTGTTGCACACATTATTAGACTCTAATTGAGTTGATGAAGAAATAAAGCCGGTGGGCTTAGATCCACTTTGACCACTTTGACCTTCACGTTTTCTTTTCAATTTGAAACAATCTGACATTAAATGGCCGTCTTTCTTACAATAATTACAAGAAAGTGTACCAAACTGTTTGTCAGAAGGAGATTGAGACTTGGGATCTGATGATGTGGGAGTGTTACTTGAACTGTGTGAACTGCTGTCATTTGATTTCCTACTCTCCTTTGAGAAATTCTTGGATGAAAAGGAGGAGTTAAATTTACCTGCATTGTTTCTGTATGAAAAGGACTGGGATGGTTTGCTGAGAAATGAAGATTTGTGGGTCAATGAATAATCATCGGCCAAACGTGCAGCAACCTCTAATGTATCTGCCTTTTGTTCATTGATAAACGTCTTGATGTCACTCCGGATGCACCTTTTAAATTCCTCAATCAAACAAGCTGTCGTAATTTGTCATAATTCTGACTGACCTTTTCAGAAGAGCACCAACGGTCAAACAGTTGTTCTTTTGTTCGAGCAAATTCAACATAAGTTTGATCCTTCACCTTCTCACAATCCCTAAATTTCTGACGGTAAGCTTCAGGCACCAACTCATAGCCCTTTAGAATTAATTCCTTCACAGAATCATAATCTGAAGCCTGTTCTACTGACAACTGAATGTAAATTTCTCTGGCTTTACCCACCAAAGCACTCTGCAAAAGCATAGACCAGGACTCCTTAGGCCAATTCAGACTCTGAGCAATTTTCTCAAAATGAAGGAAATATTTATCAACATCCTTTTCTTGGAAAGGGGGAACTAACCTGAAATGCTTAGTGATGTCAAACTTGTCTGAAGGGAAGAATTTTCCTGACTGTCCAAGCTCTAAACGTTTTATTTCTAACTGCAGTCGGCGTTCTGCTAATTCTCTTTCCTTTTCTTTTTCTCTCTTTCTTTCTCCCTTTGTCTTTCTTCCATTTGCAATTCTTTTTCTTTCATTTCCAATTCCCTCTTTCTGTCTTTCTTCCATTTCTAATCTTTCCTGCCTATCTTTCTCTCTCTGTCTTTCTTCCATTTGTAATTCTTTCTCTCTCATTTGTAATTCTAGTTTCTTGATCTCCAAATTTGTCTGCATTTCTAATTCTAATTTTCTGAGTTCAGAGGTAGACTCGGGCTCATAATCTTTAAGGCAGACTCCTCAAAATGGCCTGATTTAACTAAATGTTTTGCAATCTTGAACTGTATTTCTCGCTTGCGCATAGATCGTTTAACTTCTACCTTAAGGAAATTGGCCAGTGTTATGAGGTCGTCTTTTCTGAGGGAATCAAATGTGTCCTGATCAAGGTCATCCATTTCTCTGGTTTAAATTCCGCCATGATTAAATTTCGCTGAGTTCACAGTGTAAAGTAGTTTTGAAAAGCTGTCAAAATGTTGTCAAACGGCTCAAAATATTCGTCTCCCGGACGAGCCCCCAATTTGTTACGTGCAGAGAAAACGAACAAAAGGGTGAACTCAGCAGTTAACGTTTAAACAAAATTTATTACGAAAATAAAACTAATTGCTAAGTCAGGGATAGAGTACAAGCTTTAAAAGTGTACAGACTACTTATCTCAGCTGGGACGGCAGAGCTCCAGTCTCAGAGTTGTAACAGTCAGTCGGATGAATGAACAGTCCTTCGGCTTGCAGGCTTGTAGTTGCACAAAGTCCACAGTATAAATCCAGCGTTGGCAGTGAAGGTCTTGAAAAGTCTTGAGAATGACTACTGCTGGAGTTTAGTAACACACAAGAGACACGATCCAAAAGTCTGACTGGAAGCTGTGCACGTCCCTTTTATAAAGGCATATAAGAACAATCTAGAACTTTTATTGACATGCTAATTACTGTTCTAAAATTATCTCCCTTACACAACTAATCAACTTTCCAGAACATTCCAAACATGACTAATTGAATTCAAGGTTGTGAGGTCATCAAGGGCAGTGACCTTGAGAATGTTCTAGACTAATTGAACTCAGGTCATGATGAGTGTGGGGTAAATGACCTACATCATTATGATGAAATCTTCAAATGTGTAACTCTGCAGCTATTTTTGACATTTTTTATTTGGCCATCCTGAAATGAGTCATTAAAGATTTCCACCTTTTTCATCAACATGTGTCACAAACAGTTATTCTCTACCAGTATATACCAGAGTGGAGCTATGTCGGCCGTTAGGTCACTTGTTAGTCACAGCAATCTAACTAATCTACTGGCATATAGACTACTTTGATTGTACATAAAAGCTATATGATGTGTTGGACCACCTGTTGTGCGCTCTTAGTATTTCCAAACAAGGGCGAGGCAAGCCTTTTACATGCCAATTCTGTACTACATGTACAATCAGTAGGAAACCCAGGTTACTCAATGTAGCACACTACCTAGAACCCAGCATTAAGTGCACAAGATCCTGTATTGTAATTCATAGCCTAATATGGTATTCTGAAAAAATACTCAGCCAAAAGTTCCTATAAATAACAAAAATCACAGGAATTTCTCTTTAAAGCTTGTTTTAAGGCACGTTCCATTTACAGCAGGCTTACGAGTAATCGGCACACCAAATTAGGTAATTACCCAACAACTTGGCTGAGCACTTTACTATATGACCTGTTTACCTAAGCAAGCCTCTGTTTTATGGTCTGAAGACTGATAAGGAATCCACTAAATTCAGCAGGCAGCTCCTACACTGAGGAAAGGGAAATGCCCATACTAGAACAAATCATTTCCTACTAGCACCCAGTTCTTTGGAGAATTTTGAAAGTTGGATAAAATATTGAAGTGTAAAACACAATTTGTTGTAGTTAAAATTCAAATACAAGACGAAAAACAGGACACGACTACATGAGATCATGTTTTTACACTCAACAATATTTTTATTCCGCCCTTCAAAACTTTCCAGAATAGGCATATCAGTTATACTAAATTGGACGAGCTGCCTGCTGAGTTTGGTGGATTTCTTATCACACTTAAGACAATAAAACCGACTTATTTAGGTTAACTCCATGTCATATACTTATCGGTCAAGTTGCTGGGTAATTAACTAATTTGGTGTGCCGATTACTCCTGTAGCTGCTGTAATTTTGTTAAAAGTTGCCACAAAGGCAACATTTTATGACATACCGGTATGTATTTTGTTTTTAGAGATGTTTGATCAAAATTTGAATGATTTCACATTAACAAGAAGGACAATCTTGATATTTTTCGACTTTGATGTAGCTGTTGTATAATTGGCTATAATGGAAAGTCTGTTGGACTAACGGATTGAGCCTGTCTGTCCATCTCTTCCCATTATTCAAAAATGTCTAGACAAAATTCCATTCAAGCTTGACACATTAGGACCACGTACTATGAGGTACAGATATATGTAGATCATTTTATTTTGCTATTATTTTTCACCCCTAGTCAGTCATATTATGATTTAACCCTTTTACCACCATGGTTTTACCCAAACCCATTGTTATCAATGGTGATCTTGGACCTGTCTACAGGGAATTTGGGGTGAACAGGTTAAGCCTTTCACCACCATGGTTTAGCCCAAACCCATTGTGATCAATGGTGAGCGTGGACCTGTTTACTGGGAATTGGGGGTGAACAGGTTAAGCTCCCAGTTGCCATATATACAGTAAATATGAGAAAAGATGGGAGTAGGAGTCACCTGGTGTCCATTCTCTGTTTTTCTGAATGTATGTCATTCATAGAGTCAAACATATGCAAATGAGCTCAGTAAATGCAGAAATTTGAAATCTTGACTTTTTGGCCCTACTGGGTTGCAGATATGTTTGTTCAAACCAAATTGATCATATGACTGATATGCAAATATTGAGGAAATAGATATAAACATTTGTAATCTGTGTTTTGTCACAGATGTGTTTTGTAGACTTGCCACACTGCTCCTTCCGGCTTCCAGATGCTACCAGACGTAGCATGTCTCTTGAGATAGTCTCTATCTGCCTATCAGCTCCTTCTCTGCACACAGCTCACAGCCTCAGTCATCCTTTGTTCGTGCCACGTTTCATTCATTCAGTTTTCATTGTTCGCTGTGTGTAGACTGCTGTCAATTACTCTCTTCTGCTGTTTATTTATTATTCACACCTTCAAGTCGATGTAGTATTCAATTATCACTTGTCTGAATATCAAAACCCTGGTCTTTGCAGAAAATGATCATATTCCGTGGCTTGGAGAACCATAAATCCCCTCCTTCGTTGCATCTTCCAAACAGTCAATGTCGACTGGATTCGAAACACAGCTTTTTATAACACTACAGGATGATGACAGTAATATTTTATATCCAGTCTAGTTGCTAAATTGAATGACTGATGAACCATAGACAATATTTTCACCTACTTTTGGCAAAATAGTCTGCTGTGAGTTGGCAGACTGTGTAGAGGTGATATATGGCACAAGTGAGGGCGTGTTACAACCGATAACGTAGTAACTAATCGATAACATATCAAACCCAATAACATAATAAATCAACCGATAACGTAGTAACGCACCAATAACCTAGTAATTTTTCCTAACCAATTTCGTCTCAACAAATTTACCGATAACGTATCAAATCAACTGATAATGCATTGGATCAAGTGATTCATGGGAATAGATTCATAGAGATGGATCTATCCTCAATCGATCGAAGAATCCATTGATCAATCGATAGATCGGCCGATTGATCGATCGATGCAGTGATCTCAAGATCGATCTTTCTATCAATGAATGATCGAATGAATTGATTGATTGCTCGACTAATAGAACAAATGATATATATATTTCGGTGGATAGATAGATCGATCAACGGATAGATAAATATAGAGATAGTGTATCAAATCAACCCATAATGTAGCCAAGTGAACGACAACGTATCAAATCAACCGATGACGTATTGAATCATGATCAGCCAATAATGTATCAAATCAACCAATAACCTAGCCAAGTCAAAGAGTAAAGATTCCAATCAACTGATATTATGCATCAAGTCAACAAATAAATTGATACTTGACCGATAAAGTATTAATAAATGGAAACTAACTGAATATAAATGAGCGTCGTCAAAATCAATCAGTTACACCTCAGAGTACATATACTTGGAGTATGCTGTTTTCGTGATATTACTCAGACATCACGAATCAAATTTCATTAATTTGGGAAATGCGAACTACTTGATAAGTATTCCTGCAGGATGAATTCAAGATACAACACACATGTGAGTGTCTTTATCAACACACTTTCTAAGTTTGGAGGGCTTGGAAAAAAGTTTTCAACATGACCGATTATAAAATTTCGTTACTTACAACGCCAATATATCTAAATGACAATAAGTCTTTACAATATAACTCTCATTCTGGGACTGAATTACAGGTAAATCTGGACTCATTGTTTAATTGAATCCCTTACAATAAAAATTCATTAATTTTGCAAGTTACTGTTGTAAGCAAGCCAAGTCAACATATTATGTAGACAATATATTGCCTTTTCTTTCCTTTTTGGCCCACGCCCACCTAATTATATGTACACAGAATCTTTAGGATGGGAACTAGATCTGATTAGGTTTTGGAGGATGTTGGTTGCATAATTAAAGAGATTTTAATTTTTGAAATAATATTTGACTTATTTTTACCCATTTTTGCTCATTTGCACAGCAAGGGCAGATGCGCTAAATTATAAGGAGTGGTCTACAGAACAAATTGAACAAAAGATAAATTTGCATAGTTAATTGGTTAACAAGTTTTTGTTTTTTTGCAAAGTTGTGCAACTTGACATTAAACAACATCAGTGATGCCTAACACAACCACATTGATTTTGAAGTAATCAAGATGCTTCATTTTTTATACAGAAACATATCCATCAAATGAGATGAAATGATATTCATGCAAACTATAGGCATACTTACAAACCTATTCTTGTATTCATATGAGGCTTAGTCGATGTTGGGTCTTCACAAATTGAGATGTAAAAGGATTGCCAAACATTGTAAAAACATGTATAGATATATATTAATGATCTAATAAACTTCAACAATCCTATAGTATAGCCAATCATCTTCTGTACGTCTTCCTAAATGACTGAAAATCACAGAAACAACTGAAAGTGTGGACAAGCAACTTGCAGCTATACTAAATAGTGGTTCACAATTTCCGCAAATTTATTGTTAACTTTGATTTATTGCTTGGACCTGCTTGATACTTGATTATTGGACTTCTTATGTTATCTATGTGTTCACATGGAACCCTTCTCCACTTCGGCCTTCAAGGTTCTCACTTGAATATTTGCTACTACCACCAAGATTTTATGAAATGATATGTTTATTTATTGAATACAAATGATTAATATGTAAATATGTTCTATTAAGAGCAGTATTCTGTGAATGAAACTGGAGAAAATATAATTTTTTTACTATATCCAAGTGAAATTTTATAGCAGCCATATTGTCAATATGACTGGTCACATGACTGGTCACGTGCTTTGTCATGTGATATGTTGTTCCCTAAAATGTATTTTAAATATTGTGAATTATTTTTTGATAAATCATAACCATTTTAGATGCATGTTTCTGCAAGGAAGACATAAAGTAGGTATTTACAAATAAAATGTGTTGATTTTCAAATACAGAATTATGTCAGATGCTGATGTTTGTTGTTCATTTACGCTGCCTTTTGTGAGAAAAATCTTAAACAGGTACATCTATAAATAAAGTAAAGGGTAGTTATTATTACATATATGTGGTAAAGACAATGCCATGAAAATTGCAACTGTATTCAAATTTGCATCATTTTATGGATTCAAAACACGTCTTGAAGCTTCAAATATTCTTCCCCAGCATATGCTTCGCCAACTTTGGTCACATGATGAGTCATGTGACCCGTAACGTGACGTGGAAACACAATTTACCGATAACGTAGTAAGTTTTCGTAATCGATAACATATCAAATCAAGTGATAATGTATTGGATAAAGTGATTCATGGGAATAGATTCATAGGGATAGATCTATCCTCGATCGATCAAAGAATCCATTGATCAATCAATAGGTCGGCCTATTGATCGATCAATGCACTGATCAATCAATCGATCGATCGACATTTTATCAATTGAATGATTGAATGAATTGATCGATTGCTCAACTAATAGAATTATTATATATATATATATATATATATATATTTATATCGATGAATATATATATATATTTATATATATATCGATGAATAGATAGATAGATCGATCGATCGTAGGATAGATAAATAGAGAGATAGTGCAACAAATAAACCCATAATGTGGGTAAGTGAACGAAAACGTATCAAATCAACCGATGACGTATTGAATCATCAGCCAATAATGTATCAAATCAACCAATAACCTAGCCAAGTCAAAGAGTAAAGATTCCAATCAACTGATAATGCATCAAGTCAACAAATAAATTATCAATCGACCGATAAAGCATTAATAAATGGAACTTAACTGAATATAAATGAGTGTTTTCATGATATTACTCAGACATCACGAATCAAATTTCATTAATTTGGGAAATGCGAACTAATTTATAAGTATTCCTGCAGGATGAATTAAAGATACGACACACATGTGAGTGTCTTTATCGACACGCTTTCTAAGAGTTTGGAGGATTTGGAAAAAAGTTTTCCACATGACCAATTATAAAATTTCGTTAATTTTGTTTACTTTAACATCAGTATATCAAAATGACAATAAGTCTTTAAAATGTAACTCTCATTCTGGGACTGAATTACAGGTAAATCTCGACTCATTGCTCAATTGAATTGCTGATAATCAAAATTCATTAATTTTACTAGTCAACAGATTTTGTAGACAACATGTTGCTTTTTCTTTCCTTTTTATCCCTTCTGTCGTGATTTACGTAGTCACATCTTATTTGAAGTTTGACTACGAAGACATCGCAAACTTATTGAGAAGTCGTACAAAGTATAGTGCTGATAGAAAAAACACTTAGGCCAATATAAATAAAATGTTTGTTTCTCATCCTCACACGCGTCAATTGAGACACGCCGCGTCAACCTTTTGTTCTGCTCATGAGAAAATAAAATGAAAAAAATACCCCAAAAACCAAAAACACGCGACGATCACGCGTGCATAACACAGTGCTGTATAAAACAGAACTGTAAACAAAATAACTGACTCTAACATTCCATTCAGAACTATACACATATGTCACTGTTATATTAAGCTGACAAAACTCTGCATTGCTGCACTGAAAGTCAAACCCCAAAACTGATGCTATACAAAAATACTTAAGCAACACTGCTGTGCATTTATCTCTGCGTGCATTCCTATGTCGTTTTCATTTTTTGCGCGTTCTTTTTGGTTGAAGAATAAAAAAATGAGAAGAAAAAAATGTGTCACCACTTCATTTTTGCGATGTGTCTTAGATGAGAAACAAACTTTTTATTAATTTTTCTTGGCCTTACCAGAGTTCACTCATACATTTATATTAGGTTCCTGCGTATTGATCACTGATATGCTTACCATTTTTAGCTTATCAAGTAGGTAGATTTTCCGTCGTTGTCCATCGTCGTCGTCGTTGTCCGTCAACAATTGCCTTCTCCTCTGAAACCACAAATCCAATTGCTTTGAAATTTTATATGCAGTTCGCTTGGGGTGACCTCACCTGAGTTTATTCAAATCGTGATGAAATTTGCATATTTGTATTTTTGGGGCATTTTTTGGTGTTTTTGGTAAAAACATCTTCTCTGAAACACTTGTCCGATTGCTTTGAAATTTGATATGCGGTTTACTTAGGGTGACTTCAGTCAGATTTGTTCAAATCGTGGTGAAATTTGCATATTTGTATTTTAAAGGCAATTTTTGTCATTATTGGTAAAAAAATCTTGAAAATTTTATTCTTCAAAACTGCCGGTCAGATAGCTTTGATATTTGGTACATATGTTTCTTGGGATGATCTATTTCAGATTTGTTCAAATTGTGCAGAAATATGCAAATTTGCATTTTTAAGGCAATTTTTGCCATTTTTGGTCAAAAAATGTATTTCTTAAAACGTACTGGTCTGATAGCTAAGAAATTTGGTATACAAGTTCCTACAGATGAACTAAATAATATTTATTGAAATTATGATGAAATCTGCTATTTTGTAATTTTGGGGCAATTTTTGCCATTTTTTGGTCAAAAAATGTGTTCCTCAAAAAGTACTGGTCTGTACTGCTTCGAAATTTGGTATACAGGTTTCGACAGATGAGCTAAGAAATATATATTGAATTTCTGATGAAATCCGCAATTTTGTAGTTTTGGGGCAATTTTTGCCATTTTTGGTCAAAAAATGTGTATTTCCAAAACTACTCATATGATAGCTTTGAAATTTGGTATATAGGTTTCTATAGATGAACTAAATGTTATTTATTGAAATAATGATGAAATCTGCAATTTTGAATTTTTAGCTTTGGTTGACATGTTCTTAGGGATTATCCGATGTGATATATTCAAAGTATGATGAAATCTTCAATTGTGTATTTTTGCAGCTTATTTTAGCCACTTTTTTCTGCCCACTGCATTGAGCTATCAAAGATTTCCACCTTCTTCATCAACATGTGTCAAAAATAGTTATTCTCGATATAAACACAGCGGAGCTATATCGGCCACTAGGTCGCTTGTCAAATACACCCGATGGTGATTTTCCATAACAATACATGAAAAATCGTCAATTGTACAAATAAATCATTAATATTCTTTGGTTAATCACTAATACGCAGTAACTTCTATCGGTGACGTATCTAATATGTATGCGAAATTTGCGATGTTGGCTGTCGGTGACTGCAGCATTGCAATTGGTCTGATAGAGCCAAAAGCAGTCCCTAAGGAAAAAAGGTATTCCGTTTTGTAGCTCGTCTGATTACTTTATTAAAAGAATGTTTTGCGATAATCACATTTACACGCGAAGCAAAGTATTCCCACGACTTGCCTTATAACTTTTGTTGCAGCACGAACGACTAACTTGATCTAAAATGTTGCTACACTACTGGAATGGGTTTGGAAAATCAAGGCATTTCTAATCTTGTTATTACAACCATACTTTCTGTCTGAATCGCAGCCGCTACATACACATAATAGTTTCTTTCTCAGTAGGGTTCTATGTGTACACCAACAGCCCCTCATTACCCTAGCTTTGTTTCATCAGTACTTACACCATCTCTTTGAATTTTACCAAACAAGAACTTAAAACTGCATAGCTACTATAGTAAGACTAGAAACAACTTCCAAAACCTATTCCAGTAATTTAAAAATGCTTAGATCAACTTAGTCGTTCGTACTACCATAAAAATAGTCGAAACACGATTGATTTGCTGCAGAAATTTGTAACATTTTACACTAAACGGAAAAAATAAATAAAAGAAAAGAAAATTGAGCACAAAACGATGTGATAACAAATCTATCTATCTATCTTTCTATCTATCTATCTATCTATCTATCTATCTTTCTATCTATCTATCTATCCATTATCTATCTATTGACCAATTTATCGAATCGATCGGTCGATCTATCAATTAATTGATCTATCTTTCTATCAAATTGATAGATCCTTCGTCCTATCGATCGATCTGCCATCAATTTATCTATCGATCGATTGACCAATCGATCGACCATCTATCAAACATTGATTGATAGATCGATCTATCGATTGAGTGATCGATTTATTTATCGATACATTGATCGGCCTAGCTATCTATCAATCTATCTATCTATCTATCATCTATCTATCTACCAATCTAATATATATCTATCTATAAATCGATCGATCTCTCGCTCCCAATGAATCGCTTAATCATATATTATCAGTTAATTAATACGTTATTGCTTGTTTTGATGCGGTATTGGTTGACTTTTCAACTTTATCAGTTGATTTAATCCATTATTGGTTCATTGATACGTTATCGGTAACTTTGTTGATACGTCATTGGTTAAGAAAAATCGGATGCGCTATTTTCGGGCTGCGGGTTGCGGGCATGAAAAAATGTGTGTTTTTTGGTATCATTTTCGCCAGTAGTTAGAATAACTGCTAAAATAGTATCTAGATGTATTTGTTTATGGAATAAAAGCCGTGAACTTCTTGACTAATGCCGTTATTTTAGCTTACATCTGGTAAAGCTCCACCAACGTCAGAATAGTCCATTTTCCATCAAACATTCGCCGTTGCACAGCGCACTGCCGATCGACGCTTTCGAAATGATATGACTGATACGGCGATCTCCACACAGAGATTGAATGAAGCGTAGTGGGGCAGCTGCGCGGCGTGGATAATTCGAACCAAGCTAGAGGGTCTCCGAGTCGTTGACCGCGCGCCCCCACCAATCTCTGCTGCAGGCAAATTTAGTGTGGCTACTCCTGAGACTCCCCAGCTAGGTAATAATTTTCCACGGCGCTACAATCTCTGTACGGAGATTGTGAACAAGGATGAGTAATAATATGAACACAAGAAAGATTTCACAACAACTCGTTATATTAACTTTTTATGTTATGATTAGGATGGATAATTTAAAAGTAAGTTTCGGATCGTTGACAGCACAGATGAACTAGGACAGTGGGAGATGAACTTCAGTTCGTTGAAACTTGACACGCCTAATAATTTGTTACTTTTTCATAGAATTATGCTATGCCCTTCTCACACTTTAGATTAGTTCAACCGCCGATAAAAGCACAATTTTCAAAATCGTTTTCAATGCCGTTTAAAATTATTTTATTGTGGTGAACACGATTATAGTCCTAGGAAACTTTTCATAGTCACGCTGGATCAAATGCATGGATCGACTATCATACTGCAGGTGCAAGTCATAGAATACGTTCATGATATTAGGAGATACAAAATTATTGAGAGCTGCAGAACACAAACTAGTCCAAAAATATTCCTATTAGATCGATTCCTGAAAATAAGTCAACGCAGCGGCGTGTTTTCCCGCTGAAATTCTCAGTCGCGTAAAATGTTAGCGGAATGTCGTTCTCGACCTCGGGTGTGTAACCTCCACAAATGTAATAATCTCCACAAATGTAATATCAACCACAATTGTAATAAAATCAACCACAAATGTAATAAAATAGTCAACCATTAATGTAACAACCCGCAACCACAAATGTAATAAACAATTTAACCATAAATGTAATAAAACTCAACCATAAATGTAATAAACTTGAACTTGCATATGTGATCATTTGTTTATCAATGCCCTAAGTAAATAATAACTTTAATAAGACTAGTGTAATGTTATTGCATACTTTCCTGAAACTAGGTTTCCTTTCCGAAACACAGAATAGAATACTTTGAGAACGCTATTAGAAAACGGCGAGGTACTGATCAAACGTTAGATAATGGTTGTGGAACAGCAGTTCTAGACACTGATAATTACGTAATAAGGAAGCGTCAAAATAACTCGTCAACCAGTGATACCACACAAAGTTTATGACAGATGACTCAGAACAAATAACAGAGAAATATAATACCTTATAACAGAAACTTACGAAACAAAACATGTTGACGAGAACATATATTTCAATCTAGTAAATAACAATACGAACACTACCTTGACGCAGTAGAACAAAATTAGACATCCTGGCATCCCTAGTGAAGGAACAAACTTAAAGTGGGACAACATAGGAATACAGACAATCTATTGATTATTCAACACAATTATCCTCTGAAGACGAATTGAGGCGATTGATTAAGAAAGTACGGCAATTTTCGAAAAAAACGGCGTTAAAGGATCGTAGTGTTATACAGTCTTCCCCACTCTGGAGTAGAGACTGCACTGACATTCAGATTACAGCTGTGTGTATGGCCAATCAGTTCTGTACACAAAACAGGGAAACGTAAAATTCACTTTCAAATATGCAAAACACACTAAACGCAAAACAATTAAGAAATGAATAATGTGTGGAGTTGCTTTCCTTATTACATAGATCAATATTTAAGGGCTAATTCCTCAATTGCAACGACAAAATAGATTTATTACATTTATGGTTGATAAGTATTACATTTATGGGTGATTTTTTTATTACATTTATGGTTACCATTTATTACATTTGTGGTTGGTGTTTTTATTACATTTATGGTTGATTTTTGTTACATTTATGGGTGATATTACATTTATGGGTGCATTTTATTACAATTGTGGTTGATATTACATTTGTGGAGATTATTACATTTGTGGAGGTTACAGGGTGAACCGATACGGCAAAGTAAACTAAGTCCTTTGTTGTACGTCTTTTTCTGTTTAAAGATTTCATGAAAAATACACGGCATTTAAATACACATCACTTCTACGCTTTTTGAGTAAAATCTTTCCTTACACATGTTTAATTTTCTGTATGTGTTGCCCTAGAACCGAATTGTGAATGGATGCATTACAAAGAATTTACTTCCTATGGCCTGATAGGCCTACCAGAATGTAACATTTTACATTCTGCGATAAACTGGCGACATTTCCGAGGCGCGAATTTTTTTTTTGTCAGTCTGGTATTATTTCTCACTCACATCCATGGCAAGAATCCCTCATTATTTGTAATGGCCTGGCAGCTCGGAATAAATTAGTTGGTCCTCGGAATCGCCGCTTTTAGTTTAGTAGATTTTTTTTAGAAACATGACGTATTTTCACCCACTTGTTTTGGTCAGTTATAGCATCTTTAGTCCAAAAAATCAAGTTTACAGCATTTATGTTTTCAACAGCCTTCAAATGTACAGTATTATGTTAAAATACACCATCTAGTTGTGTTTCATTAATTTTAATCATCTTGACCTGACGGTGAAATATGGACTTGGCAGGAATAGGGATACCGTACGATAGACCTTATCATGATTATTGATAATAGACACCTTCTAAAGGTTTTATTTCTTATATACTAAATGCCATATTACATATATTAGAAATCTAGCCATAATTCTAAAAACCCACAGCCCGCACTTTAGCAGATACCAAGAAAAATTACTTCGTCATTGGTAAATTTTTACTACCTTAATGGTTAGAAAAATTTACTACGTTATCGGTTCGTTACTACGTTATCGGTTGATTTACTACGTTATCGGTAATTTTTACTACGTTCGGGTTTGATACGTTATTGGTTAGTTACTACGTTATCGGTTGTAACAAGGCCTAAAAGTTAAATCTGGATGATAAAACCATTTGAAAATTGAAAATTAGTTGCATTTCGATTTTCTTTTTTGAAATGAAAATTGGTTATTGCAAGGGTAACTCACTGCCTAACCTTCCACTTGCAATTTTTGAATCTAGTCATTGACACAGGGGGCGCTTTTCTAAAATTAAGCCCAGCGTTCTTTACATATGTACGGCGCTTATCTGACAAAACGTGCTTATCTGACAAAAATAACTAATTACTGCTTGAAAGCATCCTTAGGTTCGGGATACTCCGACGAATACGGTGTCAACACTAACCGTATGTACGGCGCTTATGATCTGACAAAACGTGCTTATCTGACAAAAAGAAGCAATTACTGCTTGAAAGCATCCTTAGGTTGGGGATATTCCGACGAATACGATGTCAACACTAACCAAGGTTATCTTCTCCCCTCGTGTCATTGATTACAATGCGTGACCTCTGCTGACCTCGGTTGTCATTTAACAGAAGACCCTTCAAAATGGCAAAGTCTGCAGACCCGTCTCTTACCAATGTGTTTCGGTCTATTGGTCGAGAACAGCCAGAACCCGCGGCGACCGTCGTGAAAGGTAATCTTTCTGTTTTCCGACACGTCCGAGCGCAGAATACCTCGATGGTTCTGCACAGGACACACATTCCTAAGTGTCAAGAGAAACTGATTACCAAACTTGTAATCCCAGGCTTGTTAAGTTGTTGTACAACTACAAGACTTTGTTCACGCGTACGAATCGCTTGTGATAATGATGGTTAAATATTGGTATAGAACATACACTAAGAAAGAAAATACTTTGATCCATGAGGTGATGGTATTTTGTACTAACAATAACATGGCCTGGGCAACTGCATTGCAAGAAATTATGGTGGCGTTCATTGTGTAAGTAGACACCAAACAGGCAACTTGCGAGTACACAATCCACAAAATGCCACTTTTTAGTTTTCCCCGGCCGCAAATACACAGACAGACTGCCAAGCGGTCAGCGTGAAGTTGCTGCCGATCGAACTCTGTGGTTATATTCAAAGTCTAACGCGACTGGAAGACAATTTTTTTAGGAAATTCAAGTGTTTGTGGCGGGGAATCAATGACCGTTGGCGATTTGAACAGACCGTCAATCAAAAGCTTGCATAAACTCTGTTTGCAGGATTAGCAAAATGTGACAAAAGGTTGAGATCAGTTTGTGTAATTAATGTTATAGAAATCAAACATCATACTGGCCATGTGTTTGACTGGGAGGAGAACTCCACTAATGCGAGAACCTGGGATTGAAAAGTGCGGCTTTAAAACGGATTTTAAAATGGAAAAGTTCAAGGATAAAAATGACAGAAAATACATTACCAAGCTGAGAATAAGTGACCATAATCTGATGATTGAGAAAGGTAGACACATGAGACCAAACTAAAAGCTGCAGGACAGAATTTGTAATAGGTGTGATACCAACTCAGTTGAGGACGAATTTCATTATATCATGTGTTGTCCATGTCATACACAATCACGACAAAAATTGTTAGACTCGATAGCAGTCAACAATGAAACCTTCAACAAGTGGGATTTGCAAGCCAAATTTTGCTACATAATGAGCAATACAGATAGCATGATTTACCTCACAACATTTTTCCAAGAAACAGATATTTTTTAAGATTACCCCACATTTCATATTCTGCATAAAGTTATATCTTTTATATATATATATATATATATATATATATATATATATATATATATATATATATATATATATATATATATTATATATATATTATTTTTTGATAAGCATCCTTTTCTTATTTTTGTAGTATCAGTGTTTTTGCTAAGGTTTGGGAATATCGGTAAATTATTTGGGAACCCCGGTAACATTGCTGCTGTCCCCTAATCTGATTGCATTGATATACCAAGGGGAACCCCGGTAAAATGACTGGGGAACCCCGGTAACATTTACCGGGGTACCGGCCTTAACAAAAACACTGAGTATAATTCTTGACTATGTTCACCTTTGAGGGAATAAGGTCAATAAAGTTATTGTTATTATTATTATTATTATGTGATATTTTGTTTGCTCTCAGGCACGGTATCTCTATAGGGTATAGAGTACCTTCACGGTATGACTTTTCTTGAGACCTGAGGTCTGGCCGAATTAATCATCTCGTACTAAGTTTTTGATCCGTTCAGCTCCCGGGTGATGCATATCATGAATCATGTAAATTGTTTCTCAGAAATGTCAAACATTGCATTGAAGTATGGTCCCTAGAGGCGCGGACCGTGATTTAGGTCTTCTACCTCAAATTCAAGGCTCTATGCGGTCACGTAGCAGACCACGGGGGGTTGTCTACATGTCCGTCCCCAGGGATGGGTAGGTGTTTCGTTTTATTGCTAATAAAGATATCTACCAACCTTTGGTGTTTCGGTCTCAATAAAGGTGCCCTTCTCAATCCCTGGTTCTCGCATTAGCGAATATGTCAACAGTCCATTAACAGTTTGTCATTCTTTTGTTTTCCATTGAACATTTTATCAAGGAAATAATATTTATATTAGATAAATCTGATAATTGAGTGGGGGCTTTAACTTTAATAGCACTGCCCTTGACAATCTTGCGTAAACGTTTTATCAACATGCTGCGTGTATTATCTGATGAGTTTGAGTGCCTAATTTGCCAAAGTAAGCAAGGGTAAATTATTAATCTGTGGACGCTGTCACCAGATTATCACCGGATTAAATTTGACAAAGTCAACAACGAACGCATCAGCAAGGTATATCTTGCTGGTGCATTCGTTGTTGACTCTGTCTGATAATTCCAGATGTTGTAATCACCACCCACAATGGAAGGCATTTCACTATCTGTAACTAACTTAAGTGCTGTTTACATTAGAATGATAACACTCATCACATTAATTAAAAACTCCCCAAGGTTGTAAATACATTTCCTGTCATCTGGCGTTATGTAATACCAAGGGATGGAACATTTTATATTCAGGAGGGGGTAGGGTCTGGAAGATTGATGAGGTAGCATTACTTTTTTACCAGATCCCTTGTACAATTTTTTACCCACTCCAACCTTTTCTTTTTATCAAGCCTTCTCTGTCTATTTTTTGTTGTTGACATTTGCTTATGTATTTACGATCTGCTTGTCCCATTGCTATAGAAGTTGATATGCATGTTCCGTAGGATGACCCCCAGTACCTAAGTTGGAGACCTTATTTGCTTTTGTCATTCTTGTTTTTCCTGGTTTAAATATTTCTCGAATGGACCAATTCAAACTGAATGTAAGCACACTGTCCTTGACGGTATTTTTGCCTTTATTGGTCAAAAATTTTTTCTCCTACAACTACTGATCTGGCAGCTTTGATATTTAGTGTACAGGTTTCTAGGGTTTATGTTAATAAGATATATTGAAATTAGGATGAAATCTGCAATTTTGTATTTCGGTGGGCAATTTTTCTCATTTTTGGTCAGAAAATTTGTTAATCCCCACGGACACCGTCCAGGGGGACTTATAGATTTGGTCATGTCCATGTGTGCGTGCGTCTGTCCGTGCGTCCGTGCGTCCGTCCGTTCACGCAGATATCTCAGACATGCCCAGGTCAATTTCTTTCAAACTTTGCACAAGGATAGTACCCTACCCCATACAGATGCACGTCGATTTGTTTCACAATGCGATCAAATTTGGCCGTGTTAGAGGACTTTTTAGTTTCCACCTCCATAGACTCTCATGTATAAGACAGCTGTCCATAGACTCCCGTGTATAAGGCAGTCCATAGACTCCTATGTATAAGGCAGTCCATAGACTCCCATGTATAAAGGCCAAGAAAAATAAAAATTTAGTTTCTCATCGTATTCATATTGCAAAAAGGATGCAGTGACACAGTTTTTAGTCCCCACGGATGAAGTCCAAGGGGCTTATAGATTGGGTCATATCCGTCCGTGAGTCCATCCGTGAGTCCATCCGTTCACGCGGATATCTCAGATATTTTGACAAAATGTCACGTGAACTTGGTGACCTTTGACCTCAAATATATATATATATGTCCATAAGTCGGTAACCACAAGTGGTACACCCTTCATATATGGTATGATGGGACAGCTTATGACGCCACATATTGTACCTCATTAATTTTATTTTAACCCAATAGCGTCCATGTTTACATTAGCCGGTACCTGACCCTATATTTCCCCACGCCCTCTACCGGGGAAATGGGTCAGGGAACCAGACTAGTACACCCTTCATATATGGTATGATGGGACACCTTATGAAGCCACATATTGTACCTCATTAATTATGTGCATATCTAATTTTGAGCGAATCAATAGAGCTAGAGGTCTGATTTTTGGTATATAGCGATAACTTAGCAATACAATTATTTTGACTAAATGTCACATGACCTCGATGACCTTTGACCTCAAATATACATATTTGTCCATAACTCAGTAACCACACGTGGTACACCCTTCATATATGGTATGATGGGAGACCTTATGATGCTTCATACTGTACCTTATTAATTATGCATATATCTAATTCTGAGCAAACCTATAGAGCTGGATGTCTGATTTTTGTTATATAAGGATACACATAGTATAGACATTTTTTGACCAAATGTCATGTGACCTCGATGACCTTTGACCTGAAATATACGTCTATGTTGATAAATACGTAACCACAAGTGCTGTGTCCTTTATATTTAGTAGGATGGGAGACCTTATGACAACACGCGCTTTACCTCATTAATTATGCACATATCTAATTCTGGGCAAGGGAATAGAGCTAGAGGACTGATTTTTGGCATATAGGGATTAATTAGCAATACAAATTTTTTTCAAAATGTCACGTGACCTTATGACCTTTGATCTTGATTATACATATATATGCATAACTCAGTAACCACAAGTTCTATACCCTCCAATTCTGATAGGATATTAGACCTTAAGATGTCACATCTTGTACCTCATTATTATGCGCATATGTATTTTTTGGCTGGCCAATACATCTAGAGGTCTGATCTTTTTTCCCAATTTAGAACCATAACTTAGACATGCCTCATGTGTTTCAAATTGGGAACAACGACATAGACCTATGTGCCCATAGATCTCAACATATACACTCCAGTGATACTTCTTAATGACCACATTTCCCTGCCCCATCAAGACTAATACTCCTATTACAAGTGGGGACTATGTCATTGTCAATGACTTGTTTCTCAAAGTTTACCAGTCTGATTGCTTTGATATTTAGTAAACAGGTTCTTAGGGTTTTTGTTAATATGATACATTGAAATTAGGTTGAAATCCGGAATTTTGAATTTTTTGGGCAACTTTGCGAAACTCAATTTTACAGGGGTATCTTTCATTTTGTATTTTTAAGATTTATTTTTTTGGTAATTTTCTACCTTCTGGAACTAAGAGTGTATAATGTGATTTAGTAAACATTTGGTATGGTAAACTGTATTTGGTGTTGAAATGTGGTAAAAAATCATTAGAAAACATAGCTGAGGTGATTTTAGCAAGTTTGGTTTCCAACAAATATTTTCTAAAATTTTTTCAATGTTTAAGAGTGAGGGAGGGGTTCCTGGCAGATTTTGAAAAAAATTCCAAACAAATGTCAATAAAAAAATCAGTCAGAGAAGGTTTGACAAAAAGAATAGGTTGGAGAATGGGGAAAAAAAGAATGTACAATGGATCAGACAAAAAAGATAATGTACCTCATCAATCTTCCAGACACCCCTCTCCCTTTATCAAATGGTCCACCCCGATGTATTTTTGAGCGCAATTAACCATGCAGTGTATTTTATTTTAAGATATCAAGTTAGGTAAGGATTTGAAACTAATAGTCAAGTTCACCAGAGTTATATCCTTGTGTAATTGGTTAAGTTTGTAAGTTGTTCCACATGTGGATGTACAAGCTGCTCTGGAAGAAAACAATATTTACTTTTACCTGAAGGGTTTCTGAGTCATGATTGTGAAATATCTCCATGTATCTGGTGTATGGGCAAAATATAAACATTGGTTGCATGTTATCTATTTCAGTCTATGTCAAATATTGTAAATGAAATATCAAGAACAGTTTGCTGTGTGCTTGCAAAAGATAACATATTTGTCAATACATAAACTGCCTTTCAGATTGATTGTCTTAAAAATTATCACAGAAGTAGAAAAGGAAAATAAACTAATCAAATTGCTGTAACATATTCACCCTCAGTGCCTGTAGGCCTATACTTAACCATTTTATCATCACATTCAGCTGTTTGTTATATCTTTATCACTCTCCATGGGCCAATTAAGGCATACTTGGGGGCCAATGTCATCACTCTGTGCCAGTCTGTGTACATGTCTGTCTGTATGTGACATGTTTCATACAATTGTTAGCTTGTTTTGATAACTACCGGTATGTGGGAGCAAACAGTGATATTGTCATTATGTGTTACTGATGTACAACATTGTAAAGTTAGTGAAGCAGTTAATGCTGGTTTTTTAGTCCCCGCGGACTATTTTGTGATACGATCCAATATGGGCGCGAGGCGGCCATTTTGTTGCGATTTTTCATGTCTTTGGACCATAACTCAGACATCCTTGAACAGATTCTGTTCAAACTTGGCACAAAGGCATAACACTATGGCCTACATATGCATGTTTGCGATACCATCCAATATGGCCGCGAGGCGGCCATTTTGTTTGTGATTTTTCGTGTCGTTGAACCATAACTCAAACATCCTTGAACCGATTCTGTTCAAACTTGGCACAAAGGCATAACACTATGGCCTACATGTGCATCTGGAATTATATTGCAATACGATCCAATATGGGCGTGAGGCGGCCATTTTGTTGCGATTTTTTCATGTCTTTGAACCAATAACTCAAACATCCTTGAACCGATTTTGTTCAAACTTGGCACAAAGGCAAAGCACTATGGCATACATATGCATGTATCAATTAACCTTGCGATGGGATCCAATATGGCTGCAGAACTGCCATTTTGTTGGAATTTTGCATGTCTGAAGCGTAATTCAAAGGTCATTACACCCATTTTGTCCAAACTTGGCACAAAGATCAAGCGCTATGGCATACATATACATGTCAATTTACTTCGTGACATGTTCCAATATGGCTGCCAGATTGTCATTTTTTTTCCGATATCGCTGCCAGATGGTCATTTTTGGATTCTTTCATGTCTTTGAGGCTTAATCATATGCAAATATTCCTTACCCAATGTTGTTGAGACTTGGTACAAGGATAAAGTACTATGGCATGCATGTCTACTAATTTTGTGCTATGATCCATATGGTCAATAGACAGCCATTTGATTTCAATTTTGGTGTGATTTTTTTATGTCTTTGAAACATAAACATAGGTCACTGTTCCTCGATGGACTGATTTTGTTCAAACGTAATACGAAGATAAAATACTATGGCTGCATTCTTGAGCACATATTTTGTTTCATTATATGATCCGAAACGGCTGATTACAACAACATACCCGATCCCATACCATTTTGAAAATTCCACCAAACCATGTGTATAGTATGTGCCGTCATTACACTAGAGGCAGTGAGGGCATCGTTATGTGTGATGTAATCAAAAGTTCCTTCACTGGTCATTACCGGCAGAGATGAGTCATTTATTGAACGTTTCTCAGATTACTTTATTATGCAAGTCACAGGCCTGATACACCCGTTGCATCAATGTCATTCCACAGCTACCTAGACCACAGCTATCTAGACACCAAAGATTACAACAAAATGGACAAGCGGGGACTGTGTCATCAACGATGACTTGTTGTATTTAAGTTGTTTTATTGGTAACGTTTTCGTTAGTAACAGTAACTTAAATAAAATGAAGTACGGTGCTTAGTTATCTACGATTTTGCATACAATTGAAATCCATTTACTGCAATGTCTCTCTAATTTGTCTTTTTCCAGAGCTATGTCGTACTCTAGGTGGTAGTTGAATTTCCCTTGCAACATAAAAGCTGCAAAGTGTGGTTTACTCTGTTTCATTTTCATGACATAGATGTGTCTTTTGGCTAACAGTAGCAAGTGGTTGTGAATGTCAGAGTAACCGTCAACACCAAAGAGCAATTCATTTAATTTTGTCTCGTGAACAAACTGGGAGATTCCTTGAAAAATGTGTAAAACTCGTTCCAGAAGGTCTCAGTGAATTTACAGGTGTAGAAAAGATGATCTAGTGATCGTTGCTGCTTTGGCAGAATGAACAGAGCGGTGATTGGTCCATGCCTCTTCTGGATAGATGGTAGTATGTGTACAGAATATGATGAAGAAGTTTGAACTGGAATTCATGTGTTTTTGTGTCTATGGCTACCTCAAATGGTAGACTACATGTATATATGGAAGACCATGGTCCAGTAAAGTCATATTCTCTTTCATAATAGCGTTCATTAATTGGACTTTAATTCCTCTTTACTGTAAATGGCATTTCTGATGCTCGATCTCCCTGGTAACTTTATAGGAGGGTCGAAAGTTATAATTAAAAAACACATATTCATATTCATGTATGTTGGCTAACTTCAGTTTAAATGCTACTTTCATTCTCACAAGTGTACATGTCATTGTATAGTTTATATTGCATGTTGTATGCCTTTTGTATGTTTGTGTATTATGTAACTGATTCAGGTTCCAAGACAAGTAAATGACCTTATTAATCTAACAATTCTCTGGTGGTTATAATAAGCTCAGAACCCTCATAAAAGCCTAGATATGGAGGAAGGTTTTGGTTAACATAGTGTCACCACTGTTTACATAAACTATAGCCTCGACATTGCCCCTATGGTTTCAAATTGTGAATAAACTACCGTACATGTAGGGTAGGATCTTATAAATGGATGAATAGCAATTTTGAAAATACCCTAAAAGTGGGGGAGGGTCTTATACACAGGCAGAGTCTTACAATAGAATGAGTACATCAAAACTAACCTTCACATGTATTTCACTATGCCCTTTCAAAAAGATACCTCCTTGTATAAACCAGCTTCTCTTTAAAGTACTGACCAGTGTGAAACTGACCTTGTTTGATAATTTACAGTTGATATTGATATCAGTAGATTTTGATAAAAAATGGAAGACAATTAAGAGTCATTGACACTATTTTGTATCACTTTTCAGGGAATGTTCCTCAGTGGCTGAAAGGCAGCTTTCTCAGGAATGGTCCAGGATTATTTGAAGTTGGCAGTGACTCGTATAATCATGTTTTTGATGGGCTGGCCCTACTCCATCGGTTTGACATTTTGGATGGAATAATCACTTATCAGAGCAAGTTTCTTCAAAGTGACGTCTACAAAAAAAATATGGCCACAAATCGAATTGTTTGCAGTGAATTTGGTACTCTTGCACATCCTGATCCATGTAAGAATATTTTTCAATGGTTCTTTTCATACTTTGTACCACCGCTGTTGGAAGACAACTGTAACATCAGTTGGATTCAGCTTGGTGATGAATACTATGTCTGTACTGAGTCAACAAATATCCGAAAAGCTGACCCAAAGGATCTAGAAACTGGAAAGAGGGTAAGTTTTCTGCACTGTATAATGAACATTTTGAAGGTTCAACATTTGTATTAAAAGTAAATGAATATGGAATCGGTATTTATTGGACAACTGCATAGTGCATGGAGGGGTCACAAAATTTCTATGTATTTATGAGTATCAGGGATCCATCCTTGTTTACCATAGGAATAAAATGGAAGTCCCTGATATTGCAGGGGTTTTTAAGACAACATTTAAATTAAATTACCATAACGTTTGATCGGGGGGGGGGGGGGGGGGGGTACTTCCATTACTTGCCAATATGTATACGTGCCGCCCAATGGGGTGGGTATTTCGGCAACTTGGTCTAAAATGGGGGTATCAATTCATAGTAAACCAGGGTCTAAAATGGGGTCGATTTTTGAGTGCCACACAAGAACAAATTCCAACTGTCAGTTCCCGTCTTCCTAGCACAGGGTTTTGAGCTGCACTCAATAAGCATCGATATCTTTTTGTGTGGCAGGGGAACCATTAAAGAGACCCCCTGGCTTTAGCCAAAATAAATATAGACTTTGTTTTAAAACACTGTCACTAATTGGTCAGAACTCCATATATGGAAGAATTTTGCCCAATAGAAAATATCGAAACAAAGTGGCTCTACTACTACTATCATAACAGGTCGACCATGGGAAAACTAGCAGTGCCTTATTGACGAACGGCGATATTTCTGACAGTTATGAGTAATGCGATAATTCCTTTTATGAGACTCAAAAAGCTTATGAATATAAGAAATATTGTTTCAACTGGAGTTCTTTTGACATTTCTTTGCTTAAATTTTTACCTCTTTTTAAGGGGCTCCGTGCTTGATTGCATGAAATCACTCATTATGCATTGCAGAAATAGGGGCTCGGTAGAGTGTGCTTAGCCTTGCTTTAGGCTACTAGCTGCAGGTATTTGGCCAGACATGGGTAAGGGCTCACAACAAGCTAGTATGTCTTTGCCAGCAAGGGATTTTAAATATAAACTAGTTTCATTAACTTTGTCACAATAGTGCGGTACCCTACTGGCCGGTAGATTTAATAAATTTACTTTAATAAACTGTTCAATGGTCAAAAGTTGTGACAATTTAAAATTTGCTTATATACATGTGGTTGAACCAGCAACGAAAGGTGTTTAGCTCACATTTGGTATACCAATGTGAGGTTATCGTATGAGCTGAAGTCGATGGCGTCTCTATGTATGTGTGTATGTATGTATGTATGTCCGTATGTATGTATGTATGTACGTACGCACAGTATGTCCGTCAACATATAAAAACATGCAAACTGCTGCACGTTTCCGCTTGGTATTTGGTGCATCCTGGGCTATAGATGGGATTTTGTTCAAATGAAGTCTGCATTGCCAAAATTATGCTTACAAAATGTGAAAAATGGTCAAGAATAGTGCTGATTGCAAATGACGTCACTCTCTCTCATTAATATGCATAAATAAATATTTGTCTGCATTTTCCGCATAAACGACGAACATAAAACCTGCCAGTGTTAGAATGGCTATTTAGCATCTCACTATTTGTATAAATTGATGACTGAGACTACAAGCTGCAACAACAGCCGTGCTCACAATGACAAATTTTGTCTGAATTTCAGCATATTTTTCCGGAAGTCGTGCGCGTGCAGCAATATTTAGTAACAAACCCAAAATCGCAATCAATGCTATTAATAACTCAAGAACCGCTGTTTTGATTGATTTGAAAATTAGTGTGCAAGTACCTTAGGTGAACCTTATAAAGTTTTACGGATATCGTGAAGATATCGTTAATTTTTTATTTTTGCTGAATTTGTTGGTGATTTTTCTCATTTTCATTAAAAATTATTCTTCTCTGAAACCGCCAGCCCAATTGCTCTCAAATTTTGGTTGGATGTTTGCAAAGGTGTTACTCTTCTAATTTGTTGTAATTATGACAAAATTGGGAAAATTACTGTTTTTGTGCAATTTTGTCATTTTTGGTCAAAAAATCTTAAAATTTAAAGTATTTTCTTTTTAAAACCCCTGGACATACAGCTGGTATATTTAGTACACAGATGCACAGAGATGACAATAGTTAGATATGTGGACATTGTCCTGAAATATACTATTGGGTCAAGAAAACTTGTTCTCAAAAATATTTGACTGATAGCTTTGTAATTTGGTATAAAAGTCCTGAGGCATGTTATTAGATAAATGTTCTGCTCAAAGGGTTGGGAAACACCCAAATTTGTATATTTCCTGCCATCTGACCCTATGTAATACCAAGAGGTGGAACATTTGATATTTAGGAGGGGGGTAGGGTCTAGAAGATTGATGAGGTAGCGTTACTTTTTAGCTCCCATAGCCATATGTATATATGGCAATGGAAGCTATTCTTATAGGCTAGGAAAATGTCTGTATGTATGTATGTCTGTATGTCTGTATGTCTGTATGTCTGTATGTCTGTCCGTCAACATCAAAAACTCCAAAACCGCTGCACATTTCATCTTGATATTTGGTGTGTACATGGATGATGGGCTGTAGATGAGATTTTGTTCAAATGAAGTTGTCATTGCCAAAAATATGCAAATTAGTGCCAAAAAAGGCGTTTTTGGTAAAAAATCTCCTTCTTCATAACCGCTGGTCAGACAGCTTTGATATTTGGTATACAGGTCCCTAGCGATAACCCGTCTTGGATTTGTTCAAATTGTGATGAAATATGCAAATCTGTATTTTTAAGGAATTTTTTTGTCATTTTTGGTCAAAAATTTATTTCATCAAAACCGCTTGTCTGACAGCTTTGATATTTGGTATACAGGTCCCTAGGGATAGCCCAATTTGGATTTGTTCAAATTGTGATGAAATAAGCAAATCTGTATTTTTAAGGAATTTTTTTGTCATTTTTGGTCAAAAATTTATTTCATCAAAACCGCTCGTCTGACAGCTTTGATATTTGGTATACAGGTCCCTAGGGATAGCCCAACTTGGATTTGTTCAAATTGTAATGAAATAAGCAAATCTGTATTTTTAAGGAATTTTTTGTCATTTTTGGTCAAAAATTTATTTCATCAAAAACGCTCGTCCGACAGCTTTGATATTGGTATACAGGTCCCTAGGGATAGCCCAACTTGGATTTGTTCAAATATGATGAAATAAGCAAATCTGTATTTTTAAGGAATTTTTTGTCATTTTTGGTCAAAAATTTATTTCATCAAAACCGCTCGTCTGACAGCTTTGATATTTGGTATACAGGTTCCTACAGATAAACTAAATATGATATACAGAATATATGATGAAATCTGCAATTTTGTATTTTTGGTGCAATTTTTGCCATTTTTGGTCAAAAAATGTGTTTCTCAAAAACTACTTGTCTGATGCCTTTGATATTTGATATACAGGTTCCTGGGGGTTCTCTTAGTTTGATATAGTGAAATTTGATGAAATCTTCAATTTTTGTATTTTTGGGTCAGTTTTTGCCGTTTTTGGTCAAAATATTTGTTTCTTAAAAGTTACTCATGTGATAGCTTTGATATTTGGTATACATTTTTATACATAATTATGATGAAATCATCAATTTGTATTTTTGCAGCTAATTTTGCCATTTTAGGTCAGGCCATCCTGAAATGAGCTATCAAAGATCTCAACCTTCTTCATCAATACATATGTCACAAAACGTTGCTCTCTTCATAACACAGCAGAGCTCTGTCGACCATTGGGTCGTTTGTTAGCTCCCATAGCCATATGTATATATGTTTACAAGTTTACATTTTATTGAAAATCTCAATAGCCACTGAGCAGATTAGATGAAAAATTAGCATGTATACTAAGTACTTTGGGCTGCCCTGAAATGATTGCGCACATCTTGGGTCAGTATCTTGGACTTGCTATTTTTCATGACTTTTTTTGTAATTTTCTCCCATTTTTGGTCAAAAAATCTTCTTCTCTGAAACCACAAGTCTGATTGATTTGAAACTTGGTATGGAAGTGCATAGGAGTGACCTTTCTCAAATCTGGGCAAATCGTGGTGAAATTTGCATATTTGCATTTTTTGGCTATTTTTTTTCATTTTTGATCAAAAATTTTTTTTAACTCTGAAACCACACGTCCGATTGAGTTGAAACTTAGTGTAGAGGTTTTTACGGGTGACGTCAGTAAGATTTGATCAAATTCTGGTGAAATTTGTATAATTTTATTTTATTGGGGGAATTGTTTCTATTTGTGATAAAAAAATCTTTTAGCTTGATTTTAGCTTGTTTTGATAACTATATGGGAGCGACCAGTGACATTGTCACTATTTTTTACAGATCCTTGTACATTTTTTACCCACTCCCACCTTTTCTTTTTATCAAGCCTTCTCTGTCTATTTTTTGTTGTTGACATTTGCTCATATGTATTTAGGATCTGCTTGTCCCATTGCTATAGAAGTTGATATGCATGTTCCTAAAGATGACCTCCAGTACCTAAGTTGGAGGCCTTATTTGCTTTTGTTATTCTTGTTTTTCTGGTTTAAATATTTCTTGAATTGACCCATTCAAACCGAATGTGAGCACATAGTGTCCTTGACTGTATTCTTTATAGGGATTTTTATTGATTTTGGGATCCAATGTCATCACACGCTAACTGGATCCCAAGTTCATTTTAAATGGTGAATGATTTTGTATGAGTTTTGTTTCCTCCTCAGATAAGAATAAAAGGAGTATTCAATTTGGTGTTTCTTCCATCCCAACTAGTTTTCATTTCATTCATCAAACATTTCAAAATTCCAGAGCTAAGCTGGAAGTGAAATCATTGTGAAAGATGTTTCATGTGTTCAAATTACAGACTCAGATCTATGTACATTGACTAATAAACCCACTACAACATCAACACTGAAAATATTGTCTAGCCTGACTGAGATAATTTTAGATAAATTAATAGGATGTCACTTTATCACTTCTTAGGATGACTACCAGAACTACATTGCAGTCAATACAGCTACATCTCATCCACATAAACTTGAAGATGGTAGTGTTATCAATATTGGCAGCTCCTTTGGAATGAGAGCAAATTACAACATAATTAGGTTTCCTCCAGCAAACAAGGGTAAGATGTTATCGACTTTGTTGTATCATGGAAATATAATGTAACTTACTTTTGCACATGTGATTCTTTGAAAGCTTGCTCACTAATAAAAAGTGTTATTTGACAGGGTGACATCAGTGTCATTAGTCTGTCAGTCTGTGTATGTTAGTTTGTGTTGGTCATGTCTGTTTACCCATGATATACAAACTAAACTATTGTGCGATCATGGAACCACAAATCTCCATGTTGCAATTCACATGTTTGGCACTTCTACCGTATTACTTCCCTTTTGCACATAAATCTATGTTTACTTACAAGATATATCAAATGGGAGTACAGTGTCATTGAAACTTTTATATGCATTGTTATCATTGATATCAAGATCAGTAAAACTTAAGAACAGAGTTGTCTCAATTGCCACTAAGTTCATTGTGTTGTATGTTATGGTTCTGATCATGTGAACCCCAGTATCATTATTGCATCTAAACCACTTTTCTGACAGCTTTGATATTTGGTATAAAGGTTTATAGGGATGAGCAAAATATGATATATTCAAATTATCATGAAATCTACCATTTTATATTTTTGGGGCATTTTTCCCATTTTTGTTCAAAAAATGTGTTTTTAAAAAAGTACTGGTCTGAAAGGTTTGAAATTTGCTATACAGGTTCTTACAGATGAACTAAATGATATATATTGAAATTATTGTGAAATCTGCAATTTTGTATTTTTGGGGGCAATTTTTGCCATTTTGGTCAAAAAATGTCTTCCTCCAAAACTACTCGTCAGATTGCTTTGAAATTTGGTATACAGGCTTCTACAGATGAAATAAATGTGATGTATTGAAATTATGATGAAATCTGCAATTTTGTAGTTTTTACGCAATTTCTCAAAAAACTATATGCCTAATAGCTTTGATATTATGTGCGATGTGTGATAGTTGAGTGTGTGAGTGTGACTGCTTCAGAACTCTACAACGTGTAGAGAGGTCGCAGTCAGAAAAATGTAAAATGTAGCTCGGTGATTGAACCACTCTTTTTTTGCTCACGTGTTTACACACGTGAGCATATGTCGCAGCGATGTCTGTCTGTCTGTCTGTCTGTCCGTCTGTGTGTCTGTCTGTCTGTCTGTCTGTCTGTTGGTCCGATATCTCAAAAACGGCTTATCAGAGCAGAATCAAATCTAATACATAAATTCAGTTAGTAAATGGCAAGAATTGATTAGTTTTTGATGGGTGTGGCTTGCATACTTTTTGCTCATTTGCATAATTAATGATTTCAGAAAAAACGGATATACATTAAAAACGACTACACACAATTTGATGAGATTTGCTACAAATGTTGATCACATCAAGATATATCAGCAGTGGGAACCATTAAGGGGTGACATGAAAGATAAATGCTAATTTGCATATTTAATGAACTTTCCCAATCAGGGATATATATCTGAATTAACTTGATTGTAGTTGTTGAAACTTGCTATATACATCAAAGATACTGTGATATAACATTATTGAAAGTCAAAAGACATTTTTTCTTCAGCCAAAACCTAATTTGAATATTAAATGAATTTTCATAATTAGGGATATTTATCTGAATTTACTTGATCAAAATTGATGAAACTTGCTATGTACATAAAAGACACTATAATACAACATTATTGAAAGTCATTAAGCATTTTCTTTTCAGCCAATTCCTAATTTGCATATTTAATGAACTGTCCTAATTAGAGATATATATCTGAATCGACTTGACCAAAGTTTACAAAACTTGCTACATATATTACAGATACCATGATACAACATTATACAATCTTTAAGCATTTTTACTAAAGCCAATTCCCAATTTACATATTTAATGAACTTTGCTTATTAGGGATATATAACGGGATTTACTTGATCAAAGTTGGCAAAACATGCTATGTACATTGATGATTATACCAGGTACTAGGTTAAAACAATATCGAAAGTCATTTCACATTTTCATGTCAGCTAATTTATAATTTGCATATCCAATGAGCTTTCACAGCTCGGCATATATGGTTTGAAGGACATGGCCAACAGTAATTACACTTGCTATATAAAGTGGTGATACAATAAGAGCAGTCAAATAGCTTTAATATTTTTATTTCAGCTAATTACATATTTTTGTACTTCATGACCTTTTAGAATTAATCGGCGGTGATTATTGTTCATTATGTTGATCATAATAATTTCAATGAAGTTGCAAACATGTGGCAAAGGTTCAAATTTACACATAACTTCAATATATAATGAAACACGTGAGCATTTACAGTTCATATCTGGTTGAGAGTGGGGATTTGGCCGAGCAGTTCTGTCTGTTGCTTCTCCACTAGGTGACTTGGTGCCGTATGTTGTGGGTTTGAACTCCGAATGAAGACACTGTATTCTCTACCCTGGGTTGATAGCTCTGCTGGTGGACAGAATTGTCCCGAAGGCTATCTTTTGCCCAGTTTAAGCGATGTATGTATTCATTGCTTCAATAAAAAGTTTGTGTGCGATGTGTGATAGTTGAGTGTGCGAGTGTGAGTGCTTCTGAACTATACAACGTGCGGAGAGGTCGCAGTCAGAAAAATGTAACAATTTAGCTTGGTGATTGAATCACTTGTTTTTAGCTCACGTGTGTAAACACATGGGCTATTGTCATAGCGATGTCTGTCTGTCTGTCCGTGTGTGTGTGTGTGTGTGTGTGTGTGTGTGTGTGTGTCTGTCTGTCTGTTTACACAATAACTCAAAAACACCTGAACGGATTCAAGTCAGATTTGGTACACAGGTACCATATGCTACTTGCAAGAACTGATTAGATTTTGGTTAGTGTGGCTTGCATATTAATGAAGTTATGCAATATAGTTTTTTTCCGTGCAATGGTTTCCCTATGGAGACGGTAATGACAGTGTAGACATATATCAAGAAATACTGCACAAAATTTCATGAAACTTTTCACCGATGACAATATCAGAACATTTTGATGATACTGTGAGTGTCATGTCAATTACCTTCTCATTTGCATATTTAATGAACTTTTGTTATCAATGAGATAACTCTGAAATTCCTGCACCAAACTTGATGATACTTGCAACAAATATTGATCTGATATATATCTCATTATACTTAGAAGCATTGGACAGTGTCTAGTTAATAAATAGGTCATTTGCATATTTTATGAAGTTTTGTAATTAGTGGTATAACTCCAAAATAACTTCACCAAATGTGATGAAATCTGCTGCAGATACTGATCTGACTGATATCTAACTGTAGTGTAAAGCATTCAGTAGTGTGAAATTAATTAAGGGTTCATTTGCATATTTAATGAATTTGTAATTAGGTATATAACTCTGAAATTACGGAACCCAAGTCTTTGAAATTGGGTACAGATATTGTTTTGATAAATATCTAATTGTACTGAGAAGCATTTGGCAGTGTCAAGTTAACGAATAGGTCATTTGCATATTTTATGAAGTTTTGTAATTAGTGGTATAACTCCAAAATAACTGCATCAAATGTGATGAAAACTGCTGCATATAATGATCTGACAGATATCTAACTGTGTTGTAAAGCATTTAGTAGTGTAAAGTTAATTAAGGGTTCATTTGCATATTTAATAAACTTTGTAATTAGGTATATAACTCTGAAATTGCGGCACCAAATTTTGTGAAACGTGCTACAGATATTGATTTGATAAATATTTAATTGTGCTTTGAATCATTGAACAGTGTCAAGTTAATATAGGGATTATTTGCATATTTAATGAACTTTGTAATTAGTGACATTACTCTAAAATTACTGCACTAAATTAAATAAAACGTGCTACAAATGTTGATCTGATGGATATCTAATTGTCCCATGAAGCATTGAGCAGTGTCAAGTTAATTAACAGCTCATTTGCATATTAAATAAAGTTTTGTAATTAGTGATTAAAATCTGAGAGTACTGTGCGATGTTGAAAAAAACCTGCTTCATTTAGTGATAACATAATTATAAATCACTTTTTATTTCATAATCAATAAAAAGAAGATACACAAAAAACCCAGGTCCTCAGCCGAATATGAGAAAGGCAAAATGTTCCTCGAACTTGCAAGAGGCAGGGCAAACAAAACAATACAATAACAATGAAGAACATGACATAACATCTTGCCAAAGAAAAAAAAAAACAACAATAAAACGTTTAACAAGGAAAAACTGCGCAAAACATAAGCAAATCTGTGAAATACAGATGAACATATAGATTGGTTGGTAAATATACATTATACAATGCTATTTAGTGATTCAAGTGCACTTTTGGAAGATGACAATATTGAAGCCTCACACCATGATGGTTCATCTTTGGCATGAAATAGGCAATAGCTTGAAATGAGGCATAGTTTACTGATATCACGTATCACGGTTTTATGCTGTTTACTTAATTTCAGTGCCTTAAGAAGTTGTAGAAGTCTAAGTTTATTGTCTGTCGTTATTTGTCCTCTCGACCCGACTTCAAAACAAATGAGTTCTGTCGAATAACCTTGAGCTTGTAAAGAGTTAACAAGATGTGAATATTTCATGCATTTGTCATTATGACGTCTCTCGATATTAAATTCAAATGGTACTGTCAGTTCAAAAATGATCATTCTTTTTACATTACTGAACAGAATAACAAGATCAGGACGGTCAGGTGTACATAAAACATTGTGCGGGATGGTGCCTTTTGTATGACCTGGTAAATCGGCGTAAATAGATAATGTGTCCATAACTGATGAAGCACAAATTTGAAAAATATAATTCAGAATATTATTATGTCGCCACGTGTATCTATTCTGTTCAAGCATGATTTTGCAGCCATTCAGAACATGATGAAGGGTTTGGGTATTACCGCAAAGTTTACACTTTGAGGAAATTTTCTTATCCCATCTATGTAGATTACTGAACGTTGGAAGACAGTCAATAGCTGCTCTGACTGCGAAGCTGAGGATTTTTTTTGGCATGTTATAGATAATGCTTCTCCATGTAATGTCAGACTTTTCTTCTGCAAGAAGCGCCAGGAATTTTCCCTGAACAACCAGAGATTTTATTTTATCCATCCAATGACACTGATATTTTGTTGTAACGATTTGTTTGATGTTTTCCTTCACATGGTCCCACTTACTACCTGTTGCTGCATTAACAGCATCTGTTGCTATGGCAGCAGCTTCAATGTTGCCATATGATTTCCTACTATAAGATTCCTCCCGTGCTATTGTGGCATTCATGGCTGCCATAACCCGGTCATCTGCCCTGATATGACAGTGTGCTACAGTATGTGCATGACATTAACAGCTCATTTGCATATTAAATAAAGTTTTGTAATTAGTGATTAAAATCTGAGAGTACTGTGCGATGTTGAAAAAAACCTGCTTCATTTAGTGATAACATATATATATCTTATTGTTCTGTGAAGCGTACTACTATTAATGAACCTGTTGTAAAACACGTGAGCATATTCCGTTCATATCTAGTTGAGAGTAGGGATTTGGCTGACAGAATCAACCAGACTCATTGTTCACTGGTGAGAATTACCCAGATTGATTCACATGAGTGAACAACAAATCTGGCTGATTCTCACTGATGAATGGTGAGTCTGGTTCATTCTCACCATAAAAATTACCATTCTCACAGTGCTTGGTGAGAATTTCCATTCTCACAGGTGAGAATCTATTATCTGACAAAGGAGTGTATTTCTCACTGCTCACCGGTGAGAATTGAAAAATTCTCACTGGTAGCAGTGAGAATGACAAGAGATTCTCACCAATTGAGAGAAAGTGTCACTTTCTCGCTCCAGTCTCGCAAGTTTTTCCTATAGTGTATGTGCCATGTGTTCAATGTGACAACAGTTTTTTCTGTCTTATAGTCATGTTTATATATATACTATTCACAGGTGAGGAGGCATTGAAAAATGCCTCCATTGATGGTTCTATACCTATTCGATATCGACTGTACCCATCATATTATCACAGTTTTGCTATTACACAAAACTATGTCATCTTCCTCGAGCAACCATTGTATCTCAACGTTATGAAATTGGCTACAGCAAAATTCATGGGAAATACTCTACAGAACACTCTAGAATACCATCCACAATGTCCTGCTATATTCCACATAATTGAACAAGAAAGTGGCAAACCTATTGATGTGAAGTTCTTCAGCAGTGCATTCTTCTGTTTCCATCATATTAATGCCTATGAACATGATGGTCACATTGTCCTTGATGTTTGTGCTCATAACGACATTGAAATAATTGAATCAATGTCATTCAGTCATCTAAAGAAGACTACCAGTGGACATATTCCCATTGAAGTCAGAAGATTTGTTTTTCCATTGGCCATGAATAAGGTAAATAATTTGTTTCATTTAAGCTAGTAATTTAATACATCTTCAAGTACATATCTTCTACAAAGTATTTTTAGCGCACATTTGGTATACCAATGTGAAGTTATCATATAAGCTGAAGTCGGTAGCATCTGTATGTATGTGTATATGTATGTATATTTGTATAATGTACAATACAGTATGTCCGTCAACATCAAAAACACACGAACCGCTGAACCGCTGCACCGCTGCTTGGTATTTGGTTGTGGATGCATCCTAGGCTATAGATGGAATTTTGTTGAAATGAAGTTTGCATTGCCAAAATTATGCAAATGGGCTTAAAAATGTGAAAATGGTAAAAAATAAATAACTCAAGAACCACTGTTTTGATTGCTTTGAAAATTAGTGTGCAAGTACCTCAGGTGTACCTCATACAGGTTTATAATGTATATCGTGAAGATATCTTGATTTTGTATTTTTGCTGAATTTTTTGGTCATTAGTCCCCACAGACACCGTCCGGGGGAACTTATAAGTTTGGTCATGTCCGTGCGTGTGTGCGTGCGTGCGTGCGTGCGTGCGTGCGTCCGTTCACGCCGATATCTCAGACATGCCCTGGTCAATTTCTTTCGAACTTTGCACAAGGATAGTACCCTAATCCATACAGATGCACGTCCATTTGTTTCACAATGCGATCAAATTTAGCCGTGTTAGAGGACTTTTTATTTTACATCTCCGTAAACTCCCATGTATAAGTCTGCTCACCATAGAATCCCATGTATAAGGCCAAGTAAAATAAAAATTTGATTTCTCATCGTATTCATATTGCAAAAAGGATGCAGTGACAGTTTTTAGTCCCCACGGATGAGGTCCAGGGGGCTTATAGATGGGTCATGTCCCTCCGTTCACGCAGATATATCACATACTTTGACAAAATGTCACGTGACCTCATTGACCTTTGACCTCAAATATACATATTTGTCCATAACTCAGTAACCACAAGTGTTACACCCTTCATACATGATATGATGGGACACCTTATGACGCAACATATTATAGCTCATTAATTATGTGCATATCTAATTTTGAGCGAGCCAATAGAGCTAGAGGTCTGATTTTTGGTATATAGGGATAACTTAGCAATACAATTTTTTTGACAAAATGTCACATGACCTCAGTGACCTTTGACCTCAAATATACATATTTGTCCATAACTCAGTAACCACAAGTGCTAGAGCCTTCATATTTGGTATGATCGACATACTGTACCTCATTAATTATGCACATATCTAATTCTGAGCAAGCCAATAGAGCTTGATTTCTGATATTTGGTATATAGGGATAACTAAAGGATAGCAATTTTTTGACCAAATGTCATGTGACCTTGATGACCTTTTACCTAAAATATACATTTATGTCAATAAATAAGTAACCACAAGTGCTATATCCTTTATATTTAGTAGGATGGGACACCTTATGAGAACACACGCTTTACTTCATTAATTATGCACGTATCTAATTCTGGGCAAAAGAATAGAGCTAGAGGTCTGATTTTCGGCATATAGGGATAAATTAGCAATACAATTTTTTTTTCAAAATGTCACGTGACCTTGATGACCTTCGACCTTGATCATACATATATATGCATAACTCTGTAACCTGAAGTTCTATACCCTCCAATTTTGATAGGATATTAGACCTTAAGATGTCATATCTTGTACCTCATTTATTATGCGCATATGTATTTCTTGGCTGGCCAATACATCTTGTTATGTAGGTCATTTCCCCCCACACTCATCATGACCTGAGTCCAATTAGTCTAGAACATTCTCAAGGTCACTGCCCTTAATGACCTCACAACCTTGAATTCAATTAGTCATGTTTGGAATGTTCTGGAAAGTTGATTAGTTGGGTAAGAGAGATAATTTTAGAACAGTAATTAGCATGTCAATAAAAGTTCTAGACTGTTCTTATATGCTCTTATGTAAGCGCATGTATATAAAAGGGACGTGCACAGCTTCCAGTCAGACTTTTGGGATCGTGTCTCTTGTGTGTAACTAAACTCCAGCAGTAGTCATTCTCAGGACTTTCCAAGACCTTCACTGCCAACGTTGGATTTATACTGTGGACTTTGTGCAGCTTCAAGCCTGCAAGCCAAAGGACTGTTCATTCATCCGACTGACTGTTACAACTCTGAGACTGGAGCTTTGCCGTCCCAGCTGAGATAAGTAGTCTGTACACTTTTAAAGCTTGTACTCTATCCCTGACTTAGCAATTAGTTTTATTTTCGTAATAAATTTTGTTTAAACGTTAACTGCTGAGTTCACCCTTTTGTTTGTTTTCTCTGCACGTAACAAAATTGGGGGCTCGTCCGGGAGACGAATATTTTGAGCCGTTTGACAACCTTTTGCCTGCCTTTTCAAAACTACTGTATACTGTGAACTCAGCGAAATTCAATCATGGCGGAATTCAAGCCAGACGAATTTATGGATGACCTTGATCAGGACACATTTAATTCCCTCAGAAAAGACAACCTCATAGCACTGGCAAATTTCCTTAAAGTAGATGTCAAAAAATCTATGCGCAAGCGAGAAATACAGTTCAAGATTGCAAAACATTTAGTTAATTCTGGCCATTTTGAGGAGTCTGCCTTAAAGGATTATGAGCCTGAGTCTTCCTTCGAACTCAAAAAATTAGAATTAGAAATACAGGCAGATTTGGAGCTTAAGAAATTGGAATTAGAAAAGGAAAAATTACAAATGGAAGAAAGGGAAAGGCAGGAAAAATTGCAAATGGAAGAAAGACAGAAAGAAAAAGAATTGCGGTTAGAAGAACAGCGATTACAGGTAGAAATAAAACGTTTAGAGCTTGGAAAGTCAGGAAAATTCTTCCCTTCAGACAATTTTGACATCACTAAGCATTTCAGGTTAGTTCCCCCTTTCCAAGAAAAGGATGTTGATAAATATTTCCTTCATTTTGAGAAAATTGCTCAGAGTCTGAATTCGCCTAAGGAGTCCTGGTCTATGCTTTTGCAGAGTGCTTTGGTGGGTAAAGCCAGAGAAATTTACATTCAGTTGTCAGTAGAGCAGGCTTCAAATTATGATTCTGTGAAGGAATTAATTCTCAAGGGCTATGAGTTGGTGCCTGAAGCTTACCGTCAGAAATTTAGGGATTGTGAGAAGGCGAAAGATCAAACTTATGTTGAATTTGCTCGAACAAAAGAACAACTGTTTGATCGTTGGTGTTCTTCTGAAAAGGTCAGTCAGAATTATGACAAATTACGACAACTTGTTTTGATTGAGGAATTTAAAAGGTGCATCTGGAGTGACATCAAGACATTTATCAATGAACAAAAAGCAGATACATTGGAGGTTGCTGCACGTTTGGCCGATGACTATTCATTGACCCACAAATCTTCCTTTCTCAGCAAACCATACCAGTCCTTTTCATACAGAAACAATGCAGGTAAATTTAACTCCTCCTTTTCATCCAAGAATTTTTCAAAGGACAGTAGGAAATCAAATGACAACAGTTCACAGAGTTTAGGTAACACTCCCACATCATCAGATCCCAAGTCTCAATCTCCTTCTGACAAACAGTTTGGTACACTTTCTTGTAATTATTGTAAGAAAGATGGCCATTTAATGTCAGATTGTTTCAAATTGAAAAGAAAACGTGAAGGTCAAAGTGGTCAAAGCGGATCTAAGCCCACCGGCTTTATTTCTTCATCAACTCAACTAGAGTCTAATAATGTGTGCAACACATTTTCTGAGGTTAAATCCCTCTCATCCCCAATTAATGAGGTCAAGGTCAATTCTTCTCAAGATAGCATTATGGGTATTTTCGAACCATTTATTCATGATGGTTTTATATCACTTTCTAGTGATTTTTCTTCCGCTACCCCTGTCAAAATTTTAAGAGATACCGGGGCGTCCCAGTCTCTTTTGTTGGCAGATACCCTGCCGTTTTCTGAAAAGTCATTTTCAGGTTCTAAAGTTCTTATTAAGGGGGTAGATTGCAATGACTATATTCCTGTTCCTCTCCATAATGTCTATTTGTCTTCGGACTTTGTTTCTGGACCTGTGACTTTAGGTATTAGGCCTTTTTTGCCTTTTGAAGGGATTCACCTTCTTCTTTGAAACGACCTTGCTGGGGACAAGGTCATTACTAATCCACTTGTGACTGATAATCCTAGTTTAGATCAGGATCCGGAGCCAACTGAACAAGAGATACCCGATTTATTTCCTTCATGTGCTATTACTCGAGCCATGTCAAAGAAAACTTCTGAGAATCAAAATACTCTCAAAAATAATGTCACAGATGTTGACTTAAATGACACCTTTCTCAGTCAGGTGTTTGACACGGATCATTCCGTTATCCCTCGTGGATTTGAAACTTCCAGTAAAACTTCTGCTGACCAAAGTCAGACATTTTCTAGATCAAATCTCATTGCAGAACAACACAAAGACCCAGATATTTTGTCTTTGTTTGACAGGGTAGATGATGAAGGTAAAACTTCAGATAGCTCTGTTTCCTATTATACAAAATCTGGTATTCTCATGCGTAAATGGAGACCTCCAGATGTTTTGGTTGATGACGAGTGGGCTATGAAACATCAAATTGTGGTTCCAAAGCCCTATCGTGCTGAAATATTGCGCCTGGCCCATGAAACGCCCTGGGCTGGTCACTTAGGAGTCAGGAAAACCTATCATAAAATTCTCAGTCACTTTTATTGGCCTAATCTCAGGCAGGATGTAACACATTTCTGTAAAACTTGTCACACATGTCAAATGGTATGAAAGCCGAATCAGACCATTCCAAAGGCCCCTTTACAGCCAATTCCTGCATTTCAAGAACCATTTAGTAGGATACTAATAGACTGTGTTGTGGGCCCCTACCAAAAACAAGATCAGGAAATGAGTACATGTTGACAATTATGTGTACATCAACTCGGTTCCCCGAAGCCATACCACTGAGAAACATAAAGACAAAGACTATAGTGAGAGCTTTAGTCAAATTTTTCACTTTATTTGGCCTCCCTAAATGTGTCCAGTCCGATCAACGCTCCAACTTTATGTCTGGTATTTTTCAACAAGTAATGGATCAGCTAGGCATTAAACAGTATAGGTCATCCGCCTATCATCCAGAAAGTCAGGGTGCTCTTGAGCGATTTCATCAAACTTTGAAAAACATGATTAGGACCTACTGTTTTGACACAGAGAAGCAGTGGGATGAAGGAATTCATTTTCTGCTCTTTGCTGTTAGAGAGTCAAATCAAGAGTCTCTTGGTTTTAGCCCATTTGAGCTTGTATTTGGACATACAGTCCGTGGCCCACTTAAGCTTGTTAAAGAGAAATTCCTATCAGACGATGATGATTGTCTGAATATTTTGCAATATGTGTCAGATTTTCGTACAAAACTCTCTAAAGCATGTGAGTTAGCCAGAGAAAATCTTGAGTCATCTCAGCAGTCAATGAAAACCAAATATGATAAAAACACCTCAAAACGGAAGTTTGAACCAGGTCAAAAAGTTCTTGTTCTACTTCCAATTCCTGGCAAACCACTCCATGCTCGTTACTTTGGGCCATACCTAATTGATAAGAAATTGAGTGATTTAAATTACATCATAATAACACCTGACAGGCGAAAACAAAAACAGCTATGTCACATAAATATGCTTAAGCCATATTTTGGATAGGGATAATCCTACTATAACTCAGCCTGTCAGTACAGTCAGTTCTGGCCATTATGAAGATAGTGATACTGAAACTGACTTGAGTGAAAATACTCTAAACTCAAAGCTGGGCTCGGTCAAGCTTCAGAACTCAGAAATCCTGGAGAAGCTGGAGTCTACAAAGTTGGCACACCTCCAGCCAGAACAACAACAACAGGTGAAAGAACTGCTCCATGAATATAAACACCTGTTTCAAGATGTTCCAACGAGGACAAACGTCATCTATCACGATGTTGATGTTGGGGACAGTAAGCCTGTAAAACAGCATCCATACAGACTGAATCCAACAAAAGCGAAATATCTACAGGAAGAAGTCAAATACCTGCTGGACATGACTTTATTGAACCCAGTAAAAGTAACTGGAGTTCGCCGTGCATACTTGTTCCCAAATCAGATCACAGTTATCGTATGTGCACGGACTTTAGGAAGGTCAACACTTTAACAAAGACAGACACTTTCCCAATCCCGAGGATTGACGACTGCATCGACCGAGTGGGAAAAGCCAAGTATGTGACGAAATTTGACCTACTGAAGGGATTTTGGCAAGTCCCTCTGACGGATCGTGCTCGTGAAATATCCGCCTTTGTTACACCAGACAGATTGTTCCAGTACAAGGTGATGCCATTGGGAATGAAGAACTCTCCGGCAACGTTCCAACGGATGATCAACGACGTCATATCCGGGCTAGACGGGTGTGCAGCTTACGTTGACGACGTCATCCTGTATAGTGACACCTGGGAGGAACACATCAAGCTCATGCGAAAGTTCTTTGAGAGACTGAGCAAAGCAATGTTGACTGTCAACCTTGCCAAATCTGAGTTTGGTTGGGCGAGGGTGACTTACCTCGGACATACTGTAGGACATGGTGAGGTAAAACCTGTTGATGCCAAAATCAGTGCCATTTCAAGTTTTCCCATACCAAACTGCAAACGACAACTGATGCACTTTCTCGGTATGGCTGGTTACTACAGAAAATTCTGTCCAAATTTCTCCACAATTACTGAGCCTTTGACTAACTTACTTAAAAAGAAAGTAAAGTTTGTTTGGTCAGAGCAATGCCAACAGGCATTTGATACACTTAAAGCCATACTGCAAAGTGTTCCAGTGTTGTCTGCACCAGATTTCACTTTGCCATTCAAATTAGCTGTAGATGCTAGTGATACGGCTGCTGGTGCTGTTTTATTTCAAGAGGATAGTCATGGTGTAGATCATCCTGTTTGCTATTTTTCACGCAAATTTAACAAATCCCAGAGAAACTACTCTACAATTGAAAAAGAGTGTTTATCTTTGATATTAGCTTTACAGCATTTTGAAGTTTATGTTACTTCTTCAAATCAGCCAATAGTGGTTTATATTGATCACAACCCTCTTGTTTTTCTGCAGAAATTTAAAGGCAAAAATCAGAGATTGCTAAGATGGAGTTTAATGTTACAGGAGTTTAATCTTGACATTAGACATATCAAAGGCAGAGACAATTTAATTGCAGACTGTCTCTCTCGTATTTAGAGTTTATTGTTGTTCACACTTTTAAGATTACATTTGTAAAAGAAAATTTTTTTTCTTTGAAAAATTTTATTTTTTGAAGAGGGGGTGTGTTATGTAGGTTATTTCCCCCCACACTCATCATGACCTGAGTCCAATTAGTCTAGAACATTCTCAAGGTCACTGCCCTTAATGACCTCACAACCTTGAATTCAATTAGTCATGCTTGGAATGTTCTGGAAAGTTGATTAGTTATGTAAGAGAGATAATTTTAGAACAGTAATTAGCATGTCAATAAAAGTTCTAGACTGTTCTTATATGCTCTTATGTAAGCGCATGTATATAAAAGGGACGTGCACAGCTTCCAGTCAGACTTTTGGGATCGTGTCTCTTGTGTGTTACTAAACTCCAGCAGTAGTCATTCTCAAGACTTTCCAAGACCTTCACTGCCAACGCTGGATTTATACTGTGGACTTTGTGCATCTTCAAGCCTGCAAGCCAAAGGACTGTTCATTCATCCGACTGACTGTTACAACTCTGAGACTGGAGCTTTGCCGTCCCAGCTGAGATAAGTAGTCTGTACACTTTTAAAGCTTGTACTCTATCCCTGACTTAGCAATTAGTTTTATTTTCGTAATAAATTTTGTTTAAACGTTAACTGCTGAGTTCACCCTTTTGTTCGTTTTCTCTGCACGTAACAATCTAGAGGTCTGATCTTTTTTCCCGATTTAGAACCATAACTTAGACATGCCTCATGTGTTTCAAATTGGGAACAACGACATAGACCTATGTGCCCATAGATCTCAACATATACACTCCAGTGATACTTCTTAATGACCACATTTCCCTGCTCCATCAAGACTAATACTCCTATTACAAGTGGGGACTATGTCATTGTCAATGACTTGTTCATTGCAGACCAATTTTTACAACTTTTCCATGTAAGACACATAGGAACTGATCAGAAATTTTGATCCAGGATAATTCCCGATGTCGTAATCACTGCCCAAGGCATTTCACTATCTGTAACTAATTTAATTGCTGTTTGCATTCAAATGACATCACTCATACCCTGAAAAAATCCCCAATGTTGTAAGTAGCTCACCTGCTTTACATTATCTGCCATCTGGCCATTGTAGCGCTATGTAAATACAGTTATGTCAATACAAAGGAATGGAAATATCCACAGGATGGGGGTGTAGAAGATTGATGAGGTAGATTTATGTTTTTTACCTTTTCCGTTGTACATTATTTTTTCCCCACTCTCCCACCTTTTCTTTTTGTAAAGCCTTCTCTGGCTGATTTTTTTATTGACGTTTGCTATGGAAGTTGATATGCCTGTTTTTAAAGTTAACCTTTCAGCACCTAAGTTGCAGATCTTATTTGCTTTTGTCATTCCTGTTTTAGTGGTTGTACTGTGCAGAAATCATTGTTGTAACATCATCATAGAATTTTGCTGCTCTGAACAGATAGAAAACATTCATTGTTAATCTTTGGTTCCCATACTTAAGTATGTACCAATTCTGATCAAATGTTAGCAAAACCCTTATCATTGGTGGTATATTTTGTTGGCTTACATTATTTTTAACACAACAGGCCAAAGGCTAATTGTGTTATTGTTGTTACCTTGACCCCTGTTGGACAGTATAAATTTTCCATAAATAAAAAAGGTCAAAAACTGCTGAATAGACTATGTTGGTATTTGGTACAGATCTTAAAGACTGTGTTCAAGGTTCAGATTTGTTAAAATGGACATGTCAGTGTCAAAAATATGCAAATGAGGTTAAAAAAGGAAAAATCCTACAAACTGCTAAAACTCAGTAACTGTTGGTCAGATTTGGTTGAGGTATGTAGGTTCCTTTAGGTATTCTAAATTAGGTGTGTACAACTGTGGATGAAATTTGCGTGTTTGTATTTTTGGGGTAATTTTTTCAGTTTTTAGTCAAAAAATCTTCTTTTCTGAAACAGCTTGTCCGATTGCTTTGAAAGTTGGTATCTATGTTCCTTGGGATAACCTCAGTCAAGTTTGTAAAAATTGTAGTAAAATTTTTGTATTAATTTTGGGGCAATTTTCCCAAGTTTGGTCAAAATTTTTTTTCTCCAAAAACTACTCATCTGATGCCTTTGGTACTTGTTATACAGCATTACGGGAAAGCTCCATTAACTTAGGAATACCCGACTTCCCTAGAGGATCAATTTCACAGACCTGCCTTTCCTACAATGGCACTACAATGGCACCAGCTGGATTAGATAAAGATAACGATGGAACATTCACACCTTGGGGATTAAAAGTCTTCTGTTTGTCACCTGAGTTGGTCAGGCAAGGACTCGGGTTTCAGGTACCATGCAAGTTAATGTAGCCTTCCCCTAATGGGTTCATAAGGTTGATCAAAATGTTATGTATTCAAATTGTTATAAAATTTGCAATTTTGTATTTTTGGGGCAATTTTTGTCATTTTTGGTCAAAAATTTTATTTCTCAAAAACTACTCATTTGATAGTTTTAATGTTTGGTATACAGGTTCTAGGGTTTATCTTAATACGACATATCTAAATTTGGATGAAATCTGCAATTTTGTATTTTGGGGGCAATTTTTGCAATTTTGGTGAAAAAATTTGTTTCACAAAATCTACTTTTTGAACAACTTTGATATTGACTAGAAATTTTCCTATATATTTTTGTAGTTATTTTTGACTCTTTGGTCTGGCTGACCTGAAGTTGGCTGTCCAAGATTTCCTCCTCCATCAAAACGTGTCACAAAAAGTTATTCACTATATAACACAAAGGAGCTCTATCAGCTGCCAGGTCCCTTGTTTTAAATTTTCAGAGAAACATCTTCAATTTCCTATTTTTGTGAAGCTTCCCAATTTTTGATGGAAAAAACGTACAGTCCACTATTGATTCCATAACTTTTTCAGGTTGTGTTGATATGAACAAAATTAATTAATATTTGTGAAAAGATTTTCTGATTTTTTGCGATTTATACCTACTGGAACTAAGAATACATAATGTGGTGATTTAGTGAGCATTTCATTTCCTAAACTGTATTTGGTGTTAAAATGCGGTAAAAGAATCATTAGAAAGCACAGCTGAAGGTTATTTTAGCAGGTTTGGTTTCCAACAAATATGTTCCAAACTTTTTTCAATGGTTGAGAGTATCAAGGTTGTAAATAGCTCATACTCTTCCTGTCATTGTATCTTGTTATGTAAACATTGTTGATACCAAAGGGTGGACCATTTGATATCCTGATGGGGGATCTGGAAGATTTTCAAAAAAAGGGTTCCGAGCAAATGTCATTAAAAAATGAATAAGCCAGAAAAGGCTTGACTAAAAGAAAAGGTGGAAGAGTGGAAAAAAAATACTGTACAGTGGATTCAGGTAGAAAATAATGCTATCTCATCAACCTTCAGAACCCCCCCCCCCAGAATATCAAATGGTCCAGCCCCATGTCTTTGTGCACACATTTTACAATGCACTGCATCTCAGTGGAAGATTCCAAGTCAGGTCAGGATTTTAAAGGAATGTAGTCAAGTTCACCACAGCTGATATTCATAAGTTGATATCAGTGCCATCACCCTTGTGACATATTGGTTTTCTAACTTATTCCAAAAGTGGATGCATCAGTTGCACTGGAAGAAAACAATGTTTATTTTATACGTGTAGGGTTTCTGAGTTAATGATTGTATGTCGGAATCTCTGTATGTATCTGGTGTATGAGCAAAATGTAAACATTGGTTGCATGTTGTTAAGCATTTCAGTCAAGGTTATCTGTTGTTCATGAAAATCAAGAAAAGGTAGCTGCTTGCCCGTATTTGTCAACACTTAACTGTCTTTTTGGTTGATTGTCTCAAACATTATCACATATAGTAGAAAGAGGACAAGAAACTAATCAAATTGATGTGTAATATTCACGCTGAGTATCTGTTTATTAACTATTTTATCACTACATCCAGCTGTTTGTTATATATTTATCACTCTCCATGGGCCAAAGCACAAAATGGAGTCAGCATCATCACAGCCAGTCTGTGTATGTCAGTCTAATGTCCATCCATTCGCCGATCTTTCTGTAGAGCAAGTTTGTGGCGCTCATGACTGAATAATTAGTCCCTACGGACACCGTCCGGGGGACTTATAGGTTTGGTTATGTCCATGCGTGCGTGCATGCATGCGGGCATGCAGATATCTCAGAGATTTCATTCAAACTTGGTACAAGGATTATCACCTATGCCATACATATGCACGTCGATTTGTTTTACGATCCGATCCAATATGGCTGTCTTGCAGCCATTTTGTTTCCTGTATTTGATGTCAGTGCGTATGTTCACGCAAATTTCTCAGTAATGCTAGGAGCGATTCCATTCAAACTTGGTACATAGATTACTCTATATCTTATACATATGCACGTAGATTTTTGTTTTGATCCAGTCTAAAATGGCTGCATGGTGGCCATTTTATTTCCAACATTTGATGACTGTGCGTTGGTTCACGTAAATTTTTCAGCGATGCCGGGCGCGATTGCATTGAAAGTTGGTACCTATATTAATCCCTATCACATATATGTGCATGCTGATTTTTGTAATGATTCGATCATAAATGACTGTGTGACAGCCGTTTTCTTTCCTGTATTTGATATCCATCCACAGGGTCCCAAGGTATGATCCACAGGCGTTCAAGGATGATATTAATATTAATGCTGTGTCAATGCATAGGGGCTCATGAATGCAGATATCTGAGATATTCCTGTGCCAATTCTTTTAAACTTGGTGCAAGGATACTACACTGCGGCACACATATTCAGGTCTATTTATATTGGTGTGGCATGCATAATTAGTTCTAATTTGCATAATTCAAGATGAGAGCGCTGTTTCTGGTACAAATGTGCCAAATTTGATGAAACTTTGTGCAGATATTTTTAGTCCCCACGGACACGCTCCAGGGGGACTTATAGGTTTGGTCATGTCCGTGCGTGCGTGCATACGTCTGTGCGTCTGTTCACGCAGATATCTCAGAGATGCCGTGAGCGATTTCATTCAAACTTAGTACAAGGATTACTTCATATGTCATACATATGCACATCAATTTGTTTTGTGATACGATCGAATATGGCTGCCAGGCAGCCATTTTATTACGATTTTTTCATGTACACAGCCATTACTCAGGCATGTTTCAACTGATTTTATTCAAAGTTGGTACAAGGATATTGACCAATGTCATACACATGCACATTGTTTTTTAGCTCGGCTGTCAGCAACGCGGAGTTATCAAATAGGTTGATTTTCCGTCGTTCGTCGTCTGTCGTCATTCATAGTCGTCGTCAGTCATCGTCGTCCGTCAACAATTGCCTTCTCCTCTGAAACAGCAAGTCCAATTGCTTTGAAAGTTTATATGCAGTTCACTTGGGGTGACCTCACAAATCGTGGTGAAATTTGCATATTTGTATTATTTGGGCATTTTTTACTGTTTTTGGTAAAAGAATCTTCTTCTCTGAAACCGCTTGTTCGATTGCTTTGAAATTTAATATTCAGTTTACTTAGGGTGACTTCAGTCAGATTTGTTCAGATCGTGGTGAAATTTGCATATTTGTATTTTTAAGGCAATTTTTGTCATTTTTGGTAAAAAAATCTACAGGTTCCTACAGATGAACGAAATCATTTTTATTGAAATTATGATGAAATCTGCAATTTTGTGTTTTGGGGGCAATTTTTTTCCATTTTTGGTCAAAACATGTCTATTTCCAAAAGTACTCATCTGATAGCTTTTAAATTTGGTATACAGGTTCCAATAGATGATCTTCATGATATTTATTGAAACAATGTGGAAATCTGCAATTTCGTATTTTTGCAATTGGGGCAATTTTTCCATTTTTGGTCAAAAAATGTGTTTCTAGAAAAGTACTGGTCTGATAACTTTGAAATACGATATGCAGGTTCCAACAGATGAACTAAATTTGATCTTTTGAAATTATGATGAAATCTGCAATTTTTATTTTTGGTGGGCAATTGTTGCCATTTTTGGTCAAAAAATTTTATTCTCAAAAAACCTACTCATCAGATAGCTTTGGTTGACATGTTCTTAGGGATGATCCGATGTGATATATTCAAAGTATGATGAAATCTTCAATTGTGTATTTTTGCAGCTATTTTAGCCACTTTTTTCCGGCCATTGCATTGAGCTATCAAAGATTTCCACCTTCTTCATCAACATGTGTCAAAACTAGTTATTCTCTACACAAACACAGCGGAGCTATATCCGCCGCTAGGTTGCTTGTTTTTTTGTGATACGATCCAATATGGCAGCCATGTGGCCATTTTGTTACGATTTTTTCATGTCTTGAACTACAACTCAGACATGTATCAAGCGAATTTATTCAAAAGTATTTTTATCACTGACCTAATGAAGAGGACTCTATCCTCTCTGAGGACCTCTAATCAAAGTACCGATTAAGAAGTGGGGACTGTGTCATCACGATGACTTGTTTCCATATTACATGTGGCCAGCTTTGGAATGCTTAGATGGTTATCTATAATCCAATGGAATCTTGTTGAATAAGAAAATAAATATGATTCTTCATAATCTGCAATTTAGCGGAAGGGAGCTATTTTCTAGGTGTCAACAATAACTGCTCTTCAGAATACTTGCTTCAAAACTGTGTCTCAGATTTTTAAAAAAATAAGCCTTAGTTTTTTCACAGTGCTGAATCAAAGTTTATCAACTGATAGTCTCACAGTGCCGTCTAATTAAGCAGTGATAACTTGACTCTTAAGACCTACATTAAAAAACTGAGACAGTTTTAAAAACAACTTATTCGACAAACATCTGTGAAAATCTGGTGGACTTCCGTTCACACGTTAAACGTTCTTGAGTTAAACTGTTTTGAGCATGCTACAAAGTGACAAAATGCCAAACTGAGAAATGGGCGATTTAGTAACTTGGTTTGGTTTTTCCTTTATGAATGGCAATAAACAATTTACTCGACAGATATAACACCAAAACAAGATAGTGCTATCAACGTTTTAGCCCAAACAATATTTTCACTCATTGAAATCAGTGTCAGCTCTCAAAATAAGGCTAAAAAGGGCAATTTTCGGGAGCAATGTTTCCTCTCAGAGCACAATATACACAGTGGCCGATGACTAAATAGACTTGAGGAGTGCCCAGGAAAGGATTATGCATAATGATGACGGATTAGCTTTAAGATGTAGACAGAGTATTAACTGTATGACCTAACTGTCGGGACTGCTACGGCATCTCAATGCCGTCGTGATTTTATGTCAGCATTCGATCTCGGAAAGGGTTCATATCCACTGAAGGTTCTGATTGAGCGATCCCGATAATGAGTGACATAGCATGTAATGCTGTGATTCAGTCAGCTGCTATACTTTCGAACTTCAAGCGCTTTGAAAACAGATTAACACTCACTACTCAATTCCGAGCATTTCTAAGACAATAGTTCTCTTTCGCTCTTTACAACATTTCTGAGGTGAAGACCGTTTCTTGAGTCATTTTGGCTGACATAGCCAAATGCCAGTCACCGCCAACTAAGTCAAGGGAGAGAATTTTAGAAAACTTCAAGATAAAGAAACGAATGTCATATTATCTGAGCCGCTGTTCTCGTCGAGGGCTGTCCCAAAACTGTGTCATCGGTATCGTAACAATTACTCTCATCGGACGACAAATTATTGGCCATCGGCGTTAAAGTTTGACGGTAGTATGATCCTTTGTCTAATGTTCTCAGGCTATCTTTTACACTCGTGGGCATTGGTGTGGTTCTTTTGGACTTTTGATGACCCCTTTTTAAATTTCTTCCTTTCACGATGCTGTTTCTGTCTCTGCCTTGGATCATGAACATGTACGGGTACATCACAGTATTCATGCTTTCGCCATCGCTATGTGGCGTCCGATGGAACGTACCATTTATGTATACGGGACGGACGGAGCTTCTTCAACCACTGCTCCAGGTGCTTTTTCAAATGCGCAAAAGTGTCTCAAATAAAACACTCAGTATGTGGCATTAAGCAGCTTCAAATACACGGCTCGCTGACATGACTCGTCTGACTTGGATTATGCTGCCAAATATAGTCTTAGGATTCTGATCAAAACTACTGTTTGCCCCGATGATCATTGAAACATGTTCCCTCCACGTCACAAAACGTCAATGGGCAGGTGATGTCTGACAAGCGAAATTGACCGTGACTTTTTATGACTTTTATTTGATAATGACTAGGTCCTGCCATTTATACTCATGCTGTAGATTGTAACACTCAATATATATATGCTGCTATTTGTGATCCGTACCTACCTGAAATTAAATTGTCAAAAATGTCACGTCTTGCCTTGTTGTGTTGCCATCTTTTTGGAGTGGCCACTCCTATGAGAAAAACTATGATCCATGGTTCTGCGCCTGATGGCTATGCATACACATGATCAGTGACGATGGTCTTGACACGTGCAGTTGCGGTAGGTGTCAATGGGATTTTCACAGCAGATGTTATCCAAGTGCATGCGACAATACAGTGGCAATCCCTTGCCAATAAAGACTTAGCGGTAGTCTCAAAATGCAAAAACGTGCATCTGTTCTTCTTGTAAATTTTCATCGCAAAATTTCAGGCAGAAACAGAAACCTTCAGACCAAGATATTGTTCACACTTGAAGATCAATATTACATGAATACTTTTAAGGGAAAAAACAAATTTTTGTGTTTTCGCCATAAAATACCCCAGTAAATGTGGAAAGCTACCTTAAATAGCAAACAATTTAGCTTTTGAGGTCCTAGGATTGACTTTATTTTGTTTTTCTTATATTATTGGGAAATACACATTTTCAAAGTTTTCATTTATTTACTAGCTGTCAGTCAAAATAGACTGCTCCATAGATTTGTGTACGTTAATTAGGGGCCCAAGCCTACCGGCTGGGCCCCTATTGGTTTCGTAGGAATTCAACTTTCTTCTTCTTCTTCTTTTTTCTTCCGCTCTTTTTTGTCGACCTAGAACTCAAACACCACTTACCGCAAACTTCTGAAACTTGCAGGGCTAATAGGTACCTATAAGATCTCGTGCACCTGGGTATACAAATTTTGATTGGTCACGTGACCTGGCGGCCATATTGGATTTTCCAAAAATCTAAAAATGGCTTCTCCAGATAACCTAGGGGTCTAGTCGATTTGAATTTTTTGTACAGCAAGCATGGCCTAAGGTCTTAAAAATTTGCTAATAAAATCGCATGCGGTCAGGTGACCTTGGCCGCCATATTGGATTTTTGAAAAATACCAATTTAATCATTAAAAATCTTCTTCTCCAGAACCAACATACAGATTTAGCTGAAATTTTACTCATGTCATCCTTAGGGTGATCTCTTTCAAGTTTGCGAAAGACGTTTGGATCGGTCACGTGATTTGGCCGCCATCTTGGATTTTACGAAAATCGCAATTTAATCATTAAAAATCTTCTTCTCCAGAACAAACACACCGATTTAACTGAAATTTTACTCATGTCATCCTTAGAGTGATCTCTTTTAAGTTTGTGAAAGACATTTGGATTGGTCACATGATTTGGCCGCCATCTTGGATTTTATGCGCATATCTAATTCTGAGCCAGCCAATAGAGCTAAAGGTCTGATTTTTGGTATATAGGGTGAAGTTAGCAATACAATTTTTTTTACAAAATGTCACGTGACCTCGATGACCTTTGACCTTGAATGTACGTATATGTCCATAACTCAGTAACCACAAGTGCTACACCCTTCATATTTGGTATGATGGGAGACCTTATGACACCACATCCTGTACCTCATTAATTATGCGCATATCTAATTCTGAGCCAGCCAATAGAGCTAGAGGTCTGATTTTTGGTATATAGGGATAAATTAGCAATACAATTTTTTTTGACAAAACGTCACGTGACCTCGATAACCTTTGACCTTGAAAATACATATATGTCCATAACTCAGTAACCACAAGTGCTACACCCTTCATATTTGGTATGATGGGAGACCTTATGACACCACGTCCTGTACCTCATTAATTATGCACATATGTAATTCTGAGCCAGCCAATAGAGCTAAAGGTCTGATTTTTGGTATATAGGGATAACTTAGCAATACAATTTTTTTGACAAAATGTCATGTGACCTTCATGACCTTTGACCTTGCATATACGTATATGTCCATAACTCAGTAACCACAAGTGCTACACCCTTCATATTTGGTATGATGGCAGACCTTATGACACCACATCCTGTTCCTCATTAATTATGCACATATCTAATTCTGAGCCAGCCAATAGAGCTAGAGGTCTGATTTTTGGTATATAGGGATAACTTAGCAATACAATTTTTTTGACAAAATGTCATGTGACCTTCATGACCTTTGACCTTGCATATACGTATATGTCCATAACTCAGTAACCACAAGTGCTACACCCTTCATATTTGGTATGATGGCAGACCTTATGACACCACATCCTGTTCCTCATTAATTATGCACATATCTAATTCTGAGCCAGCCAATAGAGCTAGAGGTCTGATTTTTGGTATATAGGGATAACTTAGCAATACAATTTTTTTGACAAAATGTCACGTGACCTCGATGACCTTTGACCTTGCATATACGTATATGTCCATAACTCAGTAACCACAAGTGCTACACCCTTCATATTTGGTATGATGGCAGACCTTATGACACCACATCCTGTTCCTCATTAATTATGCACATATCTAATTCTGAGCCAGCCAATAGAGCTAGAGGTCTGATTTTTGGTATATAGGGATAACTTAGCAATTCAATTTTTTTGACAAAAGGTCCTGTGACCTCGATGACCCTTGACCTTAAATATGAGTATATGTACATAACTAAATAACCACAAGTGCTACAGCCTTTATATTTGGTATGATGGGAGACCTAATGACACCATATTCTGTACCACATTAATTATGCGCATATCTAATTCTGAGCCAGCCAATAGAGCTAGAGGTCTGATTTTTGGTATATAGGGATAACTTAGCAATACAATTTTTTTGACAAAATGTCACGTGACCTTCATAACCTTTGACCTTGAATAGACGTATATGTTTATAACTCAGTAACTACAAGTGCTACACCCTTCATATTTGGTATGATGGGAGATTATATGGTGCCATATCTTGTACCTCATTAAATATGCACATATATAAATCATGGTTTGGCAGCCATCTTGGATTTCATGGAAATCGTACTTTAATCTTCAAAATTGTTCTTTATCAAAAATAAACCACCTATTGAGCTGAAATTTTACTCATGTCATCCTTAGAGTGATCTCTTTCATGCTTGCAAAAGACATTTGGATCTGCCAAGCGTTTCTGCCGTCATATTGGATTTTGCGTAAAACTTACGTTTACTAGAAAACCAACAGTAACTATGAAATTATGTTCAATTTCCTTCGTAACAAGATGCAAAAGATTTTACCAAGTTCAAATTTTGAACATATTATGATCAGTTGAAGAACTTCAAAACAATGTTAACCGCTTGGGCCCCGGCAACGCTGCTTGCAGCGTTAATTATTTTAGAAATCAAGGCAGTGCTATGTCAGCTCTAAGGTTGCATGCAATAAATGTTGTTCTTTGAATACAAAGCTGTACACACTGCAAACTTGCTTGTAATTGATTTATCATTTAAACCAGCTCCAAATATTGCCATTTGCAAAAACCATAAGATTTATAACATCAATATAAAACCAAAGCTTCTGCAAATATAATTTAGAAACTGCCTTCATCAACTCACAGATACAATTATGTGTTTTATATGTTTTTGCTCAGGATGCACCTATTGGCAGTAACTTAGTATCTCTAAAGAACACCGATGCCACTGCTGTGAAAATGCCAGATCATAGTATTCATGTGACAGGAGAAAAAATGGCAGAAAAAGGTGAGCTTACTGTAGTTAAGGTTCCAAGACAAGAAATTTGACCTTTTTTATCTAACATTTTCTGAAAGCCTAGATATACGGGAATATTTTGGTAACCACATTGTCACAATTGTTTACATAACTATCACGTGACAGGTAATTTGCATAACCTTTCAAAAATTGGTTTTCCCTATGTTTTGTTTCAATGCTTCAAACTATCTGACTAAAACTTGCTGGAATGCAAGCTGTCACAACGTTTTTCAAAAGTTTTTCAAAATGTGTCTCAGATTTTTTATATATTGCTTAGTTTTGTTGGAGCACAATTTTATAGAAATCAACTACGATGAAATTCACTGCTCTTGAAGTTTTTCTGGCATAAAAACTGTTTAAGGTTTAAAAAATTCTGAGACACACTTTTAAAGACACTTAGGACAGCTTGCACTCACACAAATTTCAGCCACATATCTCAAAGCATTGAAACAAAACATAGGGAAAACAGATTTTTGAAAGGTTACACAAATTACCTGTCATGTGATAACTATGTAAACAATGGTGACACTTTGGTAACCAAAATGTTCCCCTATATCTAGGCTTTCAAAAAGTATACAATTTACGGGGTTCTGAGCTTATTAAACACTAGAGAATTGTTAGTTTAATATGGTCAATTTCTTGTCTTGGAACATTAAGTGCACATGTATATCCTGTAGCAGGTATTTTGTATGCAAGTGTACTTTGATGCTTATTTCATTTCGGCTGCCAACCTATTTACAAAAGGTCATTAAATACCGTAAGTCAATTTGTTATTAATGTACAGCATGTTAATATTTTAGTAAATATTTTACTCATACAGGACAGTAGAGGTATTCCGTGAAAGTTGTTTACATCATCATAAGTACCCTTTTTATGGAGCTAGAAAATTATTCTCCTGCCCAAACTAGAAGGAACATACCGTCCTTAAAATGACATTAAAAAGATCACAGAAACATTGAAAAAGAGCATTATTACTGCTTTTAAACATTTCATATACTAAACCATCTCGAGCTTATCAAACTATATTTCTCAATAAGTACTGGTCTGATAGTTTTGAAATTTGGTATACAGGTTTATGTAAATGAACTAAATGATGTTTATAGAAATTATGATGAAATCTGCAATTTTGAATTTTTGGGGCAATTTTTTCAATTTTTGGTCACAGATGTTTTTCTCAAAAAGTACTGGTCTAAAAGCTTCAAAATTTGATAGACAGGTTTCTACAGATGAGCTTAGCAATATATATTGAATTTCTGATGAAATCTGTAATTTTGTATTTTTGGGGTAATTTTTGCTGTTTTTGGTCAAAAAATGTGTATTTCCAAAATTTCCCGTCTGATAGCTTTGAAATTTGGTATACAGGTTCCTATAGATAAACTTAATCATATTTACTGAAATTTTGATGAAATCTGCAATTTTGTATTTTTCGAGCAATTTTTTCCATTTTTGGTCAAAAAATGTGTATTTCCAAAATTACTCATCTGATAGCTTTGAAATTTGGTATACAGATTCCTATAGATGAACTAAATCATATTTACTGAAATTGTGATGAAATCTGCAATTTTGTATTTTTCGAGCAATTTTTTCCATTTTTGGTCAAAATGTTTCTCAAAAATTACAGGTCTGATAGCTTTGAAATTTGGTATACAAGTTTTCACAGATGAACTAAGTAATATATATTGAATTTCTGATAAAATCTGTAATTTTGTATTTTTGGGGCATTTTTTGCCAATTTTGGTCAAATAATGTGTATTTCCAAAATTACTCATCTGATAGCTTTGAAATTTGGTATACAGATTCCTATAGATGAACTAAATCATATTTACTGAAATTGTGATGAAATCTGCAATTTTGTATTTTTCGAGCAATTTTTTCCATTTTTGGTCAAAAAATGTGTATTTCCAAAATTACTCATCTGATAGCTTTGAAATTTGGTATACAGATTCCTATAGATGAACTAAATCATATTTACTGAAATTGTGATGAAATCTGCAATTTTGTATTTTTCGAGCAATTTTTTCCATTTTTGGTCAAAAAATGTGTATCTCAAAAATTACAGGTCTGATAGCTTTGAAATTTGGTATACAAGTTTCTACAGATGAACTTAGTAATATATATTGAATTTCTGATAAAATCTGTAATTTTGTATTTTTGGGGCATTTTTTGCCAATTTTGGTCAAATAATGTGTATTTCCGAAATTACTCATCTGATAGCTTTGAAATTTGGTATCAGGTTTCTATGGATAAACTATATGATATTTTTTGATATTATGATGAAATCTGCAATTTCGAATTTTTGGGGCAATTTTTTCAATTTTTGGTCACAGATGTGTTTCTCAAAAAATACTGGTCTACTAGCTTTGAAATTTTGTATACAGGTTTCTACAGATAAACTGAATAATATATGGAATTCCTGATGAAATTTTCAATTTTGTATTTTTGGGGCAATTTTTGCTGTTTTTGGTCAAAAAATTTGTTTCTCAAAAACTGCAGTTCGATAGCTTTGATATTTGGTATACAGTTTCCATGGGATTATTGTAATATATGATATATTAAAATGATGGTGAAATCTGCAATTTTATTTCGGGGAGCAAAGCCAAGACCACTGATCTGTGCAGGCAACAACACATTGATTCGCCTTATCACTCACTTAACCCAGATGTAACACAATCCATGCCAGTTCCCTCCCTCCCCATTCTCCCTCATTCTGATACAATGCCATACCACAAAGGTTTGAAACGGACTTGTCTGGCCTGCAATAAAACTGCCCATTCTAGTCAAAAAATAAACACAAATGCTACAGTCAGTTACCTCATTCAATGGGGACTGCTCTCTACTGTCCAAAACACACTCTCATATCACAATAAAATGAAAACTTTAGGAGAAATCTGTCGCATTTTTTGCTCACGTGTTCACACGTGAGCATATGGTTTAGCCATGTCTGTGTGTGTGTGTGTGTCTGTGTGTGTGTCTGTGTGTCTGTGTGTCTGTATCCCCATTATCGCAAAAACGGCTGAACGTATTTCAGTCAAATTTGGTAGACATCTTCAGAATTCAAATGGCTAGAACTGAAAAGGTTTTGGTGTGCGTGGGTTGGATATTAATGAAGTTATGAAAGTTTTAATTTTTCTGTTACGCCGCGTATGACAAGTGAAAACAATCGACTGTTTGAGGGCGCTGTGAAATGAGCTGGTCCAGGTTGGCTACAGCTGGATAGCTCTGGTTTCAACCACGGTCCCTCCGTGTTTCAACCTCGTATTGAACATTAAAAATATGATATTTTATTACTCATTCAACTCACTATTCAAGATAAAATATCGTTTAGCAAATTAGCTTTATCCTTGGTGATTGATTGTTTCTCTCGCTGCTCGATCGCCAGAAATGAGTACATACGTTCTCTACCTAGCCTCATGGCATGGCATTATCACTCGCCCCGATCCCTAAGGGCCTAAATATGGAAGTGCTGATGAATAATAACTTTGGGTCAAAGGTATTGAAGTGTCCAATCAGGTTCGTGCACTGTGTCCAAGGCCATGACCTACTTCATGTACTTCTGCAGTGTTTTGATTTTGCTTCGCCAAGAAACGTGTTCGTCATTGTCCATAGAAGTATGTTTGCTCTCCTTTGTAACCATTTTTAAATTCTGACTGTGTCACATTAAAAAGGTGAGGTTGTTTGTGAAACAAATTCCGGGATAGGCCTTGGAATGCATACGATCGGCATCGCGGCAGTGCATGTAGCGTACCATGCTTGTGTAACTGCAGAGCTCAACGTGCATTCACGGTTGATACTCATGTACAATCATGATGTGTTCAATTCCGATGAAGATTCATAAGTCTTACTTTTGCAGTCTTTTTTCCGTACGATAATCCCAACAATACGTGTTACTGTTAGACGAGGTGGCCATTTTATGATAAGTTTCAATACTGCACAGCTACATAGCGTCACTATCGTGTGATCGAGGTACAGCGTTGTTGAACGGGATACAGAAACTCTGCAGAGGGAGAAACGATCGTTGACATGAACTTCATGTACTTCAGCACGTAGTCCGCAGATAGCGGATTGAGAAAATAAACGTGTCCCAGTAAATAACGGAATATTTATGTACATTAACTCGATATTAATCAAATTTCCAGCTCATCGCAAAAAAATGTATTGCAAAGATTAATTTGTCACTGACAAATACTGCACTGTATGGAAAAAAACAGTCTGTAGAATAGTTCAACTTCAAGTGGTACTACCCGAGACAAACACTTGTGTTGTCAATTTTGATTTCATTTCATAAACTTTATACTTCATCGAGTACCGTGTATTTCGGCCTTTGTGAAGCCATTTTATTGATATTTTCAATTTTTGTCTTGGCTTTGTTGTGGAACATGTTGAATCGTCTCCGTGGACATGTAGGCACTAGGCCATGGTGCAAACATTCAGCGGCCAAATTATCGTTTCGAAGCAAACAGTTCTATCAAAGAAACACCATCGATTCTCTCTAGCAAAGTTGCGTTAAATATTCAGTAAAATGTCACATAACGTTAAAAGTGTGACGGGGTCGAAGTGACTTGGGTACCTGGGGTCGACCAAAACCAGTGTGATTACTGGGGTCAAAGCGGACAGCGGTCGGGATGACGTGTTCCCCAAGCGAGCTACCTTCAGAAGTCTGTTTCATCGCAAAAAACGTCAACTTTTAAAACCCGTCATTTATTTACTGATGTTATTCTCAGCATCACAAACATATACGCCTCTGCTATGTATCACAGCAAATAGTTATATTTGAGCGCCCCGTAAATTGGATCCTCGTTTTTTTGCGAACCCGGAAGTGTGTCTTGCTCAATGCATTTCCTACCCATAGCGAGGGAAACTGCCCGCGTTCCCATGCTCCCATGCACCTTTTTTCAATGCCAGTGCAACGCTATCTGTGGCAAAATCTGTGGTGGTATGCTCCCGTGTGATGGAAAACCTCTCTTATTCTAACAATGACGTAGTTGACTTTGGACTTCGATTTCGTAAATGTGATGTCCATGCAGTGAGTTTAGGTTGGCGCGCTTATAATGCAATCTTCGCCCGCCTGCGGTCCGATATCCCGCATAAGGCATGAGACCACTAGAAAGATTGCAAGAAACCCGTATTTTAACTCTGTTGTCATTTTTAGTTGCTTTCACTGCTTATCGGAGAGGTTTTTCCAGGATTGGAAGCCGTGGGAATGTAAATCTATATCTTTCTCTGTACTGCACCCTTATAGATCACCTCTAACTCCTGAAAACAACAGTAGAAATCAAAACAATGCGGTCCATTTGCAAGCAAAGAGTTCAAAGATCATTTTCTGCATGCGGGAAAATTTGGCCACCGATGATATTTTTTGTCTCAAAACGTTAAAGTTGAGTATGCGAAATCTGTGTTGCTGGAAGCCTTTTTGTTTGCCAAGGACCTAAAAGTGGGCCACCTGATTGGCCCACACGATGGCATAGTGTACATTGAAGATATTATGATATAACATTATCGAAAGTCATTAACTAGTTTTATTTCAGCTAATTCCTTATTTGCATATGTAATGAACATTTCTAATTAGGGATATATATATCTGAATTGACTCAACCAAAGTTGATAAATCTTGCTACATATATTTCAGATACTATTATAATACATGCTATTGAAATTTGTGAAGAATTTTTGCTTCAGCCAATTTCTAATTTACATATTTGATGAACTTTCTTAATTAGCAATATTTATCTGTATTGACTTGACCAAAGTTGACAAAACTTGCTATGTACATTAAAGATACTATGATACAAGATTATTGAAAGTCATTTGACATTTTTTTTCAGCCAATTCCCAATATGCATATTTAATGAACCTTCCAAATTAGGGATATATACTGGCATTTACTTGATAAAATTTGGCGAAACATGCTATGTACATTGATCATTATACCAGGTTATAACAGTATTGAAAGTCATTTTGCATTTTCATGTCAGCTAACTCATAATTTGCATAAATAGCTAACAAGCTTTCACGGTTTTGCATATAGAGCTTGAAGGACTTGACCAAAGGCAATTACACATGCTATATTGTGATACAATGACAGTACTCGAAGAAATTAATTATTTTTATTTCAGCTAATTACATATTTGAATACTTAATGACCTTTAGAATTGATCTGTGGTGAAATTCATTGTGTTGATCATAACACTTTAAATGTAGCAAAGCATGTAGCAAAGGTTCAAACTTGCACATAAATGCAATATATAATGAAACACGTGAGCATTTTCAGTTTATATCTGGTGACAAACTTGGCCTTCTCTGCCGATGTACGCCTGTACACAGAACTTACGTGTAACCTCAACGCTCCAAAAAAACATACGCAAACACAAATTTACATAGTTGAACTGATGCGTTGGTTTTCGTATCTCACTCTGTCGTAAAGAAAACGATTTTCATTGAAACTTGAGTCCCGTAAAACCGAAAAGGCACTCTATAGTTCAAGTAGTACAGTACCTAAGGTTTTGTACGATACACAGTTTTCTCACGTCCCTGGCCACTGGGAGTGTGGGAACAAAAGTGTGGGATCAAATTGTTCCCACACTCTGTATTGTTGCACGAGACAGATTAGTTTGTAAGGCATGCTTTTCGATTGGTCAGTAATGGCCTACTCGTGATACGTCCGTGCACTATTGGACCAATAGGAACGTGCGTTATATACAACCGGAACTACAAACTATGAATAATTCATTGTGGCGCAGACGACAGGTTGACAGCTGCCTTGTTTATTGTTTACATGCTGTAATGTTCAATGTAGGCGACGTATTTTCTAAGGACGACCGAACTTTTGTGCTGAAATACCAATATAGACCTCTGGGAACCTACCGACTGTTTGTCATGAAGGACATTAATTCTGACGAAGAATTCACTCGTTAAGCGGTGCAGCTCGTTAGCGACTACCGGTACGTAGGCCCCGTTATGGATACACAGAGGCCCGGTACGTCGGCAGCCGACGCTGGAAGATCCGGTCGATTTGCGGAGTTGTCCCCAGCCGAGCTAGACGGGTTTGTTTCTGATCAACAGAACAAGGAAACAACACGTAAAACGCGATATCACATCTCACTATTTAAGCAATTTCTGATCGAAAATAATGATGATAGAGAAATCAAAGACATTCCTCCCGCCGAACTCGATCCGCTCGTCGGTAGGTTTCTCTGCGTTGTCCGCAAGGAAGATGGGTCCGAATATGAACCCTCATATTTACGTGGCATGCTTAATAGCCTCGAAAGAAAACTCCGCTGGGAGAAGTACGAGTCGTCTTTAACACTGGGCGCCGAATTCTTCATGGCCCGCGAGAAACTGAAGGCGAAACAGAAGGAACTGAGAAAACAAGGCAAAGGCAACCTCCCAAACAAAGCGGACGCATTGACCGATGATGACATAAATCACCTATACGAAGCACAACAACTCGGACTGTGCACACCACAGTCAGTTATCAACACCCTTTGGCTGAACAACATGCTACATTTCGGTATGAGAGCTGTTAAAGAACATCGTTCGCTGTGTTGGGGTGATGTTCAGCTCAAGCGCGATCAGGAGGGCAGAGAGTTTCTTGAAATGACCACAGAACATCAAATGAACATCGGTGAAAATGTAAACGACGTCCGCCCAGTGAGACCTCAAATGTACGCATACCCTACAGATATTGGGCGCTGTCCCGTAGCGTTGTACAAGCATTACAGAGCACTGAGACCAGGAGATTTTAACAGTCCGGAAACACCATTCTATTTGGCTATAAAGGACAATAACCCGAAATCACCGACAGAGAAGACTTGGTTTAAACGTCAAGCTATGGGACCAAATACTATCGGCAACATTATGAAGAACATGTCAACTGAAAGTGGTCTGTCCGACCTCGGCAAGAAACTGACGAACACAAGCGCTAGAAAATATATGCTTCAAAAGTTAAATGATGAAATGGTGCCGCCGACACACACGATGCAAAAAAGTGCACACAAGAATGTGCAGTCCGTCAACAACTACTGTAAATTATCGGACAAACAACAGTTCGCTATGTCACACATTCTATGCGATACCAAGGGAAACCGAAATGAAGGTAATGTCGTCCAAACGAGCTTTCCTAGTACTAGTAGTAGTAATGCTGTTGCCACGTCTTCAAATTACATGAAACTACAAATGAAGGAACATAAGCACACGGAAAAGATAGAAAAATCGCGAATTCTAGGTTCGACTGCGATTTTCAGCGATTGCAATATTACCGGAGGAACATTTCATGTTACGCTGAACGTGCAAAGTGAAGGAAGCCGAGTGCGTAAACGACCGCGAGTATTGTATTCAGATTCAGACAGCCAGAGTAGCCAAGAAAACTGAGTGTTTTTTCCATGTGTTTGTAATGACTTGTTCACTTATATATACATATATACGCCATTAATGTTGAAAAAAACTAGGACATTTTTAAAGTTTTGGCAAACGTTTTAAAAATACGAATCTAGTGAAATTTGATGTATTTATTCAGAAACTTAGTTTGACCGTTTTACCTTAACTGTACAGAAATGACATTACAAAAAATAATTCAACATGTTAACTTATTTATTGTAAGCATATAAGCAATACATGTAAGTATCCGTTATTTGAAATGGAATTTTATGATTATATAATGTTTTTATCAATATTTATATACACAAGCTTATTCATATATCAATTAATGTTTTAAAATTTCAACTGAAGCAACCAAAGAAATTATTTAAGAAAAGTTACAAAGGTTAAACATGTTAATGTGCATGCTTATTGTACGAGTATCAATAATATAAAATGGAATAAAACAAGTAATTTTTGATTACTGTGGTTTTACAACTTATCTGGACACCAAACTTGCTAATTACCCAGCAACTTCCCTGACGATATTGAGACTTTGATCGGTAATTACACAAGCACTTCGGTAATTCACCTCAAACTTGATACGCGATCTGGCTGCATGAGTGCTCCATGGGGTACACAATGTGTATACAAAGTCACTGATAAGTATCATACTAGTGCCATAAACTAATTTGTGACCAGGGGTTGGCATTCCACTGAACAGCATTCCTCAGTAAAACCAACATATGTACATGTGTGCTGTTCGTCCGTGTTACATGTAAAACTCAACTATGGAGAGGTTAGGAGAGTATAATGGGTCGTTAGAGTTTGTTAAATTACTTTTCAAAGCAGAAAAACTATTACTAACGTTAAACAAGGGGACATTGGAATACCAGGCTGTTACAGCATTGTGAGGAAAATCCTACATTATCCAGTTTATTTAATCCTATGACCCTCCGTCTCCGTCACCTAAATAGAATATTCCCACTCCACGCATCCGCCATTGGTTTTCCTCCTCTAAAACCTGCAGTTTCATTCATTTGAAGCAATTATCCTTTCATCTGTGAAGAGTTTTTACCGGTGACTATTACAACTTTCACTGCCAGTAGTTGTTTTCATAAGATGCAGACCATTTGATACTGAGTACACTGAGTTGCTCTTACGTGCAGGCAATGCAGATGCCACTTCACAGTTCACACAGGCTGTGCTGTTGATCGGCAAAGTACAAGACGTCTTTGTTTCACTTTTTTTATTTCAAGATATGATTCATGTGAAAATTTTATCAAATGTCACTGATGGGATTATGTTTTCAATTTCATTTGATGCAGGGATATGAAATACTGTGTCAGTTAACGTTTAGCTCGGAATCGTTGCTGAGTTTTGCTGCCTTTTTGGCAATGGTTGTCTATCAGCATAAATGTGATCGAGGAATGCCTGTTCACGAAGATAGAGAGATTGAAAATCTTTTCTGTATTCCAGCTTCCTTTACAATTTCTTCAGGTGTAAGTCGATTTAGGAAAGAGATTGAAAGTTTGAGTTGTGTTCAATAATTGTGCCTAAATCAGCACGAATTGAGTGGAAAAAGTATTTAAGTAGGACTGTTCAATCAGGCATGATGTCCATTGAAGTTACAGAAATCTTTTTGGTGCAGTTGGCAGGTTTACTGCAATGCAAGTTGTATATGTCCTGTGCCATTTTCATCACTTTGTTCAGCAATTTTTTGTATGGGTACAGTGTTGAAAACTTTGAGTGCAAACTCATGTCTCAAATTGGTTTATGCTATCACTGTATGCACTGAGATGTCGGTGTCTGTGTTTACACTTTGCCACCCATGGAGTTACTGCAGCCAGATCAAGTATCAAGTTTGAAGTGAATTACCAAAGTGCTTTGGTAATTACTGATCAAAGTCTCAATATCATCAACGAAGTTGCTGGGTAATTAGCAAGTTTGGTGTCCGGATAAGTCGTAAAACCACAGTAAATATATCTCTGTGTGTTCGATTTTAATTTACTTGTAAGATGGAACTATTTTTTCCTGTGGAATAATACTAATTGGATTCGGGCCTTATCACACGCTTATTTGGATACGAAATTTTATGATGTTTTGTTTCCCGTTTTTTCCGGTTTTTATGGGGACGTGAGAAATAGAATCCCACACCCCCAATGGGTTGGGATGGAATGTCTCACACTTGTTGGGGAATTTTTGTCTCACACTCGTGTGAGACAAAAATTCCCCAACGAGTGTGAGACATTCCATCCCAACCCATTGGGGGTGTGGGATTCTAGTAATCACAGCAGCATACGGAGCTATGCTACGTAGGGTTTCGCCACTATATTCTGACATCGTGTTGCGACTTCATCGTGGTCACAGGAGCTCTCAATGCACAGTTGCTAGGATAGTCGATCAAACGCTCTAGATTTTCGATAAATTTTCCGTCAGTTTACTTTTTTAAACGCTTTTGAAGTCAGCTGTACTTCATGCTATTCTGCAGCGATCGCGATGCGAGGACTTTGTACCGGAAGTAATAGTATCACGCATGATGACATCATAGATCATGTGAAGACTTCGTTATATTGGTCAGATCGGTAAAACAATCACAGGTCAAATCTCAGCGGCAAATTTTGGATAGTTACGACCTTTGAATTACTGAGTGAATCGTCGCTGATTTTTCCCTATAATTTTGACAAAATTTCGCCTAAATTTGCTGTTTAACATCATCGTGACGACTTCCTACACGCTAACTATGTATGTACAACCTATAAGCAATGTTTACGACGTGTAAAAAGTCATTGTCGTCATGATCAGCTTGTGGAGATCGGCTTGTCGCTTTGAACAATGGTCATATCACCATAACATCTCCGTGGATCTAGGCAATCGTTTAAACTTCGGTAAGTAAATTTTCGATTTTTGACTGTTTTTGTTCAGCACAATTCTCGAGTAATACTGTTCAATTGTGTGAATGAAGAGCTAATAAATTAGTATAAATCTCAAGGTTGAACGTAGAGTGTACAACGATACACACGCGATTGTGCAATACCTTAGTCCAAGCTTAGTCAAAGCTTATATGAAGCTTGGCGCCGAAGCTCAGAACAATGTTTTGCGTGCCAACCTTAAATTAAGACTGGGACGCCCAAGATTAGCTGAAGCTTATCCTTGCACATCTTTGTTGAAGCTTAGGGCAAACTAATCTTTATAAAAGCTTAAACTTCCAAATCTTGTTCCAAGCTTGGGCAGTAAAGCTTGGGCCGAACTTTACGGATAAGCTTTTTATCATCCTCGTTTCTACTGTAGCTTTTGGGTCCCTTGACCCAGCATTTGACCTATGGGTTATTTTTTTGCTCAGTTTAGGGAGTCGATTTTGCTGCAGAGTCTTGCCAAATTATTGGTTTGAAAGTTATGATCCACATTTAAGTAAAAATATAGTCCAGTAGGCGGGCTTTGGATAAAATAACCACGAACGCGTTGAAATATGTTTGCGTTGAGACCGACATCGCGACAGGAACACCTCTTGTCATCACTGTCCAGTACGCCCGGTGCTCATGTCGTCTGCACAGCTGAAGAGTGCGGCTTGATCGACTGCATCACGACTTTTATGAATTAACCGCTATATGACAAGTTTCTTGTTGACAAGGTTTAATACCGATGTACTGAATTATATCGAGTATAGCCAAAATGAGCCACAAAAATCCGACTATACTTCTGAAAATACACGACAGCGAAGAGATGCACACACCACACTTTACGATTTGTAGTGACTCAGAAAGTTCGTGATCCTGTTCCTTGTAAGTTTTTGACACAAATCATATTACGTAGTAAAGATACTCCCACGAAAGACAAACTCGTTTAAACAAGTTTAGTCATATTTAGGCAAGCCAGTGACCAAAATATACGATCAGACGATGTAAATACCTTTGAAATGGTTTATTCGTATATTGCAACAAAATGTACACAGTAATCAGTATATACAAGTTACGAAGCTGTACTCACTTCAAGTATTCCCTAATCCGCTCACAAATTCCTTTCTAAGATGATAAATTCGGCATATTGGACGTGTTAGGAAGGACATGGATAATTCTTGAAGATGAACTGACTGGCACAACTACATACTATTAAATGTACATCCACGTTGCATTCGTACAACTTCAGGCGAGGCCGTACAGATATCTGTAGGTTTTCCTCCGGGAACTGCGCGAGGTCGATTTTGACCGGATTTTGGTGGGCCTCGTAACTTTCATGAAGGGCTTTGAGTATTTTTCAGAGCTGAAAAGTTACTCACTTTACACACTCCAGCCTATGTTTCACATTTAATTCGGTATTTCATATAAATATTAACATCCTTCAAATTATGGAAACCCGGATTGACATCTTAATAATTAAATCGTTTAATTTGAAATTTTACTACAACCACCCAGTGAAGTGGAATGGCCCAAAAGCGGAATAATATCAACAAGTGAAACGGTTGCCATCACTCCTTCGCAACCAACTTTCTATATGAGTACAGCGCGAATTATGAATAAAGAAGGGCCTATTTCTGTCGATTTCGTATCGAGTATCGAAATGCCGCCAGGGAAATGATCAAAACCAATGTATGCATGTATGATAAAGGGGCTATTATACATAATGCGTTTGCATTTTGGACACATCACTCGAATACAATACGATATCGACCAAACTGCGTATCTGCGTTTTCTGCCGTACGTAACAGCTCCGTTGTTTGTCCTTGGGTGAAGGTTAAATGCCAAGCTTCACTGAAGCTTAATCCCAGCTAGGCTTGATTTAAGATTTGGTAATAACCCTGTTCCAAGCTTTGGACACAATCCTTATTTCCAGATTTGCAAACAAGATTGGATTAATCTTTATCGACGACAAGCTTGGCCGAAGAGTATTGGCAAACCTTCACCCAAGCTTAGAGTACCGCCAAGCTTGGACTAAGGTTCTGCACAATCGCGTGTGTAGAGGGGTTTCTAGATGTTTCGGCACCAAGTCGTTTCGGCCCAAAATGTTTCGGCCTCTCGATTTCAGGCCCCAAGTCGTTTCGGCACCGCGACCCAAGACGTTTCGGCACTGCTCAGGGCTATCTGAGGGAACAAGTGCTGGAGCGTAATGTTGCACATCCAAGCACTAAAAAAGTAGTGTCAAATAACATTCATGTACATCATGCTTCACTTTGTGAGAGCATAGTAAGAGACCGTAGAAAAAAACTTCATATCATTTTCAAATCTGTGACACAAGTTTATCGATAGCAATAGCCGCCGACACGGCAAATGTTTGAAAGCGGTGCCAAAACAGCACGGCAAATGTCACACAAATGCACAGAAAAGTACTGGTCAGAACGCAAAGGTCACGCTTACGAATATGACGGTCAGTCAATTACTAAATAGTTTGAAAACAAATCGAAACAGGGATGCCGAAGCGTCTTGGGTTGCGGTGCCGAAACGACTTGGTGCCGAAATGACCAGTTACCCGATAGAGGGACCGTGGTACAGTGTACACAAAAATGGAGTACGTGCTGATACTATTTATTATCTACAATAATATACTTCTCTGTTGCATTGGCCAAGGTAAAACTTTTGCTTATGTATACAAATTTCCCCCAATGTACGATATAAAACAAAAAAAGAACAATACATAAAGGAATTGTTGGATACGAATTAAGTTCTCAAACTCTTGACCGAGTGTGGTACCTGCCTACATGTATTCCAAAACTTACTTCTGTGACATCAATATACGTCTGTCTGATACAATATTTCATTGAAGTTCTACACGAACTCTTTCATCACAAAATAAAATTCTATTGCATTTAATGCTGCAACCTTTTGATAAGCAACTTAGATACAAGCTCAGTACAAAGACCTACCTTTTTTCTTGCTATGTTTCAATTTGGCATTAGAAAGTTCATGTAGATATGCAATGAAGTGTACTCAAGCCAAGTGAGTGTTACATAGTAAACTGTACAATTTTAACGGAATTACTGGATAAATCATCTGCAAATTAAATGTTGTTTTATGTCATTGATTCTACTACTTTCCAAGTTTGAAGCAAATTGCAAGATGAACAGATTGATACTAGACTAGTACTACAAATCACATTTTGTCATTCACAAGTTGAGGGAACAGTTTCTTTATTTTATGAATACATGCAAATTTCACAGTCTTCAATGTTTGATGACTGTTGAACGTGTCAAAATTTTCAACCACAATGTGGATTCTAACTTGCATATATGTATGTAGCTCTTTACATTAACAATTTTGTCATAAGCTTGATAAACTTTATATCTGACTTGAATTTTTTTATATTTTTTCCAGCTTACGCAGAGGACAACTTCAAGATGACAAGTCAAGCAATAACCAAAGCTGTAACAGACAAGTACAGGTCTTTCAAAATAGTCCGTCGTTGTGACAATATGAAGTTAAGGACTTTACTGACACTTGAACGGTTTTTTTTTAAACGTTAAGTATTCTATCTGTCATGTTGATTGGCTTTAAAAATATGGTGGATTAAATTTTATTCCTACCAAATTTTTAGCCCTTGCATTCCTTTTTTTTCTGGGCAGCAGAGTGGTGTAAAGTTGTAAGGTGATGGCTTTCAGCTTGTTGGAGTAACTGTTATTCAGAGCGCAGAAGGTAGGTTGATTTTTGTATGGCAGAGCAGCAAGCCAGCCTGCCTGGCAGAGCAGCAGCTAGCCTGCCCGGTAGAGCAGCAGCTAACCTGCTCGGCAGAGCGACAGCTAACCTGCCCGGCAGAGCGGCAGCTAAACCGTCCAGCAGAGCGGCAGCTAACCTGCCCGGCAGAGCGACGCCTAACCAGCCCGGCAGAGCGGCAGCTATAACTGTCCAGCAGAGCAACAGCTAACTTGTCCTGCAGAGCGACATTAATCTTTCCGGGAGGGATCCAGCAAACCTAATTTGGTTAGCAATGCCACGCTCTCCCGGAAAGATGGTCCTGGAGAGCTCCTGGACCACTGCGGGACCTTTTCTGGAGAGCTCCCGAAAATCTTGTCGGGAAGGCTAAAATTTTCATAAGGGGGGCGCTCCCATGGTGTCTTGATGTAGATCTGGTACGCGTCACTCCTCCATCTGCCCAGTGTCTTTATGAGCCAGTTGGGTAAGCCGGCTTCGGCAGTAGTTGTGGCGGTGCCATTGCAGAAGCTATGCCCCCAAATTGAACCGGCAACTCATATGGGTACATCTCTTCATTCTCTTGCCATTCCATGGCAGAGGTGGCACGGCGAATGGGCCAATCGTGTGGCTGAGGTGCAGTTCGTTTGTTATGGCGGTGGAGACAGCATCCAGGTCGATCGTTGCTGACTGGCGTTGCGAGTGTAGTGCAGTGTGCAGTTCCCAATGAAGCCGATGTAAGCACCATGGGTGAGATTGTGGATGAAGCTGGCTTTGCCTTGTTTGTGCGGGTGGTTGTGCAGGGCAAGGAAACAAAGGTAGAGGTGACCATGGAGATCGCCAAATGTGGGTAGTAGAATGTTCAATATGAGAAAAAGACGAGGAAGCACTGTAACCAGGTGTCAAAGTTGTCGATGGTTTTCCGCTTCTCCTGGGTTGTGAATGTGGTGTGAACTTGAGCTTGGCAGGAGTTGAAATGGACGATCTATAGCTTTGATTGCACTGACATGCGCATGGATAATGACGTGGAAAGGGTGAGGCAAGTTGTTTATACTATAGATAACCGTAAATGAGGGCAGTTGGTAGATAAGGTTACGTCTCAAGTTCATCTAGCCAGTGGTAGGAGTAGGTGGCGTATGGTGACCCATACAGTCAAGGTGTAAACCCTTTTCCCCGTGTCCCTCCAGACGTTAACAATGATTATAGCAAAGCCATAATCACCCAATATATCTCTGATATATTAAAATACTGCACCCTAAGGGCGAGCCGAAAAATATTAAACATCCAGATATCTCAGATAGATATATATATATATACTTTACTTTATTGACGTTATTCCCTCAAAGGTGAACATAGTCAAGAACTAATACTACAAAAATAAGAAAAGGATACTTATCAAAAAATAATAAATATATATATATATATATATATATATATATATATAAATATAAGATATAACTTTATGGAGAATATGAAATGTTGGGTAATCTTAAAAAACATCTGTTTCTTGGATAAATGTTGTGAGGTATATCATGCTATCTGTATTGCTCATTATGTAGCAAAATTTGGCTTGCAAATCCCAGTTGTTGAAGTTTTCATTGTTGACTGCTATCGAGTCTAACAATTTTTGTCGTGATTGTGTATGACATGGACAACACATGATATAATGAAATTCGTCCTCAACTGAGTTAGTATCACACCTATTACAAATTCTCTCCTCAGCTTTTAGTTTTGGTCTCATGTGTCTACCTTTCTCAATCATCAGATTATGATCACTTATTCTCAGCTTGGTAATGTATTTTCTGTCATTTTTATCCTTGATACAGCTTAAATACTTTTCCATTTTAAAATCTGTTTTAAACTTTCTATAAATGCGTAATTTGTTATTCTCTCCTGATGATGTCTTTTCTGCATTAACTTCATTTTTCCATTTTAAAATGTAGTCATTACTTATCTTATCTGTTAAGTTTTTCACACTATGTTTATCATTTTGCCAAAAATTACCAACACTCTCCAATCCTGTAATTTCTTGCATTGCAGTTGCCCAGGCCATGTTATTGTTAGTACAAAATACCATCACCTCATGGATCAAAGTATTTTCTTTCTTAGTGCATGTTCTATACCAATATTTAACCATCATTTTCTTGATAAAAGTTAAAAGAGGATGCCTGCCCATCTCACCTCTCACTGCTAAATTTGTTGCTGACTGATTAACTTGGAGAAGTATTTTACACAACTTAAGATTCAATTTTTCAATTGGTGTCCTATCTGAATATTTCTCAGTTCCCCAAATTTCACATCCATAAGTTAGTATAGGCCTAATAACATGGTCAAAATATGAATCCATGCATGAATATTTATGTTAGCTGATGAACTGACCACTTTTCTAATATAAAAGAACGCTTTCAGTGCCTTCTTGTATAGAGTCTCCTTTGCAATGTCAAACTTCCCATTACATTTGAAGTCTATGCCTAAGTATTTGTAGCTTTGAACAATTTCTAATTTCATACTATTATAATAAAAGTTATATCTATGACGAAGGACCCTGGCATTCTTGTTGAAAACAATGACTTTGGTTTTGTTAGTGTTGACTTCTAAATTCCAGTCATTACAATATGAATGAAGTTTATCAAAGCAACGCTGTAATCCAGCCTCTGATTCTGAAATTAATACAAGATCATCAGCATATAATAGGAAATTGATCAGAGACTGTCCTAAATTAACTGGTTCACACCTATCATCAAAGTAACCTGATAAATCGTTAACAAACAGATTAAAAAGAATGGGACTAATATTGCAACCTTGCCTAACTCCTCGCATTGATTTGAACTGTCGTGTGATTCCACCATTAAGTTTTATTAGCTCCGCTGTCAGCGACGCGGAGCTTATCAAATAGGTTGATTTTCCGTCGTCGTCCGTCGTCCGTCGTCCGTCGTCCGTCGTCGTCGTCGTCGTCGTCGTCGTCCGTCAACAATTGCCTTCTCCTCTGAAACCGCAAGTCCAATTGCTTTGAAATTTTATATGCGGTTCACTTGGGTGACCTCACTTAAGTTTGTTCAAATCGTGGTGAAATTTGCATATTTGTATTTTTGGGGCATTTTTTGGTGTTTTTGGTAAAAAAATCTTCTTTTCTCAAACCGCTTGTCCGATTGCTTTGAAATTTAATATGCAGTTTACTTATGGTGACTTCAGTCAGATTTCTTCAAATCGTGGTGAAATTTGCATATTTGTATTTTTAAGGCAATTTTTGTCATTTTTGGTAAAAAAATCTTTAAAAATCTTCTTCTTCAAAACTACCGGTCAGATAGCTTTGAAATTTGGTACATATGTCCCTAGGGATGATCTATTTAAGATTTGTTCAAATTGTGAAGAAATATGCAAATTTGCATTTTTAAGGCAATTTTTGCCATTTTTGGTCAAAAAATGTATTTCTCAAAAAGTACTGGTCTGATAGTTTTGAAATTTGGTATACAGGTTTCTATAGATGCACTTAGTAATATATATTGAATTTCTGATGAAATCTGTAATTTTGTATTTTTGGGCAATTTTTGCCATTTTTGGTCAAAAAATGTGTATTGCCAAAACTACTCATCTGATAGCTTTGAAATTTGGTATAGAGGTTCCTACACATGAACCAAATGATATGTATTGAAATTATGATGAAATCTGCAATTTTGTATTTTTGGGGCAATTTTTGCCATTTTGGTCAAAAAATGTGTATTTCCAAAAGTACTCATCTGATAGCTTTGCAATTTAGTATACAGGTTCCTACAGATCACCTTAATGATATTTGTAGAAATTATGATGAAATCTGCGATTTTGTAATTTTGGGGCAATTTTTGCTATTTTTGGTCAAAAAACGTGTTTCTCAAAAAGTACTGGTCTGATAGCTTTGAAATTTGGTATACAGTTTCCTACAGATGAGCTAAGTAATATATATTTAATTTCTCCTGAAATCTGTAATTTTGTATTTTTGGGGCAATTTTTGCAATTTTAGGTCAAAAATGTGTATTTCAAAACTGCTCATCTGATAGCTTTGAAATTTGGTATACAGGTTTCCATAGATGAACTACATGATATTTATTGAAATAATGATGAAATCTGCAATTTTGAATTTTGTGGCAATTTTTCCCATTTTTGGTCAAAATATGTGTTTCTCAAAAAGTACTGGTCTAACAGCTTTGAAATTTGGTATACAGGTTCTATAGATGAACTCAATTTGATCTTTTGAAATTATGATGAATACTGCAATTTTTATTTTGGGGGGCAATTGTTGCCATTTTTGGTCAGAAAATTTTATTCTCAAAACACTACTCATCAGATAGCTTGGTTGACATGTTCCTAGGGATGATCCGATGTGATATATTCAAAGTATGATGAAATCTTCAATTGTGTATTTTTGCAGCTTATTTTAGCCACTTTTTTCTGGCCACTGCATTGAGCTATCAAAGATTTCCTCCTTCTTCATCAACATGTGTCAAAATAGTTATTCTCTACATAAACACAGCGGAGCTATATCGGCCGCTAGGTCGCTTGTACTGTATTTGACTTCGTCATACATACTTTTAATTATTTGATAAATATTGCCATTAATATTGTGTGTTAGTAACTTATAATAGAGCCCTTGACGCCAAATACTATCAAATGCCTTTCTAAAATCAACAAATCCTACAAACAACCTATTTACATTTTTAGCTCCGCTGTCAGCGACGCGGAGCTTATCAAATAGGTTGATTTTCCGTCCTCGTCCGTCCTCGTCCGTCGTCGTCGTCGTCCGTCGTCCGTCGTCCGTCGTCGTCCGTCAACAATTGCCTTCTCCTCTGAAACCGCAAGTCCGATTGCTTTGAAATTTTATATGCAGTTCACTTGGGGTGACCTCACTTAAGTTTGTTCAAATCGTGGTGAAATTTGCATATTTGTATTTTTGGGGCATTTTTTGGTGATTTTGGTAAAAATATCTTCTTCTCTGAAACCGCTTGTCCGATTGCTTTGAAATTTGATATGCAGTTTACTTAGGGTGACTTCAGTCAGATTTGTTCAAATTGTGGTGAAATTTGCATATTTGTATTTTTAAGGCAATTTTTGTCATTTTTGGTAAAAAAATCTTTAAAAATCTTCTTCTTCAAAACTAACAGTCAGATAGCTTTGATATTTGGTACATATGTCCCTAGGGATGATTTATTTCAGATTTGTTCAAATTGTGCAGAAATATGCAAATTTGCATTTTTAAGGCAATTTTTGCCATTTTTGGTCAAAAATGTATTTCTCATAAAGTACTCAACTGATAGTTTTGAAATTTGGTGTACAGGTTTGTATTGATGAACTAAGTAATATATATTGAATTTCTGATGAGATCTGTGATTTTGTATTTTTTGGGCAAATTTTGCCATTTTTGGTCAAAAAATGTGTATTTCCAAAACTACTCATCTGATAGCTTTGAAATTTGGTATACAGGTTTCTACATATGAACTAAGTTATATATATTGAATTTCTGATGAGATCTCTAATTTTGTATTTTTGGGGCAATTTTTGCCATTTTTGGTCAAAAAATGTGTATTTCAAAACTACTCATCTGATAGCTTTGAAATTTGGTATACAGGTTCCTACAGATCACCTTAATGATATTTATTGAAATTATGATGAAAATTGCAATTTTGTAATTTTGGGGCGATTTTTGCAATTTTTGGTCAAAAAATGTGTTTCTCAAAAGTACTGGTCTGATAGCTTTGAAAATTGGTGTAAAGGTTTCTGCAGATGAGCTAAGTAATATATATTGAATTTCTGATTAAATCTGTAATTTTATATTTTTTGGGCAATATTTGCCATTTTTGGTCAAAAAATGTGTATTTCCAAAACTACTCATCCGACAGCTTTGAAATTTGGTATACAGGTTTCTGTAGATGAACTAAATTTATTTATTGAAATTATGATGAAATCTGCAATTTTGTATTTTTGGGGCAATTTTTTCCATTTTTGGTCAAAAAATGTGTTTCTCAAAAAGTACTGGTCTAACAGCTTTGAAATTTGGTATACAGGTTTCTATAGATGAACTTAATTTGATCTTTTGAAATTATGATGAAATCTGCGATTTTTATTTTTGGGGCAATTGTTGCCATTTTTGGTCAGAAAATTTTATTCTCAAAAAACTACTCATCCGATAGCTTTGGTTGACATGTTCTTGGAGATGATCTGATGTGATATATTCAAAGTATGATGAAATCTTCAGTTGTGTTTTTTGCAGCTTTTAGCCACTTTTTTCTGGCCACTGCATTGAGCTATCAAAGATTTCCACCTTCTTCATCAACATGTGTCAAAAATAGTTATTCTCTACATAAACACAGCGAGCTATATCGGCCGCTAGGTCGCTTGTTCCTTTTATCCTTCGCATTTTCAATGTTTGATTTACTAATATACTTATCAATAACCGATTTTAAGATGAACATGTTGTCTGTTGTTCGAAATCCAGGCCTAAACCCAGCCTGATATTGACTTAGAATATCATGACTCTCAACATATTTATGTAATCTGTTATTCAAAACTGAAGTGAAAAGTTTTGAGAGACAACTTGATAGAGCTATCCCTCTGTAGTTATTTGGGTTATTTTTATCCCCTGATTTGAAAAGTGGTTTTATAATGCTAGTGCGCCAAATGTCTGGAAACTTTTTTGAATTTAAAATACTATTAAAGAGTTTTGTAATTGGTTTCAGAAGGACAGACTGACCACTTATTAACATTTCATTGATTATTTTATCATCACCTGGCGACTTTTTCTATTTTAACTGTTTAATTGCCTTCATGATTTCAGTGGAAGTAATATCCCCATTCAATTCTTCATTAATTTCCTTACTTTCTAGCTCCTTTATAATTTTGTCTAATTTTGAACTATGGTTATATTTCTTATTTTGATTTGAGAAATGCTTGATCCATTCCTCAACACTTATACTATTACTGATATCATCATTTGTTGGTAAGGAATTGTTGGTTTTTAATTCTTTCAATGCACTCCAGAATTGATCTAAGTTACCACCATTCACTTCCGTGATATTATTAAAAGATTCTCCTGGTACATTCTCTTTTTAGTTCTAATTAACTTTTTATACTCCTTCTTAAGTTGAAAATAGCGACCTCTCACATATGGGTCATTTGGATATTTCACAATCAGTTTACCCATTGCTCTAACTTCACGTTTTATTATAAAACATGATTTGTCATACCATCGACGACCTGTTTTCTTTTTCACATTGCCTTTCTTTATAACTTTATGAGTGCAGGTTTTGAGTGACATGTCTGCAGCCGTGTAAATTATATCATTCAAGCCTTGTACAGCATCATCAATATTACCTGTCAAATAATTAGTGTGTAAATACTGAATAATTTTGGAACTGACTGGTGGGCTTTGGAGAGCCTCTTGATACTTCTCAGTTGAACTTTGTTCCCATAAATATCTTTGGGAAGGGGTTAAGACCTGTACTGTTGTCCACATTTTCAGTTCTGACTTGCCCAGTGAGTGCAAAAGATAGTGGACAATGGTCTGATAAGTGGGTCAATTGGTGAACTCTCAAGTATTGAATTTTAAAGTGAAGGCTTGATTGTGCAATTACATAGTCCACAAGGCTTGAGCCGTTATATGTGTAACATGTAAAATCTCCATACAAGTCGCCAATTTTTCTGCCATTGACAATTTTCATGTCTGTTGATAAACAGAGGTCAATAAGTTTCCTTCCATATGAATTGGTATTATTATCCTTATTCAATCTTGCTCTGAAATTATCTATAGCATACATATTTGGTAATGTAATATGGTCTCTTGAGTCATCTGTAACGTAATCATCAAGTCTTCCTGTACGTGCATTGAAATCACCCATAATAATTATTTCACCCTCGGATGAGTAATTGATTATTTCTTTTTCAATATCTTCAAAGAGAGTATTTACCTTCTCTTTGTAAATGGATGAATTATCTGGTGGGAAATATGTTGCACAGATAAATATGTCTTTTTCAAAGTTAAAAAAAGTTTTATCTAGTTTAACCCATATTGTATCAGGTATAATCGTAGAGATTTTCTGTACTCCTCTTTTATATTTATGTTTGAACAGAAATATAGTACCACCAGAGTTTCGTTTTGCTGTTTTCTTTTTTTTCCTGTCACTACGAAATAACTAAAATCAGACAAGGAAAATTGTCTACAGAATCTAACCAACTTTCTTCTAAAGCTACAAAGTCAAAAGAATTAATAGTATTCAAGAAGTCTTGGTCATTCAGTTTCTGTTTGACTCCTTGAATGTTCCAAGTCATAAAAGTTAAGGTGTTATCCACCTGTTGTCGATAAGTCTCCGATAAACACATAACAATGGCCAACTAACGACTGTTTACTCTACTAGTAACATGGTTGTTTTAACAGTATCATACACACTTATACAAAATTTTTCAAAGAGCTATCAGCGAATGGACTATCTGGTCATTTTTATTTTGTACAGCATCTTCCCTCCCAGTACTGTTATACAGTGGCTTTGTTTGACGATGTTGATATTGTTTATTTCCGTGTGATCGGTACTGCCCTGTAGCCTGTCTGTTGTACTGCACTGGTTGACCTCTCCTGATGAATTCACTCCTGTTGCCATGACCTGACCTCGTAGATTGACCCTGACGAGCTCGCTTTTCGTTTCCATCCATCATCGCCCATTTCATATCTGCTACAAGTAACTTGACACCATCCCTTTCAATGTGTGTTCCATCCTTTGCAAACAGATGTCCACTCGTTGCCAACTTCCTATGTTGTATGAATACCAGCTTTTCATTCTTATTGCAGAATTCTTTAATGTTATTGTTAATTTCTGTAATATCAACATTAATCGTATCACATCCAATCCTAGGTAAAATTGCAGATATTCCAATTTTGGCATTTGGATATTTTTGTGTTGCAGTTTCAGCCATTGTTTGGAGTGATGTCAGTACTGATTGTTTGTTTTTCTTTGTTAAGTCATTTGTTCCCACATGGCAAATTACAGATGATAATTTTGTGGGATCAAAATTTGAATCCTGAATTTTTTGGACAGCCTCTTCAGTTGTGTATACCATATATTTCTCTGCAATGTTTGGTCTATACATCTGGTCTATATCACACCGTTGATAAGTGAGTCACCAAGTAGAACATGCTGTACTGATGCCAGATCCTTTTGGATGTGTTGTGAGGTAGTGGTAACTGTAACTTCCTGACCGGTTTCTAGATTTCTGTTCTGGACGTGTTGTGTAGTTGAGACTGATGCATATGTCTCACTCAGCATTTCATCAACTTCCTCCTCAGATGTATTTTCAAATACTTGGTAATGATTGTTTAGAGGAACTCCCGGTTGTCTTACATCACTTGCAATTAATTTTGCTGATGCCGTTGATGGTGGCCTGCGCTGACTTTCAAATCTTCCCCGACTTACTTCATTGAGATGTAGTGACAGCTGTTCATACTGGTTACTCATGATATCGTATTTCCTGGAGAATGTTTCGGCTGCTTTCCTTAGCTCATTGTTATCAGCCGTCAATTTATCCAAAGCAACAGTGGTAGTTTCTTTCAATTTTGTGAACTCTTGTTGCCATAGCATTTTGTCAATGTCTTGCATGTTAAGTTTTTCTTCAAAGTCACGGGCGTTCTCTTTCATCTCCTTTTTCAGTTTATCATTAACTTCAACCAGCTTGTTGTAATTAGCTTTCAAGTCATTGTAATCTTTTGTACAAGTACAAGCTCTCTGTTGATCCTATATATATATATATATTATATTATATATATATATATATATATATATATATATATATATATATATATATATATATATATATATATATATATATATATATATATATATTGTTACGTGCAGAGAAAACGAACAAAAGGGTGAACTCAGCAGTTTCCGTTTAAACAAAATTTATTACAAAAATAAAACTAATTGCTAAGTCAGGGATAAAATACAAGCTTTAAAAGTGTACAGACTACTTATCTCAGCTGGGACGGCAAAGCTCCAGTCTCAGAGTTGTAACAGTCAGTCGGATGAATGAACAGTCCTTCGGCTTGCAGGCTTGTAGTTGCACAAAGTCCACAGTATAAATCCAGCGTTGGCAGTGAAGGTCTTGAAAGGTCTTGAGAATGACTACTGCTGGAGTTTAGTAACACACAAGAGACACGATCCCAAAAGTCTGACTGGAAGCTGTGCACGTCCCTTTTATAAAGGCATATAAGAACAATCTAGAACTTTTATTGACATGCTAATTACTGTTCTAAAATTATCTCTCTTACACAACTATCAACTTTCCAGAACATTCCAAACATGACTAATTGAATTCAAGGTTGTGAGGTCATTAAGGGCAGTGACCTTGAGAATGTTCTAGACTAATTGAACTCAGGTCATGATGAGTGTGGGGTAAATGACCTACATAACACACCCCCTCTTCAAAAAAAAAAATTTTTCAAAGAAAAATCTTTCTTTTACAAATGTAATCTTGAAAAGGATTTAAGTACTCAAATTTTGTTTTACTCTAAAGTAAAATTTCTTGAAAGTGAACAACAATAAACTCTAAATACGAGAGAGACAGTCTGCAATTAAATTGTCTCTGCCTTTGATATGTCTAATGTCAAGATTAAACTCCTGTAACATTAAACTCCATCTAAGCAATCTCTGATTTTTGCCTTTAAATTTCTGTAGAAATACAAGAGGGTTGTGATCAATATAAACCACTATTGGCTGATTTGAAGAAGTAACATAAACTTCAAATGCTGTAAAGCTAATATCAAAGATAAACACTCTTTTTCAATTGTAGAGTAGTTTCTCTGGATTTGTTAAATTTGCGTGAAAAATAGCAAACAGATGATCTATACCATGACTATCCTCTTGCAATAAAACAGCACCAGCAGCCGTATCACTAGCATCTACAGCTAATTTGAATGGCAAAGTGAAATCTGGTGCAGACAATACTGGGGCACTTTGCAGTATGGCTTTAAGTGTATCAAATGCCTGTTGCATTGCTATTGCTCTGACAAACAAACTTTACTTTCTTTTTAAGTAAGTTAGTCAAAGGCTCAGTAATTGTGGAGAAATTTGGACAGAATTTTCTGTAGTAACCAGCCATACCGAGAAAGCGCATCAGTTGTCGTTTGCAGTTTGGTATGGGAAAACTTGAAATGGCACTGATTTTAGCATCAACAGGTTTTACCTCACCCTGTCCTACAGTATGTCCGAGGTAAGTTACCCTAGCCCAACCAAACTCTGATTTGGGAAGGTTGACAGTCAACATTGCTTTGCTCAGTCTCTCAAAGAACTTCCGCATGAGCTTGATGTGTTCCTCCCAGTTGTCACTATACAGGACGACGTCGTCAACGTAGGCTGCACACCCGTCTAGCCCGGATATGACGTCGTTGATCATCCGTTGGAACGTTGCCGGAGAGTTCTTCATTCCGAATGGCATCACCTTGTACTGGAACAATCCGTCTGGTGTAACAAAGGCGGATATTTCACGAGCACGATCCGTCAAAGGGACTTGCCAAAATCCCTTCAGTAGGTCAAATTTCGTCACATACTTGGCTTTTCCCACTCGGTCGATGCAGTCATCAATCCTCGGGATTGGGAAAGTGTCTGTCTTTGTTAAAGTGTTGACCTTCCTAAAGTCCGTGCACATACAATAACTGTGATCTGATTTGGGAACAAGTATGCACGGCGAACTCCAGTTACTTTTACTGGGTTCAATAAAGTCATTGTCCAGCAGGTATTTGACTTCTTCCTGGAGATATTTCGCTTTTGTTGGATTCAGTCTGTATGGATGTTGTTTTACAGGCTTACTGTCCCCAACATCAACGTCGTGGTAGATGACGTTTGTCCTCGTTGGAACATCTTGAAACAGGTGTTTATATTCATGGAGCAGTTCTTTCACCTGTTGTTGTTGTTCTGGCTGGAGGTGTGCCAACTTTGTAGACTCCAGCTTCTCCAGGATTTCTGAGTTCTGAAGTTTGACCGAGCCCAGCTTTGAGTTTAGAGTATTTTCACTCAAGTCAGTTTCAGTATCACTATCTTCATAATGGCCAGAACTGACTGTACTGACAGGCTTTGTTTTAGTAGGATTATCCCTATCCAAATATGGCTTAAGCATATTTATGTGACATAGCTGTTTTTGTTTTCGCCTGTCAGGTGTTATTATGATGTAATTTAAATCACTCAATTTCTTATCAATTAGGTATGGCCCAAAGTAACGAGCATGGAGTGGTTTGCCAGGAATTGGAAGTAGAACAAGAACTTTTTGACCTGGTTCAAACTTCCGTTTTGAGGTGCTTTTATCATATTTGGTTTTCATTGACTGCTGAGATGACTCAAGATTTTCTCTGGCTAATTCACATGCTTTAGAGAGTTTCATACGAAAATCTGACACATATTGCAAAATATTCAGACAATCATCATCGTCTGATAGGAATTTCTCTTTAACGAGCTTAAGTGGGCCACGGACTGTATGTCCAAATACAAGCTCAAATGGGCTAAAACCAAGAGACTCTTGAATTGACTCTCTAACAGCAAAGAGCAGAAAATGAATTCCTTCATCCCACTGCTTCTCTGTGTCAAAACAGTAGGTCCTAATCATGTTTTTCAAAGTTTGATGAAATCGCTCAAGGGCACCCTGACTTTCTGGATGATAGGCGGATGACCTATACTGTTTAATGCCTAGCTGATCCATTACTTGTTGAAAAATTCCAGACATAAAGTTGGAGCCTTGATCGGACTGGACACATTTAGGGAGGCCAAATAAAGTGAAAAATTTGACTAAAGCTTTCACTATAGTCTTTGTCTTTATATTTCTCAGTGGTATGGCTTCTGGGAACCGAGTTGATGTACACATAATTGTCAACATGTACTCATTTCCTGATCTTGTTTTTGGTAGGGCCCAACACAGTCTATTAGTATCCTACTAAATGGTTCTTGAAATGCAGGAATTGGCTGTAAAGGGGCCTTTGGAATGGTCTGATTTGGCTTTCCTACCACTTGACATGTGTGACAAGTTTTACAGAAATGTGCTACATCCTGCCTGAGATAAGGCCAATAAAAGTGACTGAGAATTTTGTGATAAGTTTTCCTGACCCTAAGTGACCAGCCCAGGGGGTTTCATGGGCCAGGCGCAATATTTCAGCACGATAGGGCTTTGGAACCACAATTTGATGTTTTATAGCCCAATCGTCATCAACCAAAACGTCTGGAGGTCTCCATTTACGCATGAGAATACCAGATTTTGTATAATAGGAAACAGAGCTATCTGAAGTTTTACCTTCATCATCTACCCTGTCAAACAAAGACAAAATATCTGGGTCTTTGTGTTGTTCTGCAATGAGATTTGATCTAGAAAATGTCTGACTTTGGTCAGCAGAAGTTTTACTGGAAGTTTCAAATCCACGAGGGATAACGGAATGATCCGTGTCAAACACCTGACTGAGAAAGGTGTCATTTAAGTCAACATCTGTGACATTATTTTTGAGAGTATTTTGATTCTCGGAAGTTTTCTTTGACATGGCTCGAGTAATGGCACATGAAGGAAATAAATCGGGTATCTCTTGTTCAATTGGCTCTGGATCCTGATCTAAACTAGGATTATCAGTCACAAGTGGATTAGTGATGACCTTGTCCCCGCAAGGTCGTTTCCAAGAAGAAGGTGAATCCCTTCAAAAGGCAAAAAAGGCCTAATACCTAAAGTCACAGGTCCAGAAACAAGTCCGAAGACAATAGACATTATGGAGAGGAACAGGAATGTAGTCATTACAATCTACCCCCTTAATAAGAACTTTAGAACCTGAAAATGACTTTTCAGAAAACGGCAGGGTATCTGCCAACAAAAGAGACTGGGAAGCCCCGGTATCTCTTAAAATTTTGACAGGGGTAGCGGAAGAAAAATCACTAGAAAGTGATATAAAACCATTATGAATAAATGGTTCGAAAATACCCATAATGCTATCTTGAGAAGAATTGACCTTGACCTCATTAATTGGGGATAAGAGGGGTTTAACCTCAGAAATGTGTTACACACATTATTAGACTCTAATTGAGTTGATGAAGAAATAAAGCCGGTGGGCTTAGATCCACTTTGACCACTTTGACCTTCACGTTTTCTTTTCAACTTGAAACACTCTGACATTAAATGGCCGTCTTTCTTGCAATAATTACAAGAAAGTGTACCGAACTGTTTGTCAGAAGGAGATTGAGACTTGGGATTTGATGATGTGGAAGTGTTACTTGAATTTTGTGAACTGTTGTCATTTGATTTCCTACTCTCCTTTGAAAAATTCTTGGATGAAAAGGACGAGTTAAATTTACCTGCATTGTTTCTGTATGAAAAGGACTGGGATGGTTTGCTGAGAAATGAAGATTTGTGGGTCAATGAATAATCATCGGCCAAACGTGCAGCAACCTCCAATGTATCTGCCTTTTGTTCATTGATAAACGTCTTGATGTCACTCCGGATGCACCTTTTAAATTCCTCAATCAAAACGAGCTGTCGTAATTTGTCATAATTCTGACTGACCTTTTCAGAAGAACACCAACGATCAAACAGTTGTTCTTTTGTTCGAGCAAATTCAACATAAGTTTGATCCTTCACCTTCTCACAATCCCTAAATTTCTGACGGTAAGCTTCAGGCACCAACTCATAGCCCTTGAGAATTAATTCCTTCACAGAATCATAATCTGAAGCCTGCTCTACTGACAATTGAATGTAAATTTCTCTGGCTTTACCCACCAAAGCACTCTGCAAAAGCATAGACCAGGACTCCTTAGGCCAATCCAGACTCTGAGCAATTTTCTCAAAATGAAGGAAATATTTATCAACATCCCTTTCTTGGAAAGGGGGAACTAACCTGAAATGCTTAGTGATGTCAAACTTGTCTGAAGGGAAGAATTTTCCTGACTGTCCAAGCTCTAAACGTTTTATTTCTACCTGTAATCGCTGTTCTTCTAATCGCAATTCTTTTTCTCTCTCTGTCTTTCTTCCATTTCTAATCTTTCCTGCCTATCTTCTCTCTCTGTCTTTCTTCCATTTGCAACTTTTCACGTGCCAAATCTGCCTGTATTTCTAATTCTAATTTTCTGAGTTCAAAGGAAGACTCAGGCTCATAATCTTTTAAGGCAGACTCCTCAAAATGGCCTGATTTAACTAAATATTTTGCAATCTTGAACTGTATTTCTCGCTTGCGCATAGATCGTTTAACTTCTACTTTAAGGAAATCGGCCAGTGTGATGAGGTTGTCTTTTTTGAGGGAATCAAATGCGTCCTGATCAAGGTCATCCATAAATTCGTCTGGTTTAAATTCCGCCATGATTAAATTTCGCTGAGTTCACAGTATACAATAGTTTTGAAAAGGCTAGCAAAATGTTGTCAAACGGCTCAAAATATTCGTATCCCGGACGAGCCCCAATTTTGTTACGTGCAGAGAAAACGAACAAAAGGGTGAACTCAGCAGTTTCCGTTTAAACAAAATTTATTACAAAAATAAAACTAATTGCTAAGTCAGGGATAAAATACAAGCTTTAAAAGTGTACAGACTACTTATCTCAGCTGGGACGGCAAAGCTCCAGTCTCAGAGTTGTAACAGTCAGTCGGATGAATGAACAGTCCTTCGGCTTGCAGGCTTGTAGTTGCACAAAGTCCACAGTATAAATCCAGCGTTGGCAGTGAAGGTCTTGAAAGGTCTTGAGAATGACTACTGCTGGAGTTTAGTAACACACAAGAGACACGATCCAAAAGTCTGACTGGAAGCTGTGCACGTCCCTTTTATAAAGGCATATAAGAACAATCTAGAACTTTTATTGACATGCTAATTACTGTTCTAAAATTATCTCTCTTACACAACTAATCAACTTTCCAGAACATTCCAAACATGACTAATTGAATTCAAGTTGTGAGGTCATTAAGGGCAGTGACCTTGAGAATGTTCTAGACTAATTGAACTCAGGTCATGATGAGTGTGGGGTAAATGACCTACATAACAATATATATATATATATATATATATATATATATATATATATATATATATATATATATATATATATATATATATATATATATATATATATATATATATATATATATGAAAGTCATACGGATGAAGGGTGCGCTGAAAAATCTTCAAACATAAAGATATCTCTGATCTCTCTGCGCCCGAAACGCACTCCAAAAATACAACTCAATGATGAAATTTGTTGCTGGTAAGATGCATTTTAGGCAAGTATGAGCCCGTGTCGACTTAATTTGGCATTTCAAAAACATGATGAACCCCCCTCTATCACCAAAGTCAAAAACAGGGTTACCCCCTGAATCCACCGCCCCAAAGGCCAAAAAATCTGACCGGTCCCTTAGACATCTGGTTTCCTGAGACTGTTGTATGAGTTTTATGAGTCTGAAATTGTATACAAGATAATCAATGTGATTTTTAAGATATGGAAAATCAATGTGATATTTACAATATGGAAATATTAGAAAGAAATTTCATAATGACCTTAAATTGACCTTTGGTAAAGTATCAGAATCGATATATTCTTAATGCAATAGCCGTTTGTTTCAACAAACCTGTATGTTAAGGATGATAAATACCAAATCGTTCATTTTTCTGTCAAATTTTCAAAATTCTCTGAGAATACGCCTTAAAGTAAGACCCAGAATTGAGATGTGTCGCCAGTTCAAGATAAGGAATGGTTTCCGTGTAATTCACGATTTTTAAAAATCAAAACAAATGCACGTGGCTACCCCGGTTAAATAGGGGAGCTTTTGTAAACATTGTGGACACATTTGCATTGCTATTTCCATAATCCATCTTGAGTGACACAACGTTGCGTTGCACTAGCTAATTTACATAATGACGTGCTGTGACTTCTCCAAACACCAGGATTACTTCCGTCTGTAAACAATAAACCGTAATTAAATGTTTGTCGAAGCCTAGTCCAATAAACAAGTATTCGTACAGTTCCAGACATAGTCTACACCAGAGAGCAAGTAATTTTTCTTAGTGTGGTCAAGACATCGTGTCAACGACGATTTCTCAGCAGTGCGACATTTTATCACTCTTTGCTTAGGGTTGGTCGGAGCCTGCACACGCCGCTTTGTGGTTGACGTCTTTTTCGCAATGTTAGATAAACAATAACACAGTGTTCATTCTAGGATTCAAAAACAACGGGCCACTGTTGGCCTCAACTCCTGTCCCAAGGGGGCCATTTTAGAAAATCGGGGGCCATCATCATCACACATGTAAAAACCTTGAATTTTCTGCAGAAAATACAATAGTCTATCAAGTCAAGAAAAGGATAATACTGGTGATCGGGCGCCCCGTAACCAACCAAGCCTACTGCAAAGTTGTCCCTTGTACGTACGCAACAGGCCCAATAATGGCAACAGCAAACCGTTTGGTTTGATTCAATTGTTTACGTAACTTATGTGATGAATTATTGATATGTCGGACTTGAACAACTGTACAAATTGCTAAGGACTGTGATTTTGACTGTGGAAACGATCATGATCAAAGCTTAGCGCACCGGTAGGATTTCTCCGAGAGTGTGGTAGGATTTCTCCGAGAGTGGCCCTCGATTTGCACGCATCGACAATTAGGCTACTCATACACTGATATAGCACGAGACTGTAACCCGTACGACCTAAATAAAGTGATCGATACATCAACTTTTAAACATAACTCGTATGTATTAGCAAATTTAAGATCATTGGTTCTAGCCAAAGGGTTTTACACAGCGGTGTTGTTCTATGCAAAGACGTGGCTACTCTGGAAAACGAGATGTGTTCGACCTAAAATGTGTTGCTCTTCAAAACGATCATGGACGTTTTCCTTGCAGTGTTCAACGTTTCGTTTGTATGGACGGTAGACGTTCCAAACGCTTCAATTTAAGGGACTGGCCGATCATCCTGGGTTCATCAACTATACCGGCGTTAAAAATCCGAGTGTCGACTAGCTTTCCACCTTTACGCAGCGGCCAGTGCCGTTGTTTTATATTCAGCGGCCATGCCACATGCGTACGGCTCCAAAACACCGTTGCCCCTACATCAGTCCTTTCTACCCAGCTTCCTATGTACCACCGTATATGCTGTAGAGGGTATTTAATTACAAAGGTTGATAGGTAACTGAATCGTTTTACATGTCACACTATGACTGAGGTAATGACCTTCGGGGAGCTACGCGAATGTATGAACTACGTGAACTCTGCGTGATCGACCCATTCATATAATGTTGCGCCCTTAGTGGCGCGTCAAAGGTAGAAATGAGGGCCATTCGAGATTTTATTGCGCAATGGCGCGTCCTAGAATTAACTTTGCAATTAGTGCGATAGTACGCTATCAAGTCTACGGTTCTGCAATGTCTATATAGCGTGTGAGGGGAGTGTGATCTGGGGAACGCAAACAAGCTTATCTGCATATGAATTTAGGACACGCCCGCTATCAGTAATGACTACTGACGTCATTGTTTTTCCCACCGAAGCCATTCGCTGTGGCGATGTGTCGACACGCAAGGCTCCAAAAATTGGTAGTTTTCCGCGATTTATTTTATTTTCGTGGGACTTTTTCTCTGAACAACTGTCATTCCCGGCCGACATCATCACTTGGTAACAAAGTATGTCCATGTTGAGGCTCGTGCACGTCTAATTATCAAATGCCGTAGCGTAGAAGTATCAAAACATGTTTTTTGCGTTTTTCTCGAATTCAATGTGTGAATGAAGTACCCTTCTTTGGCACCTCGTCAATTCGCGCTCACAAATACTAGCTGCTTGAAATTCACACCGTCCATTGGAAACATAATGAACTCAAAATCCGTGTCTGGGATTTCCTTTATATGCCTTTGTTATTTTTCAATGCGCTCTTAAAGGTGTTGGACGAAGGTGCTTTTCAAGGAATTTTAATTATCACGCCATATAATTTGAATGGAGCCTCCGAGAAAAAATCGCAGACACCGTTTTGAAGGATATTGTCAAGGCTTGTCAATGAAGAAATTCCAACCGGAAATCTTGCAGCGTGTTTGCATAAGGCCGGGAAAACCGGTTTTTGGAAGGTTCAGCAAAACGCTTGTCACGTGACTCTTATGCAAATAATGACCGTGCACTGTGCTTGGTCGGATAGCTCTATATCAGGGCTTTCAGAAAATGTATACTTTATTGGGGTTTGGGACATGTTCAATTGAGAAAAAAATAAAAATCTGAAAGTGCCTAAAAGGTATTTATCATCCTTAATGATTGTAAGGAATCATCCCTACCAAAATGCATGTTTCAAAAACTAATTTTATAGCAAACTGGGCATAAAAATCTTTTTATAGCTAAGAATAACTGATTTTTGTTGATTTTAAGAAAATGACCTTTAAATGACCTTCAGAGATGTCAGAAAAAATGCCAACAATGTTTTTTGAAAATCTTGGCCATTAAGTAAATCTATGAGCTAGGTTGGCAAAAATCTTCACCCAAAACACACGGAAAGACAATTGACCCCCGACTATTAACAAATTTTCCTTATCAGAAATATATATCTGGATTGACTTATCAAAATTGTTGAAACTTGCCCTGTATACATTTAAGAAACTATAATGACCAAAATTCGGTTTTTTAGAACATCTAAATACTAATTTGCATATTCAACAAACTATCCTAATTACGGATATATGTCGATCTGGATTGGTTTAATTAAAGTTGATAAAATGTGCTATGTACTTTGCAGATACTATGATATAACAGTATTGAAGATCATTAAGCATTTCTTTTTTAGCTTATTACTAATTTGTCTATGTCACGAACTTTCCTAATTAGGGTTGTATATACGGATTGGCACAACCAAAATAGATGAAACTTGCTATGTATATCATAAATACTATGATATCATATTACCAAAAGTCATTTTGATTTTTTAAAGCATCTTATTACTTATTTGAATAGTTAACAAACTTTTCTAATTAGGGATATCTTGATTAACTTCATCAAAGTCAATGAAACCTGCTATGTACATTGAAATATGATGAAATATTAATGACAGTTGTTTGGCATTTTTACATCAGCAAGTTACTAATTTGCATATTCAGCTGACCTTCCCATTTAGGGATATAAAACTGCAAGGATTCTAAAAAAGTTTATGAAACTTGCTATGAATATTGATGAGACAATTATGTTGTGAAAATGAAAGATATTTTATATTTTCATATCAACATATTTATAACAAATGTATATCAAATGGACTTTCACAGTTAAGCTTTAATAGATATAGCTTGAAGGACATGGCCACAGGCTGTTACACTTGCTATGTAAAATGGGGATACGTAGACAGCAGTCAAAGAAATTTTTATTTCAGCCAATTACATATTTATATACTTAACAACCTTGAATTTGTGGTGAATAACAGTCATGATCGATAAAAACACTTCTAATGAAGTTGCAAACATGTGGCAAAAAATTAAATTACAGACAACAACAACAATATACTGAAACAACTGAGCATTTTCAGTTCATATCTGGTTTTTAGCGACGAAGTTACGTAACTGAGGAAGCGTATAGAGTTGGGAGAAGCAAAGTTGACGTCACTTCCATCAACAACTTCCGTAAAACTATTTTGTCACACCACGTGATCAGTGTTATCTAACGACTGCAGCATACCATTCACGCTGCACACTCACTATCAGCGAAAATAGTATCGTGTTGGATTGACATTATAATTGAACTTAGAACGTACGTGTGAGTGTATTGGCTTACATGAAAATGCGATAGACAATGATGCATTTACGTTAGAACGTCCATGCTCGATCAAATTGTTTTTGTTCTGTCGGTGTAAATTACGAGATTGGTGGATGTGGATGGACGTTTGATCTTGCGTGCGTGCGTTTGGTCTTTGTCTGACATGCATGTCGTTTCGATCTCCTTTTTACTTTGCAGGGGAGAATGAATTACGTTCCTCATGGGTTTCAAATATGTAAAAAAAAAATACGAAGTTTTGAGTGGATTTACGATTTCGTTTGCAAAATTACGAGCGAAAATTTCAGCTTCCCATTTCATCGGCGCGACCGTGCTTTCTAAAGAAACCTCAGTCTCCTACTACCTCCATGATCACATGTTGTACTAGCCCTGCGTACGATGCTGTGTGTTCCGCTACAGCTAATCGCCCCGCTCACCACAGCCCTGCAAAGACCCGTAGCGTACGTAGGGTCGGTGACTTCAAATCCATTTTGGGACTTGACGTAAAAAGCCAAATTACTGCCGAAATTCAGCATTCTTGGGCCCAAGTCGTATCCCAGGCTACCTCAGCTACTCGATCGCTTCCAAAAATGCCAGTCTTTTATTCACTTCTCGTAAATAACCGTCGATGTCGGCAACTCTCTCGCTAGCCCTGCGTACGATGCTGTGTGTGAACTACACCTAACAATAAAATGTTGTGAGATGTTGAAACAGTTTACCCTCCTTCCTACAAAGTTGCAATATATTGAAACACTTTACTCTCCTTTCTACAAAGTTACAAATTCCCTGGTACGTAAAACAAACACTGTTGCTGTTCGATACTACAATACATCATGAACGTAACGTCCATGAATACACTGAGGCCTGCTTTGCCTCTGTGAGTCCTGGGTCGTCCTTGAGTCTATCAAAAGTGTTACCTACTTTGCTGTATCAAAATTTGGCCTGCAACTACTCAGTTTGATAGTAAAAACCATTATTTCAAAGGAGACTTTCACAAATGGAGTCATAATACAAAGGAAAAGGAGAAAAACTGAGGTTATCTGAAAGGTCAAGTCTAGGTCATCTCATCATGTGATGTCAGGCATGAAGACCCCCTAATTACGCAATTATGGTTCACAAGAAACTACCTAGGGTGGTCCAATAGGTGAAAGGTAATTTTGCTGCCTTCCAATTTAAATGGCATTTTGCTGCCTTCCAATTTAAATGGCATTCAGCTTGATTGACTCCCATTCGGCCTACTTTCAAACTACTATAACTTAAACAAGAAATTATGTGATTCTGAATGATTTTAATATTATTGTAGATTCCACCAGTTTAATGATCTAGAAGTGAACATCACCAGACATTTCTTGATGATATCAAAATATCAAATGAAAATATATCTGGGCTAAAACTTTTGAGACTGAATTTGTAAATTTACCAAGAATTTTCGGAAGCTAGAGGGGAAACAGACATAACAGTGAGATGGGCGGACCAGAAAGTCCATGGAAATCAAGCAGGTTGTTCTTACATGCACATTGCTGTTTGGTGTGTTGATTTGTCAATGACTTGTTTAGAATTAGATTTTCGTTTTAAACTACAGTTCTTTGATGCAGTGTGGTCGTCTGGCAATCCATCATCACGGCGGATGTAGTGCATCCAATACACAGTCCACACTGTCCAATCATGCGTGCATGTTTTCCTGTTATAATTCAATAGGGTCAGAATTTTGTAGCAAGGAACATACAAAATCTTGCAGATAAATCAATTTGGATGATCTATGTACATCTATGCAAATTCCAAGTTTGGTGGACATGTGAAAATTATGTTTTTTACCTTCATGTACAAGATGGCATGTTTACCAAGCTGGACGCTCACTCCTAAAAAACCAATAGGTTTTATTACAGTTTCACATTTCAACCCTTTCTTTGCATCTTTCTCAGCAACATTCCCCAAACCTCTCTCCTTGCATCCCTACCGCTAAATGCACTGAGGAGCACAGTGTCATCATTGACGCTATTTTTATTGTGTGGCATCATACTGATTTCATTTTGCTCACAAATGAAAGATATGGTATTGTTGTTGATATTGCTATCAGCAATGCTAAAAGCTATCACAAAATTTGAATGTGATATTTTGGTTTCATTCAGCTGCTAAAATTTTATTCTTGTTTTTGTGATTTTGTTTCGCAAAAGGTGTTGAATTGCCTGTGATAAATTATGGCCTCTACAATGGAAAGATGTATAGATACTGTTATGGAGTGAGTGATACAGCAGACTCGGTAAGTTCACAATCTGTTACTATGCCTATGGAATTGCAATGCAACATGGTTAATTGACTGTATTGTCAATCAGATATAAAAGATAGATTTGTTTGATTTTCTTATGTAGGTCATTTCCCCCACACTCATCATGACCTGAGTTCAATTAGTCTAGAACATTCTCAAGGTCACTGCCCTTAATGACCTCACAACCTTGAATTCAATTAGTCATGTTTGGAATGTTCTAGAAATTTAGTTAGCTGCGTCAGAGAGATAATTTTAGAACAGTAATTAGCATGTCAATAAAAGTTCTAGACTGTTCTTATATGCTCATGTGTATAAAAAGGGACGTGCACAGCTTCCAGTCAGACTTTTGGGATCGTGTCTCTTGTGTGTTACTAAACTCCAGCAGTAGTCATTCTCAAGACTTTTCAAGACCTTCACTGCCAAAGCTGGATTTACTCTGTGGACTTTGTGCAACTTCAAGCCTGCAAGCCAAAGGACTGTTCATTCATCCGACTGACTGTTACAACTGTGAGACTGGAGCTTTGCCGTCCCAGCTGAGATAAGTAGTCTGTACACTTTTAAAGCTTGTACTCTATCCCTGACTTAGCAATTAGTTTTATTTTCGTAATAAATTTTGTTTAAACGTTAACTGCTGAGTTCACCCTTTTGTTCGTTTTCTCTGCACGTAACAAATTGGGGGCTCGTCCGGGAGACGAATATTTTGAGCCGTTTGACGACATTTTGACAGCCTATTCAAAACTAATTTACACTGTGAACTCAGCAAAATTTAATCATGGCACAATTTAAACCAGAGGAAATGGATGACCTTGATCAGGACACATTTGATTCCCTCAGAAAAGACGACCTTATAACACTGGCCAATTTCCTTAAAGTAGAAGTCAAAAGATCTATGCGCAAGAGGGAAATACAGTACCGTATTGCCAAACATCTAGTTGATTTAGGCCAATTTGAGGAATCCACCCTGAAAGATTATGAGCCCGAGTCTACCTCTGAACTCAGAAAATTAGAATTAGAAATGCAGACAAATTTGGAGATCAAGAAACTAGAATTACAAATGAGAGAGAAAGAATTACAAATGGAAAAGAGAGACAGGCAGATTTGGAGCTTAAGAAATTGGAATTAGAAAAGGAAAAATTACAAATGGAAGAAAGGGAAAGGCAGGAAAAATTACAAATGGAAGAAAGACAGAGAGAAAAAGAATTGCGATTAGAAGAACAGCGATTACAGGTAGAAATAAAACGTTTAGAGCTTGGACAGTCAGGAAAATTCTTCCCTTCAGACAAGTTTGACATCACTAAGCATTTCAGGTAAGTTCCCCCTTTCCAAGAAAAGGATGTTGATAAATATTTCCTTCACTTTGAGAAAATTGCTCAGAGTCTGAATTGGCCTAAGGAGTCCTGGTCTGTGCTTTTGCAGAGTGCTTTGGTGGGTAAAGCCAGAGAAATTTACATTCAGTTGTCAGTAGAGCAGGCTTCAAATTATGATTCTGTGAAGGAATTAATTCTCAAGGGCTATGAGTTGGTGCCTGAAGCTTACCGTCAGAAATTTAGGGATTGTGAGAAGGTGAAGGATCAAACTTATGTTGAATTTGCTCGAACAAAAGAACAACTGTTTGATCGTTGGTGTTCTTCTGAAAAGGTCAGTCAGAATTATGACAAATTACGACAGCTTGTTTTGATTGAGGAATTAAAAGGTGCATCCGGAGTGACATCAAGACGTTTATCAATGAACAAAAGGCAGATACATTGGAGGTTGCTGCACGTTTGGCCGATGACTATTCCTTGACCCACAAATCTTCCTTTCTCAGCAAACCGTCCCAGTCCTTTTCATACAGAAACAATGCAGGTAAATTTAACTCCTCCTTTTCATCCAAGAATTTCTCAAAGGAGAGTAGGAAATCAAATGACAATAGTTCACAGAGTTCAAGTAATACTCCCACATCATCAGATCCCAAGTCTCAATCTCCTTCTGACAAACAGTTCGGTACACTTTCTTGTTATAATTGTAAGAAAGACGGCCATTTAATGTCAGATTGTTTCAAATTGAAAAGAAAACGTGAAGGTCAAAGTGGTCAAAGTGGATCTAAGCCCACCAGCTTTATTTCTTCATCAACTCAAATAGAGTCTAATAATGTGTACAACACATTTTCTGAGGTTAAACCCCTCTTATCCCCAATTAATGAGGTCAAGGTCAATTCTTCTCAAGATAGCATTATGGGTATTTTCAAACCATTTATTCATGATGGTTTTATATCACTTTCTAGTGATTTTCTTCCGCTACCGAGCCTGTCAAAATTTAAGAGATACCGGGGCTTCCCAGTCTCTTTTGTTGGCAGATACCCTGCCGTTTTCTGAAAAGTCATTTTCAGGTTCTAAAGTTCTTATTAAGGGGGTAGATTGCAATGACTACATTCCTGTTCCTCTCCATAATGTCTATTTGTCTTCGGACTTTGTTTCTGGACCTGTGACTTTAGGTATTAGGCCTTTTTTGCCTTTTGAAGGGATTCACCTTCTTCTTGGAAATGACCTTGCTGGGGACAAGGTCATCACTAATCCACTTGTGACTGATAATCCTAGTTTAGATCAGGATCTAGAGCCAATTGAACAAGAGATACCTGATTTATTTCCATCATGTGCCATTACTCAAGGCATGTCAAAGAAAACTTCTGAGAATCAAAATACTCTCAAAAATAATGTCACAGATGTTGACTTAAATGACACCTTTCTCAGTCAGGTGTTTGACACGGATCATTCCGTTATCCCTCGTGGATTTGAAACTTCCAGTAAAACTTCTGCTGACCAAAGTCAGACATTTTCTAGATCAAATCTCATTGCAGAACAACACAAAGACCCAGATATTTTGTCTTTGTTTGACAGGGTAGATGATGAAGGTAAAACTTCAGATAGCTCTGTTTCCTATTATACAAAATCTGGTATTCTCATGCGTAAATGGAGACCTCCAGACGTTTTGGTTGATGACGATTGGGCTATAAAACATCAAATCGTGGTTCCAAAGCCCTATCGTGCTGAAATATTGCGCCTGGCCCATGAAACGCCCTGGGCTGGTCATTAGGGAGTAAGGGAAACTTATCATAAAATTCTCAGTCACTTTTATTGGCCTAATCTCAGGCAGGATGTAGCACATTTCTGTAAAACTTGTCACACATGTCAAATGGTAGGAAAGCCGAATCAGACCATTCCAAAGGCCCCTTTACAGCCAATTCCTGCATTTCAAGAACCAGTTAGTAGGATACTAATAGACTGTGTTGTGGGCCCCTACCAAAAACAAGATCAGGAAATGAGTACATGTTATCAATTATGTGTACATCAACTCGGTTCCCAGAAGCCATACCACTGAGAAACATAAAGACAAAGACTATAGTGAGAGCTTTAGTCAAATTTTTCACTTTATTTGGCCTCCCCAAATGTGTCCAGTCCGATCAAGGCTCAAACTTTATGTCTGGTATTTTTCAACAAGTAATGGATCAGCTAGGCATTAAACAGTATAGGTCATCCGCCTATCATCCAGAAAGTCAGGGTGCTCTTGAGCGATTTCATCAAACTTTGAAAAACATGATTAGGACCTACTGTTTTGACACAGAGAAGCAGTGGGATGAAGGAATTCATTTTCTGCTCTTTGCTGTTAGAGAGTCAATTCAAGAGTCTCTTGGTTTTAGCCCATTTGAGCTTGTATTTGCACATACAGTCCGTGGCCCACTTAAGCTCGTTAAAGAGAAATTCCTATCAGACAATGATGATTGTCTGAATATTTTGCAATATGTGTCAGATTTTCGTACAAAACTCTCTAAAGCATGTGAATTAGCCAGAGAAAATCTTGAGTCATCTCAGCAGTCAATGAAAATCAAATACGATAAAAGCACCTCAAAACGGAAGTTTGAACCAGGTCAAAAGGTTCTTGTTCTACTTCCAATTCCTGGCAAACCACTCCATGCTCGTTACTTTGGGCCATACCTAATCGATAAAAAATTGAGCGATTTAAATTACATCATAATAACACCTGACAGGCGAAAACAAAAACAGCTATGTCACATAAATATGCTTAAGCCATATTTGGATAGGGATAATCCTACTAAAACAAAGCCTGTCAGTGCAGTCAGTTCAAACCATTATGAAGATAGTGATACTGAAACTGACTTGAGTGAAAATACTCTACACTCAAAGCTGGGCTCGGTCAAACTTCAGAACTCAGAAATCCTGGAGAAGCTGGAGTCTACAAATTTGGCACACCTCCAGCCAGAACAACAACAACAGGTGAAAGAGCTGCTCCATGAATATAAACACCTGTTTCAAGATGTTCCAACGAGGACAAACGTCATCTATCACGACGTTGATGTTGGGGACAGTAAGCCTGTAAAACAACATCCATACAGACTGAATCCAACAAAAGTGAAATATCTCCAGGAAGAAGTCAAGTACCTGCTGGACAATGACTTTATTGAACCCAGTAAAAGTAACTGGAGTTCGCCGTGCATACTTGTTCCCAAATCAGATCACAGTTATCGTATGTGCACGGACTTTAGGAAGGTCAACACTTTAACAAAGACAGACACTTTCCCAATCCCGAGGATTGATGACTGCATCGACCGAGTGGGAAAAGCCAAGTATGTGACGAAATTTGACCTACTGAAGGGATTTTGGCAAGTCCCTCTGACGGATCGTGCTCGTGAAATATCCGCCTTTGTTACACCAGACGGATTGTTCCAGTACAAGGTGATGCCATTCGGAATGAAGAACTCTCCGGCAACGTTCCAACGGATGATCAACGACGTCATATCCGGGCTAGACGGGTGTGCAGCTTACGTTGACGACATCGTCCTGTATAGTGACACCTGGGAGGAACACATCAAGCTCATGCGAAAGTTCTTTGAGAGACTGAGCAAAGCAATGTTGACTGTCAACCTTGCCAAATCTGAGTTTGGTTGGGCGAGGGTGACTTACCTCGGACATACTGTAGGACAGGGTGAGGTAAAACCTGTTGATGCCAAAATCAGTGCCATTTCAAGTTTTCCCATACCAAACTGCAAACGACAACTGATGCACTTTCTCGGTATGGCTGGTTACTACAGAAAATTCTGTCCAAATTTCTCCACAATTACTGAGCCTTTGACTAACTTACTTAAAAAGAAAGTAAAGTTTGTTTGGTCAGAGCAATGCCAACAGGCATTTGATACACTAAAAGCCATACTGCAAAGTGCTCCAGTGTTGTCTGCACCAGATTTCACTTTGCCATTCAAATTAGCTGTGGATGCTGGTGATACTGCTGCTGGTGCTGTTTTATTGCAAGAGGATAGTCATGGTGTAGATCATCCTGTTTGCTATTTTTCACGCAAATTTAACAAATCCCAGAGAAACTACTCTACAATTGAAAAAGAGTGTTTATCTTTGATATTAGCTTTACAGCATTTTGAAGTTTATGTTACTTCTTCAAATCAGCCAATAGTGGTTTATATTGATCACAACCCTCTTGTTTTTCTGCAGAAATTTAAAGGCAAAAATCAGAGATTGTTAAGATGGAGTTTAATGTTGCAGCAGTTTAATCTTGATATTGGACATATCAAAGGCAGAGACAATTTAATTGCAGACTGTCTCTCTCGTATTAAGACTTCATTTTACTTTAGAGTAAAAAAAAAAAAAAAAAAAAAAAATTTGAGTACTTAAATCTTTTCAAGATTACATTTGCAAAAGAAAGATTTTTCTTTGAAAAATTTTCTTTTTTGAAGAGGGGTGTGTTATGTAGGTCATTTCCCCCACACTCATCATGACCTGAGTTCAATTAGTCTAGAACATTCTCAAGGTCACTGCCCTTAATGACCTCACAACCTTGAATTCAATTAGTCATGTTTGGAATGTTCTAGAAATTTAGTTAGCTGTGTCAGAGAGATAATTTTAGAACAGTAATTAGCATGTCAATAAAAGTTCTAGACTGTTCTTATATGCTCATGTGTATGAAAAGGGACGTGCACAGCTTCCAGTCAGACTTTTGGGATCGTGTCTCTTGTGTGTTACTAAACTCCAGCAGTAGTCATTCTCGAGACTTTTCAAGACCTTCACTGCCAAAACTGGATTTACTCTGTGGACTTTGTGCAACTTCAAGCCTGCAAGCCAAAGGACTGTTCATTCATCCGACTGACTGTTACAACTGTGAGACTGGAGCTTTGCCGTCCCAGCTGAGATAAGTAGTCTGTACACTTTTAAAGCTTGTACTCTATCCCTGACTTAGCAATTAGTTTTATTTTCGTAATAAATTTTGTTTAACTGCTGAGTTCACCCTTTTGTTCGTTTTCTCTGCACGTAACAATTTGTATGCAATAAGGTTATCAGAATGCCCATGCCATTCGTTTACCATATATGTGATATCAAAATTCCTGCTTTTTCTTTAAATGTAAGTTTTCATAACACCTCACCTAATAATAAAGTTATTATGACTGGTTCATACTTACATAATATGGAACAAAAAGTGATATAACATATGGGTTGCGTGATATAGCCCTGTATGCCTGCCCAATACAGCCCCTTGCCATATCTTCAAATAAACCGCATTGTTTTTGCGTGCACCACATCATGTGCATTTTTCCGATATTTTCGGTGAAAAATAGTTTTAAAAAGGCTATATTCAGCTGAATTTGAATTCGACATATTTAGGAAAGTTCTACACTTAGTGCATGGAAAGAGGTACAAACAACACTTCTACTGATAGGCAGTATTAGTTGGCCATCAACTCCATTTATATGACAATTGAGCAAGAAATCAGGACCATTTTGTGGTGTCTCAATACTACATGACTACATTCTACAGCATACACATTTTAAAAACAAAGTATTTGTCCAGTGTAATAAAATTAATAATACCTGCTAAAAAGGGCAAGATCACGATTTGATGCTTCATTATGGGAAAGCTCCATTAACTTAGGAATACCCTACTTCCCTACTTAGTTATCAGAGGATCAATTTCACAGACCTGCCTTTCCTACAGTGGCACTACAATGGCACCAGCTGGATAAGATAAACATAACAATGGAACATTCACACCTTGGGGGATTAAAAGTCTTCTGTTTGTCACCCAAGTTGGTCAGGCAAGGACTCAGGTTTCAGGTACCATGCAAGTTAATGCAGTCTTTGGCTAATGTGCCATATGGCTTGTGCTCATGATGCTTTCAACAAGGGCATCACCATACTACCATAATGAGCATTATATCCATGTCATTCACTGGAACAAGTGATACTTGATTTTGTAATTGTAAGCTTTTTGAAAATGGCGAGAGATCAAAGACAGTATTAAAAATTGTTGAATTCACTGACTCATTCCAACATGAACAACTGTGTACAACTGTTACAGCTTTTTAAAGGGTTACACACCATGAAGTGAGTAGAACTCAAAGAATATCCAAGGTACATGGGACACCAACGTATACCTGCTGCTTTTAGGGCTTTCATTGTCGGAACATTACCATGAACTGAAAAATTCCAAGCAACAACCTGTAATGAGATGTGAAAATTCCTTTCACAAAAAGATCAACTTCAGATGATATTTTTAAGATTTGACAGCAAGTACCCTACTTCACTCAATTGTACACAGCCAGATAGCCACCATGTTTATGGCATCGACAAGTGATTTGGTCCGCACATGTGTATTCAGCCATCAATGGACGAAGACTTGTCAATGGTCAACATAGAAATCCTGAACAGGTTAGAATTATCAGGCTAAAATGTTTCTCCAAACATGAACAGAAATGCTCAGCATAGACAGAGAAATCATCATACAAAGAGTTGGAAATAGTGATGTTATACAAAATTTTGTATTGACTGACATTTTCATGTTGCAAGGTTGCTTCAGTGTTGGTCGCCTTGCCCTGCCACTCTGCTGTGTGATGTTGGACTCTCGTCATAGACATTGTTGATTTGCAGCAAAGTCTATCATACTGGTACATGTACACGAAATCTTTGAAAAAGTGACTTTAAAGTGAATCACAAATTTAAAACAATAAAAATCAGTGTTTTTATTGATAATTAACTTTCTTCATGTGGGTCAATACAGTTGCATCTCTATAATTCTTTAGTTTATAAAGCTGATTGACTTTAATTTTCTCTGTTTGATAACCAACAAACAATGAAACAAACCTGTTTGCCAGCTGCTTTTAATGACCATTTTTGTAAGCTCCGTTGTCAACTACGCGGAGCTTATCAAATAGGCTGATTTTCCATTGTCGTCCGTCGTAGTCCTTCCGGGCCAGCCAGCCATCCATCCGTCCATCATCCGTCAACAATTGCCTTCTTCTCAAAAAGTTCAAATCAGATCGCTTTGAAATTTCATATGCTGTGATATCACTTAAGTTTGTTCAAATTGTGGTGCAATTTGCATATTCATATTTTTAAGGCAATTTTTGCTGTCCGATTGCTTTGAAATTTAATATGCAGTTTAATTAGGGTGACTTCAGTCATATTAGTTCAAATCATGGTGAAATTTGCATATTTGTATTTTTAAGAGAATTTTTGTCATTTTTGGTCAAAAAATTCTTAAAAGTCTTCAAAACTACAGGTCAGATAGCTTTGATATTTGGTACATACCGTAGGTCCCCTTAGGAATGATCTATTTCAGATTTCTTCAAACTGTGCTCAAATATGTAAATTTGTATTTTTAAGGCAACATTTGTCATTTTTGATATACAGGCTTCTACAGATAAACTAAATCTGATATTTGAAATTATGATGAAATCTGCAATTTTGTATTTTTGGGGCAATTTTTGCCATTTTGGTCAAAAAATGTGTTTCCCAAAACTACTCATCAGATAGCTTTGATATTTTAAAAACAAGCTCCTACAGATAAACTGAATGTGATATATTGAAATTATGATAAAATCTGCAATTTTGTATTTTGGGTGCAATTTTTGCCATTTTTGATCAGAAAATTTGATTCTCAAAAAAACTACTTGTCAGATAGCTTTGGTCGACATGTTCTTCAAGATGATTTTAATGTTATATATTCAAATTATGATGAAATCTTCAATCATGTATTTTTGCAGCTATTTGTGCCATTTTTTGTCTGGCCACTGGAATAAGCTATCAAAGATTCCACCTTCTTCATCTACCAGTGTTATAAATAGTTGTTTAGTCCCCATGGACACCGTCCAGGGGGAACTTATAAGTTTGGTCTTGTACGTGCGTGCATGCATCTGTCCATTCACGCAGATATCTCAGAGATGTCTGGAGCAATTTCATTCAAACTTGGTACAAGGATTACTCCTTATGTCATACATTATATGCACATCAATGTATTTTGTGATATGATCCAATATGGCCATCATGTGGCCATTTCGTTACCATTTTTAGCTCCGCTGTCAGCGACGCGGAACTTATCAAATAGGTTGACTTTCCGACGTCGTCCGTCGTCGTCCATCGTCCGTCAACAATTCCCTTCTCCTCTAAAACCGCAAGTCTAATTGCTTTGAAATTTTATATGCAGTTCACTTGGGGTGACCTCACTTAAGATTCTTCAAATCATGGTGAAATTTTCATATTTGTATTTTGGGGGCATTTTTTGGTGTTTTTGGTAAAAAAATCTTCTCTGAAACCGCTTGTCCGATTGCTTTGAAATTTAATATGCAATTTACTTAGGGTGATTTCAGTCAGATTTGTTCAAATCGTGGTGAAATTTGCATATTTGTATTTTTAAGGCAATTTTTGTCATTTTTGGTAAAAAAATCTTTATTTTATTTTTATTTTATTTTATTTATTCAGATCCAACAGGCGAAAGGCCCACTTATAGGTCCAGTGTTCTCCACAAATAAAAAAATTAAGTGGGTGGCTAATTTGCATATTCATTTGCATAATATGAACATAATCATTTGCATAATAGTCGCGCCAGCGGCTTACTGACTACGCATATGCGCTTATTCATAATATACTATGCGAGTAACCGGAAGTGTACCCTTCTTTCATGGGCGCCGCCATGTTTTTTTTTTGAGTACTCGTAAATAAACAAAAACAAAACAAATTACCATTATATAACATGCCTTTTATAAAATATACCTCTTTTATTAGCCAGTAAATGTTATTATGCACCTTGTCGCTGATACAAAATATCGTTAATATAGATAAAGGGAGAAAACTGTCGTGCATATGAACGGGGGCATACGCAAAGAATGCTGGGATTGAATTATAGAAGAGCGCCCCCTGTGTCAATAATTAGATTCAAAAATTGCCAGTTTTTAGACCTGTAGACGGAACGCTATAGTTTTCGGCTTGCAAGTGGAAGGTGGGCAGTGCGGTTACCATTGCAATGATAATGATTGCATAATACGTCCCTTGTTTATCGCAATAGGCTGTTATCATTGTAAAAATTGCCAATTTTTGTCCAAAATTTTTACACGCTACAGAAAATATATACCTGCCCTGCTGCAGGGTTTGACGTCGTGTACGTACGTGAACTGCTTTCATCAGAGGGGAACTGGGCATAGTTGTCATATAAACGTTTATGAAGTAACAATTACAGTTTATCATGAATCAATACAAATAACATTGCCAATCTTAACCCCTGGCGCGACACCAAGGGCTGAGCCCTATATAATATTATTTACATATAGTTTGTGTTCACCAAAAATTGACAAAACAGTGTACTCATGGAGCAGAGCCCCTCCACTGATTTTTTCAAAACTCAGTACATCCTCACTAAGTTGCATAAGCTCCTACCCTTGTTTAACTCAAATAAAGAAAGGTTAGGAGAGTAAAATATACCGTTAAAGTTGGTAAAACTGCTCAGATCAAAGAAACTATTAAAAGATGTAAAACAATGAGATATCGAAGTTCCCGTGACAGCATCGCTAGGAAAATACTACGTTTTTCAGTACATTTATCAGGGTTCTCTGACAATGCGCACCCCCGGTACCAAAATAGAAGAGTCCCACTCTGATGTCATATCCGCCATTGTTTACGGCATATTTTCATTCACGCACGCGATCTGGGATTTTATTCTCTTCACATGCATTTTCATTTGTTTACAGCAAGTAACGCTCCATCTGTTAAGAGTTTTTACCGCTGACTATAACAATTTTCATTGCTATGTTGCTGTTTTCACAAGATACTGACCGTTCGATCTTGGAAAGTTGACTTGCTTTTACGTGCAGCCAACGCATGCCGGTGCAGTGACAGACAGTTCCGTAAGCTATGCTACGCTGTTGATCGGCAGCATACATGTCTTCGTTCCACATTTACTTTTTATTTCAAGATGTGAGTCAAACAGAAATTTCACCAAATTGCCACTTCTGTATCTAGGGAATGTGTAATCAGTTTGATTTCAAATTTTTCGTCAAGTAAGAGCAGAAATGGTCGCTGACTTTTGCTGTCTTTTTACTATGGTTTTATATCAGTTTTTGGGCCGACTCGCAGCGATTTCGAAGCTGTTATCCAATTGGGTGGCTGAATCTTACCAATATAATGAAAACAATACAAATAGACTCCCTAAGTGGCTGTGAATAGTGACAATCGACCAATCAGATATAACCTTGCAAACACGCTGCGAGTCAGCCGCAGTTTTTCTGTCCTTTACAATTTCTTTGGATGGGTCGGTGGAGTCAAGGGTTGAACAATAGCGTCGTGGGCCGCGACGCTGTTTGGGCTGGGAGAACCCTGAATTTGAGGGTGTTAAAAGAATGTGTACTTTCTTGGGGGGAAATTCGGCAGAATCAATCGAGACAACACTTAGATCTTGATGCGACCGCACAGTTTATTGTGTCACCGTCCGGTGGCGGGACGGTGATTGTGTGAATGGGTTGACAAGTCGGTCGAGCTTCTCTCGCGGTCTTTCTTCCGCTATGGTCGTCGTGACATATCTTGACGAGGTATTAAATGACAAATTCACACATACAACAACAGCAAAATGTGCCTTATTGATTTAAATTAACACCTTATTGAAATTAAATACAGAAACAAACAAAAGCACGGCATAAAAACATTGCCGTGAACCAAACCCGCCACCCCAGAACAAAGACTGACGGTGGGTTTCAAGAGCATGGGCGGCCGAAAATTAAACTGGGCGGCGTAGATTTTATCTGGGCGGCCGTGAAATTAAAGTGGGCGCACCGCCCACTTAAAAGGCGCCGTGGAGAACACTGAGGTCTGACAATAAGAGCAAGGATAAAAATCTGATACAAACATACATGTATACGAACCTATTACACACAAACATTATCTGTACAAAATGTCTTTGATGGTCCGACGAAAGGCAGACCTAGTAGTAAAAATGTCAACAGTATTATATTTACATACTAAATCGTTATAAGCGGACATGGATCTTGGGAAAAAGGAATACTTCCTAATGTTTAGCCGAGATCTCGCGGGTTTTAAAGACTCAGAGTGACGAAGTGTCCTCATTTTGAAAGTTGTAATTAACCTGTTCTACAAGATAGGGTGAGTCGACCTCGGAATGAACGCACTTGTGTAAAAAGTTAAGATCAGCGGCCTTGCGACGAGAGAATAGCTGGGGGAGGTGAAAATATTTACATGACGTCTGTTCATATTGTTCTGATACATAGGGAATGTTTTGTTTAAAACAGAGAAATTTAATAAATTTCAACTGAACAGTTTCAAGTCTTTCGACGAGATATTTTTGGTTCGGAGACCAAACAGTAGAAGCATATTCAAGATTTGATTGAACTAAGGAAATGTACAAAGTTCGCAAAGCCTGTATATTGGTGAAAGATTTACAGGTGCGCTTAAGAAAACCTAGCATTTTGTAAGATTTACTGATAATGGAGTTAATATGAGTTTTAAAGTTTAAATCGGATGTCAGGGTTATACCTAAATCTTTAACTGAAGACACCCGTTGTAGCATAGAGCCGTTCAGTGAATAATCAGCGACTATTTTGTTTCTTTTGTTGGTGAATGATATAATACAGCATTTAGAAACATTCAGATTCAGTTTCCATTTTGCACACCAATTCGATATATTGTTTAAATCTTGCTGAAGAAATATACAGTCATCAGCTGAGTCCAGACATTTGAACAATTTTGTATCATCTGCATAAATAGATAAGGTTGAATAAGAAATAACAGTAGAAACATCGTTCACATAAAGAATAAAAAGAAGAGGGCCAATTAAAGAGCCCTGGGGAACACCAAAAAGAACTGGCTTCCAGGAAGACTGTTTACCGTTTAAAACTACTCTTTGAGATCTACCTGAGAGATAGGATTTCAGCCACATTAGCAATGAACCTGAAAATCCATAATATTTCATTTTATGAGTTAAAAAGTTCGTGAGACACAGAGTCAAAGACCTTACTGAGATCCAGATAAATGGAATCGACTTGTTGCTTAGAGTCAAAAGCTTTGGACAAATGGTCAACATATGAAATGAGGTTAGAAACGGTGTCTCTGTTCTTAATGAAACCGTGTTGCTCAGAGATGAGAGTACTCTTGATATGCTCAAAAAGTTTTGTATATACAGATTTTCCAAAAATCTTGCTTATTAGTGACAGCAGGGATATCGGTCGATAGTTCGTAACATCATGACAATCTCCTTTCTTAAAAACTTGCATGACATTGGCTGTTTTAAAATGAGATGGAAAAACACCAGATGATAAAGATATGTTAATAATCATGGTCAGTGGTATAGCAAGTTCTTCGGCACAATTTCGTAAAAAGATGCCGGAAATGTTATCCGGCCCACAGGCTTTGTGTATATTAATATCTTTAAGGTGGTTTTGTACTGTGTCAACCGTAACAGACAGGTTAGACAGTGCGTCTTGTGTTAAATAGTTCAGTTCCGGAGGGTTTTCGAATTCTGGCGTTGTAAAGACGCTGTAAAAGAATTCGTTGAACATTTCTAGTATTTCAATCTGATCACTTGTTTATTTGTCACAATATTTCATGTGATTAGGGATAGATGTAGAAGAACGCTTCGTTTTGACAAAACTCCAGAAGATGTTTGGGTTAGTTACAGAAGTGGATTCTATGTTCTCGATATATTCAGCGTATTTATCCCGTTTTGAACGTTTAAAATCTTTCCGCAATGCAGAAAAGTAGTTGTATGCAGTTGTTGACTTGAAACGTTTATAAGCTTTGTACGCTGTTTCCTTGTCTTTAAGGAGTGCTATGAGATCATTGTCGAACCATGGGGGATATTTCCGTTTTCGCGTCCTCGATAGGGGTACGCATTCTTAAATAATTGCATGTACATGTATAATGTCGTAGAAGTTGGAGACGCTTATTTCTATTCACGGATGTAAAGGTAATTTAGCTGGCATTTGTCTTACTCTTTGACAAACTGAACATGCTTTCACTTTACTCTCAATATCCGCATCAATATTTGGCCACCATACATGACTACGGGCAAGTGCTTTCATGGCACATACTCCAGGATGTTCCCAATGAAGCTCGTCTAACAACCTGTCACGAAACTTCTTTGGAATCACCACTCGAGTACCCCATAAAATACAACCTTGTTCCGTTGACAATTGATCTCTTCTGCGATAAAATGGCTTAAGTGCCTCAGACATATCTTTGAAATAACTGGGCCAACCATTCAATACAAGATCATACACTTTGCTAAGAAGTGGATTAACTTTGGTTTCCTTAGCAATATCATCAGCTAAAACTGGGAAACTCTCATCTATTACGCTTACAGCAAATACACTGTCCTCAGCGCCTTATGTGCTTGGACTCGGTAGTCTTGACAACGCATCACAATTTGCGTGTGCTCGTGTGTTACGATACTCTATATCATAGTCATATGCCTGCAGAGTCAGTGCCCATCGTTGCATTCTTGCAGCTGCTATGGTAGGAATACCTGATTTTGGACCTAAGATTGCTAGCAATGGCTTATGGTCCGTAACCAAGGTGAATTTCCTCCCATACAGGAAATCATGGAATTTCTTAACTCCAAATATCAGTGAAAGTGCTTCCCTCTCAATTTGGGCATAGTTACGTTCACTCGGGCTTAGAGTTCTAGAGGCATACGCTATTGGTCTTTCGTCACCATTTTCAAATACATGTGAGAGAACAGCTCCCACACCATAGCTTGAAGCGTCACAATCTAACTTTAGCTTCTTATTTGGATCATAGTGTACAAGTAAAGTTTCACTACTTAACTTTGCTTTACATTTCTCATACGCTTTTTGACATTTTTCAGACCACTTCCAGTCAACTCCTTTCTTTAACAACTCATGGAGTGGCTGTAAAGTTGTGGCTAAATTCGGCAAAAACTGATGGTAATACTGTACCATACCTAAAAATGATCGCAACTATGCGACATTCTTTGGGATTGGAGCCTGCTTAATTGCTTGCAATGACGATTCTACAGGTCTCAATCCTTCACCACTGTATTCTAAACCCAGATAAGATACAGTCAATCTTACTTTGGAAAATCTTTGGTGCTGACTTCACACCATAAGGTAACTTAGTATAGGCATACAGGCCTTTGTGAGTATTGATGGTTAAGTACTTCCGACTTTCATCATCAACTGACAATTGTGCATACGCATGCGTCAAATCTAATCGTGAAAATACCTTTGACCCTGACGATTGAACATACAAATCTTGAGTAGTTGGCAGAGTACATTGCTCATCCTCAACTACCGGATTAATACTGACTTTATAGTCTCCGCATATTCTTACAGATTTATTCGATTTGGGAACAACAACAATAGGACTCGCCCATTCAGAGCGGTCTACTTTAACAATTACACCGTTTTCCTCTAACTTTTGTTTGTAAGCACACACCGCTACATAGGATATGGTGTTAAAAGAATTTAATAAGCGACAGTGGACAAATACAGAGCAGTGATAACCTAACTACGGAAAAATACAATGTCAAGCAAAACTACGAAAGTAAAAATCTAGGCAAAAACCATTTCAAAACTAAGCACAAAATAACTCAAAGATTGGGTGAGGGGTCTCCGCCAGTCTGCTTCCTGGGCAAAGGTTTGGGTTGCAAAGTTGTGTTTGCAGACCTTTGGAAAGTTGAAAGTGAAAGTGGTTCCACCGGGCCGGTGGAGATCACCTTCTTGAGTGGGGGTACATGCAATGCCCAAGCGGAGGACAGTCAAACAGACTGGACGGAGAGACCCCCATGAAAGTGTATGTATGAGTGTATGTTTGTAGGAAGTATGGGTTGGTGACGCTCGAAACCAAGTTGACTCGCTTGGTTGGAGATGAAAGTATGGGACTCGCGGCCCAAGGAGCAACAGCACGGCTCGGGGGGAGTTGTGGGTTCACGGCCCGAGGGGCTGCAGCACGGCTCGGGGGGAGTTGTGATCTGGGGGGACAGGTGCCCCTGTGCCGCCCCAGCATGAGGGTGCAATGATGTTTGGTGCTTGTGCAATGGGGGGTGACGCTCGAGACCAAGTTGACTCGCTTGGTTCGAGATGAGAGTATGGGATAAGAGCCCCGAGGGGCGGCAGCTATGGGCTCCCGGCCCCAGGAGCTGCAGCTGGGGGGACAGGTGCCCCTGTGCGGCCCCAGCATGAGGGGTGAAATGTAGGTGAAGCTCAATGGACTCCGGTCCCAAGGGGCTGGCAGCATGGCTCGGGGGGAGCAATGATCTTGGGGGACAGGTGCCCCTGTGTGGCCCCAGCATGAAGTGGTGATGTGGGTGGCAGGTTGCCCTGCATGGGGTGAAGGTTGCAGGTGGCCCTGCGTGGTCCCGACAGGTCTGAAATGTGGTGTATGTGCGAAACCAAAAAAAGAAAGTTGCCACCGAGTGGCTAGTGTCTGTACAAAAGGCCCTATGGCATAGTCATTGAGTGAGATGCGTGACGCAGAAGGCTTTCTGGTGTCCGAATATAAGTACGGTAACAGTCACTGGACCACCTGCCGAGAGTTTGAATAAGGTGGTCTGGAAGGTGGGCGTGTGCGGCCGTGGTGGCTGCCCCAATGCGAAATGAATGTCCAGCGTACAGGTGGGGCTGGAAGCCAAGGCGCGAAAGTAAGGAAAGGAGCAGCGCAGTGAATGTCTCGCGGTTTAGCGGTACTCTTTCTGGAAGGATGAAGAGGGGTTCCTGAGGCGAAGAACACATTTGTCGGCGGACTCTGAGGAAACGCTGGATTGTTGTGACTGGGCATATCGTTGACTTGGTGGCGAATAGACGAAGCTTAAAGCCACGGCGCATTTGATCTGTCTTGGACGCCTTAATGTTCACGGAAAGAGCATCCGGATAGCCCTGAGTGTCGGTTTGGACGTTGAGGTCGCGAACACACAGGTTAATTGCAGGGTTAAAGGAGCGTCCGGAGCAGGTGAATTCGCTACAGCGGAGAAAACCAAAGAAGGCTAAGACGAACGCAGATTCCAGCAGGAGGTCTAGATATGGTCCATACACAGTCGAGCGGAGCAGCAAGCACAGTTGTCGCAGGATATCAAATGTTATGGGTAGCCGGGGGCGTGAAGATGGTCCTTGCAGCCGTTGAATTCCCCGTAAGGTGTACTGGAGACGAAGGTGTGGTTGGTTGTTAGTTGAGGTGAGGGGGTTTGGCAGACCCGCCATTATGTAGTGATGACGGATGCCGGCGAGATAAACCTTGATGGTGGAGTACTTGAGGTGAAGGTGGGTTGCACAGTGGACGATGAAGTAGATTAGCAGGTCTTCGGAGATGGGTGGATAGTGAGACGTCTGTACATGAGTACCGTACCTTGCGGAGAATTGTACCCACGAGCGAACTCCGGTTGCATAAGATTCAATTGTCCGGGTGCCCAGTGCAGCTTGCTTGAAGGTGGCGGCCGCCCTATTCAGTTGAACATTATGTTGGAGGGTAGTTGGCAGGGTGTCGCATTGGCCAAGGGAGCTGCTTGGCGGAAGCTTGTCATCTGGAAACGAGAAAGAGAATCAGCAATTAAGTTATGTTTGCCTGGTATGTGGTCGGCATGGAACATGAAATTATGGGAGGCAGCGCAAAGCACGAGGGTGCGCATCAGTTTCATGATTGATGGTGACTTGGAACGGCCTTTATTGAGAATATGGACCGTGGCCATGTTGTCGCAGTTGAACACCAAGCGTTTGCGGGTCCATGATTGGCCCCAAAGTAGAGCTGCGATGATGATTGGGTAGAGTTCCTGAAAAGCAATGGAGAGCTCACGGTTGGCGTCAAGCTTGAGATGGGAGGGGGCCAGCGTGCATTAAACCATTGCCCTTGGAAATACCCGCCAAAACCAATACCACTGGCATCTGTAAAAAGCTGTATTGCTGAGGCCCTTGTAGCGTGGGAGTCGAGGAACATTGATACTCCGTTCCAGCTGGAGAGAAAGCGGTGCCACATCAGAAGGTCAAGTCTGCTCTCGGCGGTCAAATGGATGCGGTAGTGGAGTTTCCGTGCTCCTTTGGAGATTTCGATTAGGCGTGATATGAAAGTTCGCCCAGGTATAATGACACGGCATGCAAAGTTGAGGTGCCCTAGGAGGCTTAGCAGTTCTCGTTTTGTACACGTGGGGCGAGATAAGAAGGACTGGATGAGGGCGGCTATTCTAGACAGTTTATCGTGAGGGAGCCGCGCTTCCATCTTCACTGTGTCAAGCTCTATTCCAAGGTATTCTAGTATAGTAACGGGGCCGACGGTCTTGTGTGGCGCGATGGGTACAAAGAGTCTCCTGAAGATGTGGGTAATTTAAAGGCCATAGTGCGGTCCGCATCGAATGATGGTTTGTCAACTGTTAGGAAGTCATCTAGCAGGTGGAAAATTATCTCGATACCGTAATTTTCTTGAGCAATCCAGCAGATGGCCTTGGAAAGCTGATTGAAGATCTTAGGGCTGGAGCGTGACCCGAAGGGCAGTCGGGTGAAGAAATAGAAATGTTTTTTCCAGTGGATGCCATAAAAGTGCCATAGCGAGGGATGAATAGGGATGAGCTTGAAAGCATCGACAATGTCAGTCTTGCACAGCCTTGCTCCTCGGCCCGCCCTTTGGATGGCTGCAATAGCATCGTCTATCTTTACGTAGGAGAGCGAAAATTCCTGTTTGTCGATGAAGTCCTTGACGCTGGGTGTGTCTTCATTGTTATGAGGAGACACCATGGGCCGTCCATTGCATGTACCCCCACTCAAGAAGGTGATCTCCACCGGCCCGGTGGAACCACTTTCACTTTCGGCTTTATTAACTCTGTTTCCACTGCTTCCCTGAGCGCATATGGAACTCTACGAGGTTTATGAAACAGGCTTGGCGCCTTCTTTCACACGGATGTGAGCTTTGTGCCCACGCATACCATCGTAGCTATCAGAAAACACATTACTGTACTTACGTAAGACTGAATCAAGTTTGTCTTTCGTATTACCGGTCATACAATCACCACTTTCTTTGTTAGCTTTTTCAGCTACACATGTAAAAATCTTACCCCAATTTAATTTCAAGTTTTTCAACCAGTTTCGCCCAAGTAATGTTGGTTTACCAGGGTGATCTACTATTATCAGTGGCAAGTTGACACGTTGACTTTCATAGCTCACTTCGACCGAAATTTCTCCACTAACGGAAATTGTATCGCCAATGTAGCTTTTCAATTTAATTCCCGACTGTCTCCAAGGAATTTCCGGAAATTCTTGTCATACTCAGACTTTGACATGATACTGTAGTCAGCTGCCGTGTCTACTTGCATGGACACTGATTTACCATTAACATCCAGTTTTACATAATAACCAGATTTTTCTCCACTTACATTCATATTAATGGAAGACTCAACATGATACACATTACAATTGGAATCATCACTGTCGCTATCTGCTTCAGTGACAGCCTTTACTGATTTTGAGTACCAGACTTCGGCTTTTTACCACTTTTGTTATCTTTGCCCTTTGGTTTCGACTTACAAAATTTCGCAAAATGACCACGTTTAGAACACTTATGACACTCAACATTTTTGTGTGGGCAATCTTTAGCCAAATGATTATTTCCACACCTATAACACTGTATAGTCTTAGAAGAGTCACATTTGCTTACTACTTTACTGATCGTCCCTTCACTTGAAGTATCCTTCGCCATTTGATTCGACTGGTGCAGTCCCGTTTCCATCGATATCGCGATCTCGCACGCTTCGACGAAACCCAACTCTGAAATGTCTTTCATAGTCATAAAGTGCTGACGAATTTGCGAGTTGTACAGTCCCGTTACAAGTTTGTCCCGCAAAATTCTGCCTTGACAGCACTCCTTGTAGTTACAGTCCCGCAGCTTCTGCTTCAACGCGGTTATGTAGTCTTGCACCGATTCGCCTGGCTTCTGGTCCCGCTTCAGGAAATGGAAGGCTCCAGCAAGTTCCATCCGCGCTGGATCGTAGTACTTTTCCAAGCACGCCACAATCTCTGCTAGCGATTTGTCTGCTGGTTTTGCTGGCAGGAGTATATCCTCCAACTCGGAGAAAGCCGTTTGACCAATGCAGTATAACAGTGCATCTTTCTGGTTTTCTTCCTCCGTGATGCTGTTGACACGGTAAAACCTCTCCATCCTATTGTAGTAAGACTTGAAAGTACTTTTCGTCTTGTCGAAAGCTTCAGTCGTAGCACGTGTTATTCGGGCGTTGGCCATTATCGCTTGTTTACTTTATCGCTTAAGACAAAGGAATGTACTTGAAAACTTGAACTTCGGGTGACACAGTCTTAAATCTTCAGATTCGCTGAGATTTTCCCCGACTGCACTGCGTAGAACAACTGTTCAAAGTTTTTCGAGTTACTTTGAAGTTACTTCTCGCTACTGGATCGCTTCCACTGTTCCGATCCTCTGCCCCAAGTTCCGCTTGACGGCGTGGCACTCTTCCTCGCTAACTGCTTGATAGTCCGAATTTAATCTGCCGCTTTTTCTCCGTTCTCCGACCTCGATTTTGTTCGAAACAACTTACACGTTGCGCGAACAATGCACTTTGCACTCTAAGGTCACTGATGTTTTATCCTTGTCGCCACTTGTAGTATACGTACTATGTATTGTATAGAGAGACACGGAGGCCGTTGTTCACTAGTCTCAAGCATGAGGAGAGTCATACTTTATTCTGCACCTGCGCACTACAATAATACGTCACTACATGAATACAGTAGCATATATTACAATAAACATAAGTGTTCTCTAGAACAGCTTCAGCAGTACAATCCAGTGGAGTGGCTGTGGAAAAGACCCCCAGAGCTGGTTACACTCATGACAACCCTCTGCAAGCATAATCATGATGACCTGCAACAGGAGCAAAACTCTTTCAAACTTGCAAAAATCATAGAACAGATTTACAGCTGCAGAAACAGCAGGCTTGTTCTGCCCTTGTCATTTCGGGAAAACCTTCTCATCAGCTACTCTCTATCAAAAAGTAAACAACTTGTAAATAACAAGGGCACAACATCTTCTGCTGGATCATACAGTTTCTTATAGAATTGGATATGTGATCAAGCTGCAGATGAGGTGCCATTCCCTCCTGGTCTGGTTAGATCTGTTTTTGACAACGAACAAGTGATTGGTAAAACATGGACAATAAAGGCAGACAACAAAGTTCCAATGAGTGTAGTTAAGTCATGCATATCTTTCCATAGACATTACCGATGACATGCAAAACACTGAAAAGCTCAAGCCAGAGAGTTGGCTGTTTGAGACACCTATAGATGCACAGAAAGAAGTAATGTTGTTAAATTCTGAGCATGATGTCTTCTTTAGAGAGACACGGAATGATCTAGTGTCAAAAAGAATTGCAGAATTGATGAGAGATCATAAAAAATCTGATGCACATGACTATATTGATGACTTCATTGATCAAGAAAAGCGGTTTTTCAAAGACAAAAAATATGCATTGAATGTGGTGCAGAAAATGATGGATCTCTACGACTCTGTACAAATCGTTGAGGTCAGCTAGCTGACACGTCGAGATGTTCCACAAGTAGACATTGCCAGGGAAATCAAGTGTTGAACCATACAGCCACTTTACTGAATCTGTAGAAACCAATGAGAACAACATTAAAGTGATATGTGGAGAAGCTAATTTTCACAATCCAAACAGTTATGATAGTATCCTGAAGATACTACACAACTTAGGGAATCGTGCAGCAGGTATCAAAAGGTATGGTGGAACTAACAGACACTGGCTGTTTTTGGAATCTGATGGTGCAATATATCGTATTGCTGACCAATGGATTCAGAATGTAATGTTTTGTGAGAGGTGCAACAAATCATTCTATGGTCTTGACAACTTTAGGGAACATCGCTGCCATATACTTTATCAAGTTACCCCACAACATGAATTAGAATGGTGCCAAGGCCTTTGTCCAGTTAAACTGGGATGTATATATTGAACCAATCGTGAAGAAACTTGGATTTGTTTCAGTGAAGTCTCAAGAATACATAAAGAAATGTTCAGATCATCACAAAACATGGAGGCTGTTAGAAATTCTGTACATTGCCCTGACTGATGAGCTTTTGATACCACAGGGCCTCATAAGTGCCTTGAAGCGTTTTTCTTTCTTTTTCAATGTTACAAATAATCCAGATGAAGAGCACTACACTTGTGTAGCTGTCTTTTGTGTAGCGTGTATTGGCATGTATAGTGCGTCCTCGTAAATGTGACCTTTAGTTCCGTGACCTCTAGGCCCGGCTCTAGCCATGCCTACTTCCTGCCCTGCCCTCGCTATGCTAACTGTACTAATTTCCCAAGGGAAGCAGCTCTTCGCCAAGCCAAGACCATCAGCGCCGCTAAGTACCTGGGAAATATAGTACAGTAAACACAGCGACGTCTGTACACGTGGCCAGAAGGCATGGCCAGAGGAATTGGCTAGAGGTCACGGAACTAAAGGTCGTATTTACATATGATCACATTCCCCATTGAGGGCGCACTATACATGCCAATCCAAGCCACACAAAAGACAGCTACACAAATGTTGTGCTCTTCAGCTTTATTTGTAACATTGAAAAAGAAAGAAAAACGCTGTAATATTGACTTAAATAGGCACTTATGAGCCCCTGTGTTGATACCGTACATCAGACACTCACTACAAAATAACAGACAGCCATCTGTAGACGGCTATTGGGAATGGTGCATAGATGTCAACGATCCAAACTATGAATACCAGCAGCAGATGGCTCTGACATACCTGCATGCATTCATGCTGTTCAGAAATGGTGTGCGTAAGGGGAGCCCAAAGGCAATTAATGCTGGCAAAGCAAAGCTTTCATCTATTTTCTATGCCAGAAACCATGGTGGTTACCAACAGATACTTGCCTGTGATACATACAACTATTGCTTGATGCCTGCAGAGGTGAAGGACGCTGTAAACTCATCATTGACTCTGAGTAGAACTGGTAACACAGGCCATTATCAAGGTGGAGATGCATGCCTAGAAGAACTGAACAAAGAAGGGAAGTCATGGATGCCAATAGGAGTGCCAACAAATCAACACTGGTTAAAGGTTTTCAGAAACCTTGATAAACTGCAACAGGTATGTTCTGCTTTGGGGAAAAAATGTATTATAAAATATTACAAAGAAAGCATATAACTCACCCGTTTTTGGTAACACAAATACTGTTGAAACATACTAAGTGTACCACATTGTGTGGAGATTGAGGAAGAATAACACAACAAACAAAACATCGCTAACTCCAAAATATAAATACAAATTTAAAATACAATGTTCAACAATGCTAAATGATTTAGTTTCTTTTGGTCTTAAGAAATAGTACTTTTATTGCTTTCTTTGTCTGTGTTTTGGGCATTTAAATGGCACATCTTGTATTTTTTTCTTAGCAGGAACATCAATACCTGCACATTTTACATGAGCCCAAAACTTACAAGACTCCTCATTACACCCTAACCATTGACTACCTTTTCTGTCTTTCTTTGACAAAGCCTTATCCTTTTTGCTTTTATAAATGATTTACATATGTTGCACCTATTGTTGGCAGGATTTTGTTGTGCTTTCTGACTCAATGCTCCTCCACTTTTGGCCTTGGATTTTTTGCCTGGTAATTTCTCTATTTCAGGGATAATAGATCTGCGTTTCTTCTTTGTTGGTGTTTGATGATCAGCTGTGGCACTCTTTCTTGTTATGATCCTTTGTTGGATAAAACTATTACCAGTCTGAAGCTTGATACTCCTTTTTGACGGATAGATGAGGAATATTCAAACATTTTGCCAGATTCAGATATCACTTTCACATAAACATCAGCTCCACATTTTGTATTGAGAATTTTAGCCTACAGGTATAGAAACAGTATGTTGTAAAAAATTTTGGGTTTACTTTTGTACTTACAGGTTCGTGATGCTGCTTTCAAGCAAGCTGGAGTTAAATTGAGAAGTGAAGACAAATCATCAGGACAAATATCTTCACCACAAATACAACATCAAGAAATAAGCAAAGTTAGGGCACTAATACGAAAGAGTGGTTATCTGCTTGATACATTTTCAGAAAAACAACACACAAATTTGACAGGAGATATTCTCTTAAATGAGGAATTATGTGAATTCACAGTGATTGCTTTAGAACAACAAAAGTTATATGTGCAAGCTTTGATTGACGGTCGCAACATTGAAAAGAAATTTGTTCATGTAACTGCAGCAGAGAAAGAGGAAAATGATAGAGTTGAAGCTTTTTCAATTGCAAAATTGCAGGAGAAAATATTCCTACTTTTTCAGCAATTAGGAGGTGAAGAAGGAGAGTTACTTGAAGAATACTTCAATAAGTCAGTCAAAAGAAAAAACAAATCTGTGTATGTAGATTTCTATTATGAACTGTGTGATCAACTTGACAAAGCTAATAATCCACAGGAATTAGAGTAGTTGAGTTTGCCAGGATAAAAGGACCTTGTCTTTGAAATTGCAAAGAAATGACTGATCATAAATGTATCTTATTATAATTTTAGTATCAATAAACCATGACAAGTCTTAATGTACCAATAAAAACATTCTAAAGATGGTCACATGCTTTGTAGCTCTGACACTCACCTGTTCCAACAGCGACGTCTTTCGTTCTGAAAAAGACTTTGTCTTTTCCTCTTGTCGAATTCATAATTAACAGGAAAAGCTCCCTGGTGATGTTCTTTCACTATAGAAATTGAAATAACGGAACAATTAAAACATTACCCCTATATCAACCAAAAACTGGAAGGATCATATCAACAGCTGTGATAACCACTCTAAACTCACCATTTCCACACCCTTCCTCTTCCTCTTCAGCCGAGTCAGCCAGTTGCATTTCTTGTCCTTCCATCCCCCCTCATCCACTTCGTCTATTTCTACTCCACTATTATTTGCAACATCTCCATCTCTTTCTGTCTCCTTTCCTTCACCTCTTTCTTTCTCCTTTCCTTTGCCTCTATCTGTGTGCTTTTCCTTATTTTCGGGGGTTTCTGCCTCTGTACTCATGTTTTTCTATTAAGATATTTTTTTATGGATGATTACACTATACTTCAACTTTTCCCAAATAAAAAGTTTTATTTGTATGTGTAGTGTTGTGACATGTCTTTGAATAAAAGATCATAAACCATGCCAAGTCTTAATGTACCAATAAAAATATTCTAAAGATGGTCACATGCTTTGTGCAGATCACTGATGAAAATTAAGCAGAATTATACTTTGAAGCAGCTGTAAAATTCAATGGAAATTGCATTCACATTGGACTTCTCAAAAGTTGAAAGAGAAACTAAAGTTTAAATCAGTTTGGCCAGATGACGTCAGAGGTCACAAGCATGAGCAAGTTCTCATCCACGTGTGTGAACTTCAGATCGGAGAAAGCAGAGTGAGCGAACAAGTTGTCAAATCCAGTTATAGCGTCCGATGGGGATTCAGAGTAACTGAAAAGCCTGCCCCACGGATGGTAGTGAGTGGAAAACCGTTGTAGAAATTCAGGATAATGGTAAACTTTCTCGGAATAATGGTAAACTTACCCTCAAATCTTCCATTTGCTCCATTGCCTCAGTGCAAGCGTGCGCAATTAAATGCGCGGTAGCAGTTCGTCAAAAAAAATCCCCTAATCAGGAGACTGACCCCGTATCGGCGGCACTGTTTTTCTCCCGATCGGGGGAGAATCCCCTTTTGGTCTAGTGTGCCTTGCTGCCTGATGAGTATTGGTTTGTGATGTTTATTATCAAAATTGTAATTAAATCGCAAAGTTACAGCAAAATGGCAGACAATAATGTCAATTGACAAACAACCACAACATTTACAGGGACACAGGAGTATTTTCAGTTAACTTATCAGTCATCTTGTAGGAGTAATCAATCGTATTTTCTTATTCCCTCTTAGTTGATCAAGATTGACTTGCTTGAGAGAACATATAGAGAATGGAAAGATCCACAATTTCATCCAAGTGAACCTGTATTTGCACCAAAGCCAGGAGCAGTTGAGGAAGATGATGGTAAACGTTTTTGCAATCATTTGCTATTTTTAGTCCCCACGGACACTGTCCAGGGGACATATATGGTAGGTTTGGTCGTGTCCGTGCGTGCATCCGTCCATTCACGCACATATCTCACAGATGCCTTGAGTGATTTCATTCAAACTTGGTACAAGGATTAATACCTCATATGTCATACATATGCACTGTATTGATTGGTTTTGTGATACGATCTGATATGGCAGCCATTTTGTTATGATTTTTTCATGTACGGAGCCATTAACTCAGGCACATATCAACCGATTTTATTCAAAGTTGGTACAAGGACATTGACCTATATCATACATATGCACGTCAATTTGTTTCACAATATGATCCAATATGGCCGCCCTTCGGCCATTTTGTTACAATTTTTTTCATGTACAGAGCCATATAACTCAGGCACATCTCAACCTCTTTCATTCAAAGTTGGTACAAGGACATTGACCCTATGTTATAAATATGCATCAGATGCATGTCAATTGGTGTCACAATCCGATGCAATATGGCTGCCTTGTGGCCTTTTTGTTATGATTTCGTCATGTCCTGAGCCATAATTTGGATATGTATCGACTGATACAAAGTTTGTACAAGGACATTGACCTATCATGTCATAAACATGCATGTCTATTGGTTTCACAGTCCAATGCAATATAATGGCTGCCTGGTTGCCATTTTGTTACGATTTTTTCATGTACAGAGCTATAACTCAGACATATTTCCACCAGTATCATTCAAAGTTGGCTCAAGGATGTTGACCTGTGTCATCAATTTGTTTAACGGCATGTAGCAGTATCATGTCAAATTCATAAATCACTTTTTATTTCATAATCAATAAAAAAAACCCCAGGTCCTCAGCCAAATATGAGAAAGGCAAAATGTTCCTCGGACTGGCAAGAGGCAGGGCAAACAAAACAATGCAATAACAATGAATAACATGACGTATAACATCTTGGCAAAGAAAAAAACAAAAAAACAGTTTACAAGGAGACAAAACACACAAAGACAAAAAAAACTTCACTAGAAATTGAAGTTAAACAGAAAAGAAAGAACCTGCGCAAAACAAAAGCAATTCTTCTGTATAATACAGATGAACATATGGATGGGTTGCTAAATGTACATTATACAATGCTATTTAGTGGTTGCACTTTTGGAAGATGACAATATTGAAGCCTCACATCATGATGGTTCATCTTTGGCATGAAATAGGCAATAGCTTGAGATAAGGCATAGTTTACTGATATCACGTATCACGTATTTATGCTGTTTACTTAATTTCAGTGCCTTAAGAAGTTGTAGAAGTCTGAGACTATTGTCTGTCGTTATTTGTCCTCTCGACTTCAAAACAAAGGAGTTCAATCGAATAACCTTGAGTTTGTAAAGAGTTAACAAGATGTGAATATTTCATGCATTTGTCATTGTGACGTCTCTTGATATTAAATTCAAATGGTACTGTCAGTTCAAAAATGATCATTCTTTTTACATTACTGAACAGAATAAACAAGATCAGGACGGTCAGGTGTACATAAAACATTGTGCGGGATGGTAGCTTTTGTATGGCCTGGTAAATCGGCGTAAATAGATAATGTGTCCATAACTGATGATGAAGCACAAGTTTGAAGAATATAATTCAGAATATTATTATGTCACCAAGTGTATCTATTCTGTTCAAGCATGATTTTGCAGCCATTCAGAACATGATGAAGGGTTTGGGTATTACCGCAAAGTTTACACTTTGAGGAAATTTTCTTACCCCGTCTATGTAGATTATTGAACGTTGGAAGACAGTCAATGGCCACTCTGACTGCGAAGCTGAGGATTTTTTTTTGGCATGTTATGATAATGCTTCTCCATGTAATGTCAGACTTTTCTTCAGCAAGAAGCGCCAGGAATTTTCCCTGAACAACCAGAGATTTTATTTTATCCATCCAATGACACTGATATTTTGTTGTAACGATTTGTTTGATGTTTTCCTTCACATGGTCCCACTTACTACCTGTTGCTGCATTAACAGCATCTGCTATGGCAGCAGCTTCAATGTTGCCATATGATTTCCTACTATAAGATTCTCCCGTGCTATTGTTACGTGCAGAGAAAACGAACAAAAGGGTGAACTCAGCAGTTAACGTTAAACAAAATTTATTACGAAAATAAAACTAATTGCTAAGTCAGGGATAGAGTACAAGCTTTAAAAGTGTACAGACTACTTATCTCAGCTGGGACGGCGAAAGCTCCAGTCTCAGAGTTGTAACAGTCAGTTGGATGAATGAACAGTCCTTGCAGGCTTGAAGCTGCACAAAGTCCACAGTATAAATCCAGCGTTGGCAGTGAAGGTCTTGAAAAGTCTTGAGAATGACTACTGCTGGAGTTTAGTAACACACAAGAGACACGATCCCAAAAGTCTGACTGGAAGCTGAGCACGTCCCTTTTATAAAGGCATATAAGAACAATCTAGAACTTTTATTGACATGCTAATTACTGTTCTAAAATTATCTCCCTTACACAACTAATCAACTTTCCAGAACATTCCAAACATGACTAATTGAATTCAAGGTTGTGAGGTCATTGAGAGTAGTGACCTTGAGAATGTTCTAGACTAATTGAACTCAGGTCATGATGAGTGTGGGGGGAATGACCTACATAACACACCCCCTCTTCAAAAAAAAGAAAATTTTTCAAAGAAAAATCTTTCTTTTACAAATGTAATCTTGAAAAGGATTTAAGTACTCAAATTTTGTTTTACTCTAAAGTAAAGTTTCTTGAAAGTGAACAACAATAAACTCTAAATACGAGAGAGACAGTCTGCAATTAAATTGTCTCTGCCTTTGATATGTCTAATGTCAAGATTAAACTCTGTAACATTAAACTCCATCTAAGCAATCTCTGATTTTTGCCTTTAAATTTCTGTAGAAATACAAGAGGGTTGTGATCAATATAAACCACTATTGGCTGATTTGAAGAAGTAACATAAACTTCAAAATGCTGTAAAGCTAATATCAAAGATAAACACTCTTTTTCAATTGTAGAGTAGTTTCTCTGGGATTTGTTAAATTTGCGTGAAAAATAGCAACAGGATGATCTACACCATGACTATCCTCTTGCAATAAAACAGCACCAGCAGCCGTATCACTAGCATCCACAGCTAATTTGAATGGCAAAGTGAAATCTGGTGCAGACAACACTGGGGCACTTTGCAGTATGGCTTTAAGTGTATCAAATGCCTGTTGGCATTGCTCTGACCAAACAAACTTTACTTTCTTTTTAAGTAAGTTAGTCAAAGGCTCAGTAATTGTGGAGAAATTTGGACAGAATTTTCTGTAGTAACCAGCCATACCGAGAAAGCGCATCAGTTGTCGTTTGCAGTTTGGTATGGGAAAACTTGAAATGGCACTGATTTTGGCATCAACAGGTTTTACCTCACCTGTCCTACAGTATGTCCGAGGTAAGTTACCCTTGCCCAACCAAACTCAGATTTGGCAAGGTTGACAGTCAACATTGCTTTGCTCAGTCTCTCAAAGAACTTCCGCATGAGCTTGATGTGTTCCTCCCAGGTGTCACTATACAGGACGACGTCGTCAACGTAAGCTGCACACCCGTCTAGCCCGGATATGACGTCGTTGATCATCCGTTGGAACGTTGCCGGAGAGTTCTTCATTCCGAATGGCATCACCTTGTACTGGAACAATCCGTCTGGTGTAACAAAGGCGGATATTTCACGAGCACGATCCGTCAGAGGGACTTGCCAAAATCCCTTCAGTAGGTCAAATTTCGTCACATACTTGGCTTTTCCCACTCGGTCGATGCAGTCATCAATCCTCGGGATTGGGAAAGTGTCTGTCTTTGTTAAAGTGTTGACCTTCCCAAAGTCCGTGCACATACGATAACTGTGATCTGATTCGGGAACAAGCATGCACGGCGAACTCCAGCCACTTTTACTGGGTTCAATAAAGTCATTGTCCAGCAGGTATTTGACTTCTTCCTGGAGATATTTCGCTTTTGTTGGATTCAGTCTGTATGGATGCTGTTTTACAGGCTTACTGTCCCCAACATCAACGTCGTGATAGATGACGTTTGTCCTCGTTGGAACATCTTGAAACAGGTGTTTATATTCGTGGAGCAGTTCTTTCACCTGTTGTTGTTGTTCTGGCTGGAGGTGTGCCAACTTTGTAGACTCCAGCTTCTCCAGGATTTCTGAGTTCTGAAGCTTGACCGAGCCCAGCTTTGAGTTTAGAGTATTTTCACTCAAGTCAGTTATCACTATCTTCATAATGGTTTGAACTGACTGCACTGACAGGCTGAGTTATAGTATAAGGATTATCCCTATCCAAATATGGCTTAAGCATATTTATGTGACATAGCTGTTTTTGTTTTCGCCTGTCAGGTGTTATTATGATGTAATTTAAATCACTCAATTTCTTATCAATTAGGTATGGCCCAAAGTAACGAGCATGGAGTGGTTTGCCAGGAACCGGAAGTAGAACAAGAACTTTTGACCTGGTTCAAACTTCCGTTTTGAGGTGTTTTTGTCATATTTGGTTTTCATTGACTGCTGAGATGACTCAAGATTTCTCTGGCTAATTCACATGCTTTAGAGAGTTTCGTACGAAAATCTGACACATATTGCAAAATATTCAGACAATCATCATCGTCTGATAGGAATTTCTCTTTAACGAGCTTAAGTGGGCCACGGACTGTATGTCCAAATACAAGCTCAAATGGGCTAAAACCAAGAGACTCCTGAATTGACTCTCTAACAGCAAAGAGCAAAAAATGAATTCCTTCATCCCACTGCTTCTCTGTGTCAAAACAGTAGGTCCTAATCATGTTTTTCAAAGTTTGATGAAATCGCTCAAGAGCACCCTGACTTTCTGGATGATAGGCGGATGACCTATACTGTTTAATGCCTAGCTGATCCATTACTTGTTGAAAAATTCCAGACATAAAGTTGGAGCCTTGATCGGACTGGACACATTTAGGGAGGCCAAATAAAGTGAAAAATTTGACTAAAGCTCTCACTATAGTCTTTGTCTTTATATTTCTCAGTGGTATGGCTTCTGGAACCGAGTTGATGTACACATAATTGTCAACATGTACTCATTTCCTGATCTTGTTTTTGGTAGGGGCCCAACACAGTCTATTAGTATCCTACTAAATGGTTCTTGAAATGCAGGAATTGGCTGTAAAGGGGCCTTTGGAATGGTCTGATTTGGCTTTCCTACCATTTGACATGTGTGACAAGTTTTACAGAAATGTGCTACATCCTGCCTGAGATTAGGCCAATAAAAGTGACTGAGAATTTTATGATAAGTTTTCCTGACTCCTAAGTGACCAGCCCAGGGGGTTTCATGGGCCAGGCGCAATATTTCAGCACGGTAGGGCTTTGGAACCACAATTTGATGTTTTATAGCCCAATCGTCATCAACCAAAACGTCTGGAGGTCTCCATTTACGCATGAGAATACCAGATTTTGTATAATAGGAAACAGAGCTATCTGAAGTTTTACCTTCATCATCTACCCTGTCAAACAAAGACAAAATATCTGGGTCTTTGTGTTGTTCTGCAATGAGATTTGATCTAGAAAATGTCTGACTTTGGTCAGCAGAAGTTTTACTTGAAGTTTCAAATCCACGAGGGATAACGGAATGATCCGTGTCAAACACCTGACTGAGAAAGGTGTCATTTAAGTCAACATCTGTGACATTATTTTTGAGAGTATTTTGATTCTCGGAAGTTTTCTTTGACATGGCTCGAGTAATGGCACATGAAGGATATAAATCGGGTATCTCTTGTTCAATTGGCTCTGGATCCTGATCTAAACTAGGATTATCAGTCACAAGTGGATTAGTAATGACCTTGTCCCCAGCAAGGTCGTTTCCGAGAAGAAGGTGAATCCCTTCAAAAGGCAAAAAAGGCCTTATACCTAAAGCCACAGGTCCAGAAACAAAGTCCGAAGACAAATAGACATTATGGAGAGGAACAGGAATGTAGTCATTACAATCTACCCCCTTAATAAGAACTTTAAAACCTGAAAATGACTTTTCAGAAAACGGCAGGGTATCTGCCAACAAAAGAGACTGGGAAGCCCCGGTATCTCTTAAAATTTGACAGGGGTAGCGGAAGAGAAATCACTAGAAAGTGATATAAAACCATCATGAATAAACGGTTCGAAAATACCCATAATGCTATCTTGAGAAGAATTGACCTTGACCTCATTAATTGGGGATAAGAGGGGTTTAACCTCAGAAAATGTGTTGCACACATTATTAGACCTCTAATTGAGTTGATGAAGAAATAAAGCCGGTTGGCTTAGATCCACTTTGACCACTTTGACCTTCACGTTTTCTTTTCAATTTGAAACACTCTGACATTAAATGGCCGTCTTTCTTACAATAATTACAAGAAAGTGTACCGAACTGTTTGTCAGAAGGAGATTGAGACTTTGGATTGATGATGTGGGAGTGTTACTTGAACTCTGTGAACTGTTGTCATTTGATTTTCTACTGTCCTTTGAAAAATTCTTGGATGAAAAGGAGGAGTTAAATTTACCTGCATTGTTTCTGTAGGAAAAGGACTGGGATGGTTTGCTGAGAATGAAGATTTGTGGGTCAATGAATAATCATCGGCCAAACGTGCAGCAACCTCTAATGTATCTGCCTTTTGTTCATTGATAAACGTCTTGATGTCACTCCGGATGCACCTTTTAAATTCCTCAATCAAAACAAGTTGTCGTAATTTGTCATAATTCTGACTGACCTTTTCAGAAGAGCACCAACGATCAAACAGTTGTTCTTTTGTTCGAGCAAATTCAACATAAGTTTGATCCTTCACCTTCTCACAATCCCTAAATTTCTGACGGTAAGCTTCAGGCACCAACTCATAGCCCTTGAGAATTAATTCCTTCACAGAATCATAATTTGAAGCCTGCTCTACTGACAACTGAATGTAAATTTCTCTGGCTTTACCCACCAAAGCACTCTGCAAAAGCATAGACCAGGACTCCTTAGGCCAATCCAGACTCTGAGCAATTTTCTCAAAATGAAGGAAATATTTATCAACATCCTTTTCTTGGAAAGGGGGAACTAACCTGAAATGCTTAGTGATGTCAAATTGTCTGAAGGGAAGAATTTTCCTGACTTTCTAAGCTCTAAACGTCTCATTTCTAACTGCAGTTGGTGTTCTGCTAATTCTCTTTCCTTTTCTTTTTCCTCTCTTTCTTTCTCCCTTTGTCTTTCTTCCATTTGCAATTCTTTTTCTTTCATTTCCAATTCCCTCTCTTTCTGTCTTTCTTCCATTTCTAATCTTTCCTGCCTTTCTTTTTCTTTCTGTCTTTCTTCCATTTGCAATTCTTTTTCTTTCATTTGTAATTGCATTTGTATTTTTTCTTTTTCTAATGCCAATTTTTTAAGCTCCAAATCTGCCTGAATTTCTAATTCTAATTTTTTGAGTTCGAAGGAAGACTCAGGCTCATAATCTTTTAAGGCAGACTCTTCAAAATGGCCAGAATTAACTAAATGTTTTGCAATCTTGAATTGAATTTCTCGCTTGCGCATAGATCTTTTGACATCTACTTTAAGGAAATTGGCCAGTGCTATGAGGTTGTCTTTTCTGAGGGAATTAAATGTGTCCTGATCAAGGTCATCCATAAATTCGTCTGGTTTAAATTCCGCCATGATTAAATTTCGCTGAGTTCACAGTATATAGTAGTTTTGAAAAGGCTGTCAAAATGTTGTCAAACGGCTCAAAATATTCGTCTCCCGGACGAGCCCCCAATTTTGTTACGTGCAGAGAAAACGAACAAAAGGGTGAACTCAGCAGTTAACGTTTAAACAAAATTTATTACGAAAATAAAACTAATTGCTAAGTCAGGGATAGAGTACAAGCTTTAAAAGTGTACAGACTACTTATCTCAGCTGGGACGGCGAAGCTCCAGTCTCAGAGTTGTAACAGTCAGTTGGATGAATGAACAGTCCTTGCAGGCTTGAAGCTGCACAAAGTCCACAGTATAAATCCAGCGTTGGCAGTGAAGGTCTTGAAAAGTCTTGAGAATGACTACTGCTGGAGTTTAGTAACACACAAGAGACACGATCCCAAAAGTCTGACTGGAAGCTGAGCACGTCCCTTTTATAAAGGCATATAAGAACAATCTAGAACTTTTATTGACATGCTAATTACTGTTCTAAAATTATCTCCTTACACAACTAATCAACTTTCCAGAACATTCAAACATGACTAATTGAATTCAAGGTTGTGAGGTCATTGAGAGTAGTGACCTTGAGAATGTTCTAGACTAATTGAACTCAGGTCATGATGAGTGTGGGGGGAATGACCTACATAACACTATTGTGACATTCATGGCTGCCATAACCCGGTCATCTGCCCTGATGTGACAGTGTGCTGCAGTATGTGCATGGCATTCATTGTACACTTGGGAGATGAGCGGAATGGCAAGCCCCTGTTGACTGTGTTACGTGCAGAGAAAACGAACAAAGGGTGAACTCAGCAGTTAACGTTTAAACAAAATTTATTACAAAAATAAAACTAATTGCTAAGTCAGGGATAGAGTACAAGCTTTAAAATTGTACAGACTACTTATCTCAGCTGGGACGGCAAAGCTCCAGTCTCAGAGTTGTAACAGTCAGTCGGATGAATGAACAGTCCTTCGGCTTGCAGGCTTGTAGTTGCACAAAGTCCACAGTATAAATCCAGCGTTGGCAGTGAAGGTCTTGAAAGTCTTGAGAATGACTACTGCTGGAGTTTAGTAACACACAAGAGACACGATCCCAAAAGTCTGACTGGAAGCTGAGCACGTCCCTTTTATAAAGGCATATAAGAACAATCTAGAACTTTTATTGACATGCTAATTACTGTTCTAAAATTATCTCTCTTACACAACTAATCAACTTTCCAGAACATTCCAAACATGACTAATTGAATTCAAGGTTGTGAGGTCATTAAGGGCAGTGACCTTGAGAATGTTCTAGACTAATTGAACTCAGGTCATGATGAGTGTGGGGGAAATGACCTACATAACACACCCCCTCTTCAAAAAAAAAAGAAAATTTTCAAAGAAAAATCTTTCTTTTGCAAATGTAATCTTGAAAAAGATTTAAGTACTCAATTTTTTTTTCTTACTCTAAAGTAAAACTTCTTGAAAGTGAACAACAATAAACTCTAAATACGAGAGAGACAGTCTGCAATTAAATTGTCTCTGCCTTTGATATGTCTAATGTCAAGATTAAACTCCTGTAACATTAAACTCCATCTTAGCAATCTCTGATTTTTGCCTTTAAATTTCTGCAGAAAAACAAGAGGGTTGTGATCAATATAAACCACTATTGGCTGATTTGAAGAAGTAACATAAACTTCAAAATGCTGTAAAGCTAATATCAAAGATAAACACTCTTTTTCAATTGTAGAGTAGTTTCTCTGGGATTTGTTAAATTTGCGTGAAAAATAGCAAACAGGATGATCTACACCATGACTATCCTCTTGCAATAAAACAGCACCAGCAGCCGTATCACTAGCATCTACAGCTAATTTAATGGCAAAGTGAAATCTGGTGCAGACAACACTGGAGCACTTTGCAGTATGGCTTTAAGTGTATCAAATGCCTGTTGGCATTGCTCTGACCAAACAAACTTTACTTTCTTTTAAGTAAGTTAGTCAAAGGCTCAGTAATTGCGGAGAAATTTGGACAGAATTTTCTGTAGTAACCAGCCATACCAAGAAAGCGCATCAGTTGTCGTTTGCAGTTTGGTATGGGAAAACTTGAAATGGCACTGATTTTGGCATCAACAGGTTTTACCTCACCCTGTCCTACAGTATGTCCGAGGTAAGTTACCCTCGCCCAACCAACTCAGACTTGGCAAGGTTGACAGTCAACATTGCTTTACTCAGTCTCTCAAAGAACTTCCGCATGAGCTTGATGTGTTCCTCCCAGGTGTCACTATACAGGACGACGTCGTCAACGTAGGCTGCACACCCGTCTAGCCCGGATATGATGTCGTTGATCATCCGTTGGAACGTTGCCGGAGAGTTCTTCATTCCGAATGGCATCACCTTGTACTGGAACAATCCGTCTGGTGTAACAAAGGCGGATATTTCACGAGCACGAGCCGTCAGAGGGACTTGCCAAAATCCTTTCAGTAGGTCAAATTTCGTCACATACTTGGCTTTTCCCACTCGGTCGATGCAGTCATCAATCCTCGGGATTGGGAAAGTGTCTGTCTTTGTTAAAGTGTTGACCTTCCTAAAGTCTGTGCACATACGATAACTGTGATCTGATTTGGGAACAAGTATGCACGGCGAACTCCAGTTACTTTTACTGGGTTCAATAAAATCATTGTCCAGCAGGTATTTGACTTCTTCCTGGAGATATTTTGCTTTTGTTGGATTCAGTCTGTATGGATGTTGTTTTACAGGCTTACTGTCCCCAACATCAACGTCGTGATAGATGACGTTTGTCCTCGTTGGAACATCTTGAAACAGGTGTTTATATTCGTGGAGCAGTTCTTTTACCTGTTGTTGTTGTTCTGGCTGGAGGTGTGCCAACTTTGTAGACTCCAGCTTCTCCAGGATTTCTGAGTTCTGAAGCTTGACCAAGCCCAGCTTTGAGTTTAGAGTATTTTCACTCAAGTCAGTTTCAGTATCACTATCTTCATAATGGTTTGAACTGACTGCACTGACAGGCTTTGTTTTAGTAGGATTATCCCTATCCAAATATGGCTTAAGCATATTTATGTGACATAGCTGTTTTTGTTTTCGCCTGTCAGGTGTTATTATGATGTAATTTAAATCACTCAATTTCTTATCAATTAGGTATGGCCCAAAGTAACGAGCATGGAGTGGTTTGCCAGGAATTGGAAGTAGAACAAGAACTTTTTGACCTGGTTCAAACTTCCGTTTTGAGGTGCCTTTATCATATTTGGTTTTCATTGACTGCTGAGATGACTCAAGATTTACTCTGGCTAATTCACATGCTTTAGAGAGTTTCGTACGAAAATCTGACACATATTGCAAAATATTCAGACAATCATCGTCGTCAGACAGGAATTTCTCTTTAACGAGCTTAAGTGGGCCACGGACTGTATGTCCAAATACAAGCTCAAATGGGCTAAAACCAAGAGACTCTTGAATTGACTCTCTAACAGCAAAGAGCAGAAAATGAATTCCTTCATCCCACTGCTTCTCTGTGTCAAAACAGTAGGTCCTAATCATGTTTTTCAAAGTTTGATGAAATCGCTCAAGAGCACCCTGACTTTCTGGATGATAGGCGGATGACCTGTACTGTTTAATGCCTAGCTGATCCATTACTTGTTGAAAAATACCAGACATAAAGTTGGAGCCTTGATCGGACTGGACACATTTAGGGAGGCCAAATAAAGTGAAAAATTTGACTAAAGCTTTCACTATAGTCTTTGTCTTTATATTTCTCAGTGGTATGGCTTCTGGGAACCGAGTTGATGTACACATTATTGTCAGCATGTACTCATTTCCTGATCTTGTTTTTGGTAGGGGCCCAACACAGTCTATTAGTATCCTACTAAATGGTTCTTGAAATGCAGGAATTGGCTGTAAAGGGGCCTTTGGAATGGTTTGATTCGGCTTTCCTACCATTTGACATGTGTGACAAGTTTTACAGAAATGTGTTACATCCTGCCTGAGATTAGGCCAATAAAAGTGACTGAGAATTTTATGATAAGTTTTCCTGACTCCTAAGTGACCAGCCCAGGGAGTTTCATGGGCCAGGCGCAATATTTCAGCACGGTAGGGCTTTGGAACCACAATTTGATGTTTTATAGCCCAATCGTCATCAACCAAAACATCTGGAGGTCTCCATTTACGCATGAGAATACCAGACTTTGTATAATAGGAAACAGAGCTATCTGAAGTTTTACCTTCATCATCTACCCTGTCAAACAAAGACAAAATATCTGGGTCTTTGTGTTGTTCTGCAATGAGATTTGATCTAGAAAATGTCTGACTTTGGTCAGCAGAAGTTTTACTGGAAGTTTCAAATCCACGAGGGATAACGGAATGATCCGTGTCAAACACCTGACTGAGAAAGGTGTCATTTAAGTCAACATCTGTGACATTATTTTTGAGAGTATTTTGATTCTCGGAAGTTTTCTTTGACATGGCTCGAGTAATGGCACATGAAGGAAATAAATCGGGTATCTCTTGTTCAATTGGCTCTGGATCCTGATCTAAACTAGGATTATCAGTCACAAGTGGATTAGTAATGACCTTGTCCCCAGCAAGGTCGTTTCCAAGAAGAAGGTGAATCCCTTCAAAAGGCAAAAAAGGCCTAATACCTAAAGCCACAGGTCCAGAAACAAAGTCCGAAGACAAATAGACATTATGGAGAGGAACAGGAATGTAGTCATTACAATCTACCCCTTAATAAGAACTTTAGAACCTGAAAATGACTTTTCAGAAAACGGCAGGGTATCTGCCAACAAAAGAGACTGGGAAGCCCCGGTATCTCTTAAAATTTTGACAGGGGTAGCGGAAGAGAAATCACTAGAAAGTGATATAAAACCATTATGAATAAATGGTTCGAAAATACCCATAATGCTATCTTGAGAAGAATTGACCTTGACCTCATTAATTGGGGATAAGAGGGGTTTAACCTCAGAAAATGTGTTACACACATTATTAGACTCTAATTGAGTTGATGAAGAAATAAAGCCGGTGGGCTTAGATCCACTTTGACCACTTTGACCTTCACGTTTTCTTTTCAATTTGAAACACTCTGACATTAAATGGCCGTCTTTCTTACAATAATTACAAGAAAGTGTACCAAACTGTTTGTCAGAAGGAGATTGAGACTTGGGATCTGATGATGTGGGAGTGTTACTTGAACTCTGTGAACTGTTGTCATTTGATTTTCTACTGTCCTTTGAAAAATTCTTGGATGAAAAGGAGGAGTTAAATTTACCTGCATTGTTTCTGTATGGAAAGGACTGGGATGGTTTGCTGAGAAATGAAGATTTGTGGGTCAATGAATAATCATCGGCCAAACGTGCAGCAACCTCCAATGTATCTGCCTTTTGTTCATTGATAAACGTCTTGATGTCACTCCGAATGCACCTTTAAATTCCTCAATCAAAACAAGTTGTCGTAATTTGTCATAATTCTGACTGACCATTTCCGAAGAACACCAACGATCAAACAGTTGTTCTTTTGTTCGAGCAAATTCAACATAAGTTTGATCCTTCACCTTCTCACAATCCCTAAATTTCTGACGATAAGCTTCAGGCACCAACTCATAGCCCTTGAGAATTAATTCCTTCACAGAATCATAATTTGAAGCCTGCTCTACTGACAACTGAATGTAAATTTCTCTGGCTTTACCCACCAAAGCACTCTGCAAAAGCATAGACCAGGACTCCTTAGGCCAATTCAGACTCTGAGCAATTTTCTCAAAATGGAGAAAATATTTGTCAACATCCTTTTCTTGGAAAGGGGGAACTAACCTGAAATGCTTAGTGATGTCAAACTTGTCTGAAGGGAAGAATTTTCCTGACTGTCCAAGCTCTAAACGTTTTATTTCTACCTGTAATCGCTGTTCTTCTAATCGCAATTCTTTTTCTCTCTGTCTTTCTTCCATTTCTAATCTTTCCTGCCTTTCTTTTTCTTTCTGTCTTTCTTCCATTTGCAATTCTTTTTCTTTCATTTCCTTTTCTAATTCCAATTTCTTAAGCTCCAAATCTGCCTGTATTTCTAATTCTAATTTTTTGAGTTCGAAGGAGGACTCAGGCTCATAATCTTTTAAGGCAGACTCCTCAAAATGGCCAGAATTAACTAAATGTTTTGCAATCTTGAACTGTATTCCCGCTTGCGCATAGATCTTTTGACATCTACTTTAAGGAATTTGCCAGTGCTATGAGGTTGTCTTTTCTGAGGGAATTAAATGTGTCCTGATCAAGGTCATCCATAAATTCGTCTGGCTTGAATTCCGCCATGATTGAATTTCGCTGAGTTCACAGTGCAAAGTAGTTTTGAAAAGGTAGGCAAAATGTTGTCAAACGGCTCAAAATATTCGTCTCCCGGACGAGCCCCCAATTTGTTACGTGCAGAGAAAACGAACAAAAGGGTGAACTCAGCAGTTAACGTTTAAACAAAATTTATTACAAAAATAAAACTAATTGCTAAGTCAGGGATAGAGTACAAGCTTTAAAATTGTACAGACTACTTATCTCAGCTGGGACGGCAAAGCTCCAGTCTCAGAGTTGTAACAGTCAGTCGGATGAATGAACAGTCCTTCGGCTTGCAGGCTTGTAGTTGCACAAAGTCCACAGTATAAATCCAGCGTTGGCAGTGAAGGTCTTGAAAAGTCTTGAGAATGACTACTGCTGGAGTTTAGTAACACACAAGAGACACGATCCCAAAAGTCTGACTGGAAGCTGAGCACGTCCCTTTTATAAAGGCATATAAGAACAATCTAGAACTTTTATTGACATGCTAATTACTGTTCTAAAATTATCTCTCTTACACAACTAATCAACTTTCCAGAACATTCCAAACATGACTAATTGAATTCAAGGTTGTGAGGTCATTTAGGGCAGTGACCTTGAGAATGTTCTAGACTAATTGAACTCAGGTCATGATGAGTGTGGGGGGAAATGACCTACATAACAACTGTAAATAAAATTGCCGAAGTGGCACCATGAGAAGGAATATTTAACCACTTTTTGATATATTTAGTTGTAATACTATCTAGAAAGCTTCTTTGTGATTTTGTCAGATCATGTACAGTTAACATAAACCTAATTGAAGAAAGCATGTACTTGGAATATACATGCAACTTATATTCAGGTCTTACTAATGAAGAATCAATATTTGATAACATACTGGTAATTTTGTCTTTCACTAAGGCGAAAGCCGCTTGTGATGTACCTGAATAAGTAATCCATGAACCAAGAAATTTTTCGGGAGCGTCTTTAACCAAAGTTACTTGACTATTGTCAATATAATATGGCACAGCTTTAGCCTGACCACTGCAAATTGAAAGGGTCTTACATTTAAATGGCTTCAAATGTAGATTCATTGTTTTTGTAATCCTCTGAACCTCATCCATCAATTTCTGATGCTTATGCTTGTTATTATAATAATTTTTTTTTTTTTTTTTTTTTTGCTTGTTAATATAGGATTTACATCACATTTGTGGCAATAAAAGTATGATACAAAAATAAGTTCAAATTTTCTTCAATAAAGATAAAGTATTACTGTAACAGTATAATAATAGTAGCTAATAATAAATATAACTAGGTATTTCTTTGTTTATATAAAATAAAAATATAATCTGCAAGTTGTTCATTAAAAGATAACTCTTGTTTTGTTAGTAGAGAAATAAGCTGATTTCCAGTATTGTCGTTTGGGAAATTGATTTTACTGAAAAAGTTCTTTCTTTGGACTTTGTATTTCTGGCAGACTGATAAAAAGTGTGTTTCATCTTCAATACTGTTGGTGTTACATTGATTGCAGTATCTTTCAGTAATTGGGGTTTTTGGAACTGTGTGTCTGACCGTTTTCAATTGCTAGACCATGATTGCTAATGCAAAGTTTGGTGAGTAATTTTCTTTTCTCACCTTCTAACTGTGTTAAGTAGGGTTCTAATCTAAAAGTACGTTTTATTTTGGTGTACATTCTTAGTTTACTATTTTCACCAGTGATCAAATTTTTCCAAAAGACTTCGTAGTTGTTTGTTAAATTTGTTTTCATCAATCCAGTTATAGCTTTGTGGTGTTTAAGTGATGGAGCTTTATCAAGGAGAAAGTCCATTCCATTGTCTTTAATTAAAGCACTTAAACAGTTAAACCAGGATCTATTGTTAGTGTTGTTTACCATTTGCTCCAGAAAAGCTTCTTTAGCAAGATTACAATGTGGCAGTTGTAGGATATGAAGCCAGTGTTTAACAATATTAAGTTTGATCTCAAGTAGAAGTAGGAAGTGTCCTAGTTCACCCCTCACAGCGGCATTACAAGCTTGTCTATTACACTGTTATTTGTTACTAAAATGAAGTCATCGGCGTATGGAAGGGTTATGATTTTTTTATCATTAAGACAATAATCATGGGATTTTTCAAATTGTTTGAGATACTGTATTATTTGGTTGAACACGAGAATGAAAAGAACCGGTGAAAATGGATCACCTTGAAACGTGCCCTTTCTAAATGCGAAGTGGTCCGACTTCCAACCTGGACCTTGAACATAACCAGAAAGTCTACTGTATAATCTATCAACATATTGTACAACAGCTGGCGGGAATCCATTCCTCTCAAGAGTGTGTTTGATTAACTGATGACTGACTGAACCAAATGCATCTGCTAAATCGAAGAATGTTACATGAACTGTTCTCTTTTTATCACAACTGGAAGTTGTGATATAGAGGTGGTTTCAACCGGTGTTTGATGTCGTCCATTTCCGTAAACGACAAAAAGTCAAAAACTGCTGAACAGACTGCGTTGATATTTGATACCGATACATAGACTGGTTCCAAAGTTCCAATTCCGAAAAATGGAGCCAAACGGAGCGCCGGTTAGATAGTTTTGGGAAATTTCTAACCCCCCTTTTTATCTAATTGATTTTAGGGGTCTTTCATATATGTAGTTTTGGAATGTACACCAATCCTGCAATGTGGACTGTTTTATGAGTTGTTGAACAGAAATGAGGTTTTGATGAATGTTAGAAACATGCAGGATGGCTGATTCGAAGTATAAGAGATTTCTATGGTCTTTTGGGCATCAAAAGCATTAAAAAAAACATATTTCATAGTTTAGATTCTCACTTTTGAGATGACCCTAGGCATTTGTTAAGTAAACATCCTTGAGTCAATATACAGACTTTGACATTCCGGAGATTAAGTATCCACAACCTCACATGTTACAGTCTTTCACTACAATGGTATGGCCCAAACCCATTGTTATCAATGGAGAGTGTGGACCTGTCTACAGGAAATTGGGGTGAACAGGTTAGACAATGACGTTACAAGTTGTAGGTTAGTTATCAAGGTAGCACCAGCATAGAGTCCTGAGCATCTGTCCATGTGTTCTCACACCAAATTACAGGGAAAAAAATTATTTGAGAAGTTTCTCTCCTTTAAATAGAAGTATATTACAATTTAAACCTGTCATGGATAGATTGCTCTCAAATGATCTGAAACACAGTTATTGCCTATTAGCAACAAATCTATAGCAAGATTTATGTAAAGTTCATGAACTTACACAAGGTATTAGACAAAAGATGACCATGACTTTGCTACTTTTCAACATTTATTTCAATCAGATTTCCCCAGCTTAGTGTATAATTTTGTAATCTTAATTACTGTCAACTTAGCTTTACTAACTTATTCATACCTCATTATTCTTACACTACTGTTATACCTTATAACCACAAAATTTCAAGAGATGCATATATGATTGTCACTTAACAAACAATTTACAAATATGTCTTCTGCTTTTTCTCATATACATATACATGTCTCTTTTCTCATAAAAATGAGCTTAAAATCGCAATGTGAAAAATAGTCTTTCAGCTATATGTTGCTCATTGACTTCGTGGTCTGTCTAATTCACAGTGAGTGTGGTTGTTGATAAATGCCGATAATACTAGGCGGTCATTATGTCCAAGCGCCATTGGCGGTATTTTTTAACATAATGACCATAGGTCATTATCACATCTGGAAGTTGTGATATAGGGTTAGCTTCAACCTGTGGTGGACAGTGTCCATTTTCCGTAAACGACAAAAAGTCAAAAACTGCTGAACAGACTGCATTGATATTTGGTAGAGATATTCAGACTAATTCCAAGGTTCTGATTCCGAAAAATGGAGCCAAACGGAGCAGCAGTTAGACAAAGATCGTTTTATTTTGTAATAAGGACGTGTGATTTCGTAAAACATAGTCTATTAGCCTGGAAATGTGATTTTTGCGAATATTGCTTACCCCACTGACAAACAGTGTGGTTTGAAAATGGCTGGAATTCGCTACTTCGGGACTTTGTTTTCTGTGTGCATTTACTGACAAACTCCAAACCCGCAGCACCTACCCATTCAGTATTTCATGTACAGGTGTACCCAGAGATAGAGTAGTTTCACAATGTGCCAGTTGTGATCAAGTGCCATTGGCGCTATTTTTATGTTTAGCATCAGCAACAATATCTGTTAAGCATCGAGAATGTTCAATGCACCCACTGATACCAGGTAGAAAAGCTTTCTGTGTTGTATTGTCAATGAAATTGTTCATTAAAAGGTAGTTTAGTGATCTATTCGTTAGTATCTGATGATACAATTTACCAATACAAGATGTAAAAGCTATCATTCAAAAGTTAGACGGGTCATGAGAATCACCACCTTTATAAAGCAATGAAATACGGCATTGAGACCATGATTCTGGCGAATCACCATAATGGAGCTGTTTTGTGAACATGGTTGCTAGGAATCGATGAGTAGTTGGTAGCTTTTTGAGAAGCCCATAAAGAATTCCATCATCACCTGGCGGCAATTTAGATTTCTTTGATTTGAAAATGTCTTAATATCTTTTGGTCTAACCACAGGGGCTCATAAGTGCCTATTTAAGTCAATATTACAGCGTTTTTCTTTCTTTTTCAATGTTACAAATAAAGCTGAAGAGCACAACATTTGTGTAGCTGTCTTTTGTGTAGCTTGTATTGGCATGTATAGTGCGCCCTCAATGGGGAATGTGATCATATGTAAATACGACCTTTAGTTCCGTGACCTCTAGCCAATTCCTCTGGCCATGCCTTCTGGCCACGTGTACAGACGTCGCTGTGTTTACTGTACTATATTTCCCAAGGGAGGCAGATCCGGCCATATCCGCAGTATCAGTGTTATGGTGAATCTCCGAAAACATGAAATCTTGGTAATTTTTTTTGACGGACACGGCCATTGTTTTGGCACACCGATCTGACATTGTCATTAAAGTCTAAAAATGAACCTTCGTGAATGTAGAATGTGAAGAAAATTGGACGCTGTCAGCACCATGTCCGAAGCGACCCATGTGCGCCGTAAAGTACATGTGTGGGCAACTTGATTATACTTTATAATGAGGACGTAATCTGGTGAGTGACGGCTCGTTCAAGAGTGGTGGGGCGTGCCTTATGCAAGAAATAAACAGGAAATTAACATATTTACAAACACGATGTGTTGCACATGGCCCGTACGCGACACAGCCGGCAGATCACCTAAGTGGTACAGCAACAGGTATTAAAGTTTGTTATGCCTATTTTGTTCCCATTTTATCGCTGGGAGGTTAAAAAGCCAGTCGAGATTGCGTTATCACCTAACACCATACCGATTGGGGACAGAGCAGAGTAGATCGAAACGCAAACGGGGTGTTATTATAGGAAAGGCAGTGCGCATTTAAAATAAAATGCTGTCTCTGGTTGTGTAAGTCTGTCAATCGAAATATATATTTTGTTCCCAGTTGATTAATCATGGGGGATGGCAGTCTCGATCTCCCCTTTATGGATTGATATTTACTGACTCGTTCCTTCTCATTTTTGTCAATCGATGAAAGCATTTTCGTCTTCCTTATTCAATCTTACTTTGACCGATGTTATATCCTGACCTACAGTGTCATTAGTTTTGACCAACGTGCAAAGACGTTGCCCATGCGCCCGGTTGACGAGATATTTTGCAAAACGGTGAAGAAATATTATTTATTTATTAGCCGTGTTCACAATAATGACACTGGCTCAAAAAGAAAGAGAAGGACAAGAAAATGTATAACACTGAACTATTTGAACTCGTACGGCCATACTGTATGCATGGGGGCCCGGGAGACATCGATGTCAGTCTTTCCGGACTGTTTACATGTAACTTAGGGATATCAAAGGAGATGAATCAGTTGGTTGAATAAAACAAAAGTTTTCGGACATATTTCATGTCAATGTTGTCAATGTCGGACTTTTGATTCATTTCGATTGAGAAACCAGAATCACCTACAGAGATGTCTGTATTAAACACGGACGCATAATTCGGAATAGTTTGTTGTGCTACTGTCGGTCTCAGTCGTGGTGTCTCTCCCATAAAATTTCGAAGCTATAGGCATACACTTGTCGTTTCGATTCACAGGTAGCAGTACACCTATGACCAGATATTGTATGTTCTTAAAACTAGTCTAAGCAATTTTACGACACTACACTCTTTGCCATCGTGTCTCCCCGTGAAAGTCCTTGAACCTATGGACGTGCCCATTGTTTTACTGCGCCCATTCTGGTGTAAACCCCTGCTCGTTCCCAGCAGAGTACTTTTTTAAAGTTCTGTACATCAGTGTACACTGTGTGTATAAGCCCTAAACCTAGTTTAATTCAATTATGGAAAGGTATTAGTAAAGAATAAAGGGTCGTTACAGTTGCTAAAATTGCGAGAAAAACGGCACGTTTTTCCAGTACTTTTACAGTTCTGTGCTTTCCATCCCCGTTACTCAAATAGAATAGTCATATTCACAAGCGCTATCGTTTTAAATCACGT